>NC_133325.1:191808502-192126627 GCF_042186555.1 Aquarana catesbeiana
CTTCTGGTCAAATGTTCTTGGGGCTATTTTCTCTTAGGATCAAATTTTAAGGAAAAAGTTACAATCTCCCTGCGAAAGGCAAAAAGTTGAAACACATTTCACACATGTTAAAAACATTATTGGCATTATTCTGAACTTGTGTACGAACGCTGAAATATTCACACTGCACATTTTTAGATAAGACTGTTTAAACGCCAAACTTTCTGCATTACATCGATGGCTAACATGGTACAGTGCAAAGTACTGTACATGTGGTGTGCCTGATAAAAATCAACCTGCTCTGTGGCTGGGTGATAGGACTTGTAGCGTCCCCAGGCTCTTGCCAGCAGGATATATTGTGGCTTTTGAACAGGGGCAGTAGAATTAGGGTTTGTCGACCTCTGGCTTGTGTGAACCTTTCCATTACTAGCAGAATTATAACCTAGCAATTAGTCACTCAGTTTGTGACAGGAGATTACAGACTCAAATACATAGTTCCATTTACCACCTCTGCCTCCTCAATGTCTAGCACAAAGTTGTACCGCCTACACTCTCCCCGTAACACCTCTATTAATAATCCAGGTATCTGAAGATCTAAATTCCTCTTTTTTTAGACTACATGAAAACTATATATAATGTTCAGTGCCAAATTAAACAATGCATAAACAAGCACTTTGGCATAAAGGGAGTTGAGGTACTTTTTTTTTTTTAACGTGGCAGTTTGTACTGCCAGAGCAAAACCTCTTTTAGTTCTCTTCAATGGCAGAATTAGACAATACTGCTTATAGTCACCTGTTCACATTACACTATGTGTTTCTTCAAATGTCCTATTAAAGCTGCAGGTGTAAGGTGACCCAACAGATCCACCCACTATAGGCTGCCTGCAGAAAACTACAGGAGGGGCGGATACAAGACTAGTCACCTTCCACAAGGAGAGAGAGCAGCAGTGACCAGTCTTTATTACAGGAAGCCAGAGGCAGATTTTCACACTGGATTTGTGCATGTTTTTGGAAGAAATTAGGCATTTTGATTTGCCTCTATTTTTTTTTTTACATTTTTTTTTTAGTACATCACAGGACACAAAGTATGGAAAAGGACTATTATTGGCTTTCAAAGGCGTAGCAGCTTTCTGACATGCTACCATCTCTGGTTGAGCAAAATTTGCATACATCACTTCTTGTCAGTAAGGGTGCACTGGAAAAGAATTGGGATTTTCTGGCGGCTACCAGGACCCAAAACCAGTGACTTTAGCGGAAGCGTTTGCCACACAGATAGCTTAAGATGAGTGCATACCACATCCAGCAGGAAGCCCACTGAGGTGTTCTGTGTCTGAGACCGCCCTGAACTCCCTGAGATTCCTCTGGGAGGACTTGTCTACTGCTTATTCCTGATCCTCAAAGGTGTCTACCTCTTTCTCATCCTGACGATTTTCCTCCAATGCCTCCTCTCTCAAAGGGAAGTAGAGAAAAGAGCACCTACATTTGCATGCCACATGTTCTAAGCTAATGAGAAACCCTCAGGGCTCGTCATGCAGCCCAGATATGGCCGGAGAAAATTTCTCACTTAAAGCAAAGAAGGTGGAGGATTGTGCCCCTGGCACGTGGAAATATCTCTTAAAAAAAAAAGGGCAGGGATTCAAAGCTAATCTTACCCTTTGCAGAGTATCTTCCCTACCTGACAGAGGAATTTGGAGCCCTCTACCTCTCAGCCGTGTGAAGCCATGGCATGCTAAGGGTTAAAAATGGCCTGTGACCCCAGAGGGAATTGGTCATCCAGTTGACAAGGGGGTCCCTACTGAACTGGCCAAATGCTGATCCATGTATAGGCGGTTGCCGCCCACTAGACAATGTCTCAGTACTTGCTGTGCAGGTCTGGAGGCAGAAAAGGCAGGCTGCTTTCACCGCAGTGTGACCAGTATCCCATGCTGTGTGGGCTCAGAAGCTACAATAAATGCATATTGCAACCAGCTAAAAATGTCACGTGTGCATGTGATGATGACCACACACATGCGTCAGACTGCCCCTTTTGCACTCCACGTGAATGTCCCAAAGCACAGGGAACACCTTTAAGGAAGGGGGTGGGGATGCCCACATTGTTCCAAAATTTGGAATCACTCACTAGGCCCAATCTTCACCCACCACAGCAAGTGTGCTCCACAGAATCTTCAGGGACTTAACTCCCCACCAGGGTGAGAACTTCCCTAGACCTGTAGAGCACCCTCCCAGTCAGTTCAATTTACACATTGTACCCTGAAGATTGCTGCCTGCAAGATCCAGCACTGACCCACTTGTGTACAGGGCCTGGGTACAGTCCCTCTTGACCTGCTGGCCATAGCAACTGATCTGGATAAAGTCTACCTCCTCCCATCAGGGGTGCCAGGAACGGGCCAGGATATATAGGATTCAAAGCCACAAAAGATCTTCAGAAAGACACAAAGAGGCACATCCATCACCCAAGGACACTATATAAAAAGTGAGGCTTAGTTGAGCTGGGATTCCTGCCTTTTTTAGCCAGTGTCCATTCACCTGAAGGTAGCTGTATAACCTAAATAAAATAAGTCAACTACTTTGATTAAACTTCATGGTGTAAATTTAGGGGGAAGTGTTGCTTTGTCCTTTTGTATTTGCCATGTGTGCCAAGCAGGGTGAGCTCCTAATGCAAGCACCCAGAGCAGAGGGGGCCTGGAGGAATTTGCTCGGGTCTTGAAGTGGTGCAGTCTTTTCTTTATGTCTGCAGCATAATCCAAGTAGTCATGAATTTTAATTCTCATGTGTCTTGTGATGTATGATTAAGAAATACAGGAAACACACCAAGGTGCATGTAAAAATACACATGCCTCTTATATTTAGATATTATTGGCTTATCCTAGAGTTAGCTTTACTGTTTGGGTGAAACAGGGTAAGGTTCAGTTGGGTTTGGTGGCCTAATCTGTACATGGGTGACTCCTTGGTTCTACTTCCTACCCATCTCCCAGTATTGCCCCTTTTAGAGAATACAGAACGAACTGTCATTTTGTGGTGATAAGTAATTTGTGTGGAATTAGAATAAGATAAGCAGTAAAAAAATAGATCCCTGCAGCCAGCAGCAACAGACTCCCCAACAACAATGGACCTCGGCAGCAACAACAGATTTCCCAGCATCAATAGACTCTCAAGCAGTCAGCAACAATAGACCACTTTCTCAACCGTAGATCCCTTCCAGCAACCGTTGATCCCCCAGCAACATAAGTCCATCCAACAACAATAGACCTGCCAGCAACAATAGATCCCAAAAAGCCAGCAACATTAGAGCTATTCCTCAACAGTAGATCCCTCCAGCAACATAAGTCCCACCCCACCAGCAACAATAATAGACCTCCGCCATGCAAAAACAGATCCCCTCCAGGAACAATAGATATGCCAGCAGCCAGCATCAATAGGCCTTCCAACACATCTCAACACCTCTTAACATTACATACATTCAGTGCTGGAACTGCGTTCCCGCTGAAAATAAAAAAGCCATGTGTGTGGAAATAGATATATTTATGGTTGTGGCCTTATGACTGAGCCAGATATGGATCACATAAACACGCGACAAGACTTACAACATAAATAGACCTGAAGTGTGCCTTTGTGGTCTGGACGGTCTGCCAAGAAAAGGGGGCAAAAGACTCAGGGGAATAACTATTGATTCTTGTGGTTTATTGAGCAAGCTTGGTGAAAGCTTGTGCCCTTTCCGCCTGAAGATTTGGGATGTATGTGGCAAAGCAAGCGGACTTCCATCAGCCTAGTTTCTTAATTACGTGGTTTGGTACTTAATGCTGGGATGCAGCTAAAGCTGCTCCAGTTCAGAAGGAAAGTCCAGATAACTGACTGTGGTTGAAGCCCAAGTTGCTTAGGAGGATCCTGACATGCCTGATAAACTGGCTGCCACTCAGGAGGCTGGTCAGAAAGGGTAGCAACGGGCTAACATCAGATTGGCTGGGTAGATGGGACAGTAGCCGGTCGAGTACCGTCACTGGGCACCCGGCATTGTTAGTCGGAAACAGGTTGATGTGCAAGTGTTATGAAGAGATGTAGCAGTGGATAGAGAGCGAAGTAGGGCACAGAAACGCATTTAAGAAAAAGACCCGTGGACTACACACCTGACTGGTGCCTTAGTAGCGAGGCTCTGGCATGGCTTGAGACTGGGTCGACTGGAAACCTGTGGCAAGGGTAAGATAAGTGTAACATGTATGCTCCCTTTACCTGAAATGAACTGGCCCACCCCTGTCATGGGACTGACCCTGGTCAAGATGTACTTCACCCTTTCTTTTTGTTTTTTTTTCGGGAGATAATGTCCAACTTAGTGCAGGATGGAAACCTGTACAGGACTGACCTAAGGGAGAAAGAGAAAATAAGTGGCCCACATGCCACTGGAGATAAATGGCCAACTGGTTGCGGCTACCTCTTTGCGTGGCCGATTGTGTGCCACTGAGGTGTGTATGCGGGTTTGCACATAGGTGCATGCTGTGAAATGTTTTATGCTACTGGAGATTAAATTGCGTGGTTGCAAGGATCTCAACTGAGGTCAGGTTGCTGAGATGATATTGCGTGGTTGTGAGGATCTCAACGAGTGTCGGGTTTCTGGGATGATTGCGTGGTGGCAAGGCTCTCGACAAATGTGTGGTTGCTGAGACGATATTGCGGTTGCATAGGTCTCAACAAGTGTCAGGTTGCTTGAGAAGATTTTGCATGGTTGCAAGGGTCTCAATGAGTGTCCGGTTGCTGAGGCAAATTTGTGTGGTTGCAAGAGTCTCAATGAGGGTCAGGCTGCTGAGATGATATTGCATGTTTTGCAAGGGTCTCGATGAGTATGAGGTTTGTTTTGAGATGATATTGTGTGGTTGCAAGTGTCTCGAGTGTGAGGCTGCTGAGAGATATTGCGTTTGCAAGCGTCTCAACAAGAGTGTCAGGCTGCTAAGACGGTTTGTCTGGCTGCAAGGGTCTAAATGAATGTCAGGTTGCTGGGGCGAGACTGCGTGGTCACAAAGGTCTTGATGAGTGTCAGGCTGCTGAGACGATATTGTGAAGTCGCAAGGGACTCGATGAGTATAGGGTTTGTCTTGAGACAATATTGTGTGGTTGCAATTCGTGGTGGCAAAGGGTGTGTGAAAATGTGTATTATATATATATATATATATATATATATACACACACACATACACACACATATATACACACACACACACTTTTTTATATGACGAGTGAGAGGTTGCAGAGACGATATTGCGTTTTGCAAGGGTCTCAAATGAGCTGAATTGACATGACAAGACACGGTAACGAATCCTACCTGCGACAGTGACGCACACAAAATAACTTGATTTGGCAAGAAACGGGGGGGGGGGGGGGGGGGGGGGGCAACTGCGTATGAATGATTAGTAAGTTCTGTGGTGAGAACTGAACACACGACATGGGGGATACAAGGAATGGCAATGATTAGGACACGATACGAATGCAAAGTAAGTTATATATATATAAAAATAACACACACAGAGTAATGGCAACGATTCTGTATTTATGCAGGTATACCCATCACACACGTGCCAGAGTTTAAAAAAAAAAAAAAATAGAGATATATCAAGATTTCTGAAAATTAAAAAAAAATGTATGTAGTTTGCATACTGATCAGATACTGCTTTCATTTTCTGACCTGTACTAAGAAGATGACAGCTGGAATCTGATATCTTGCCATGGGCAAAAAAATGCATCTCCTTTGATTTTTACTAAATCCACCTTGATGTCATCCTACCTGGAAACTGGTTTTGTTCTTAACTGACGCCACTGCTATCCTGAGAATTTTTTTCTTAATGTGCTGAAGTCTGTAAAATATTCTATGAAAACACAGTGCATACACTTTGCTTTAAACCTGCTTGTGCATCAAAGTGATATCAGCCAGCTTTCTGGAGGCCTCTAACATAGCACTACAGCAACCTACCCTGCCGGTAACTATTGACCCAGGCTTTTTTAGAAACGTGCTCACGCTTGTTACCATGACAGCCTCCAAGAAGGGGAGAGCAGAGTTGTAAAATAGGCTGCTACGAAAAGAAGGAGCAAACTACAGGTTCTTTGTTTTAACATACTTCCACTAAATATAAATTGGTGTTATTACATATTATCACAGAGCAATGGGAAATAACTCTTTGGTATAGACATTTAGGAGTCCACACAAATCTAAAATTTTACTGTAAGTAGCCATGCTCCACAAGTATCATTTATCCCCAGCACTCAAAACCTAGAACCCACTCATATAATGTGTATGTTATCTTACATGCGGCGTGCCTGTATCTTTCATAGTCTGTTTACCTGCCACAACTGTCTTCATTGACAGCAAATCCAAGCTGGAGACTCGCTGTCAATATGCATTACATTGGACCTGCATAGCCTTTTTGGAATGCAGCATAAACAGACAGGAAACATATTATTCATCTGTGAGTGGCCTAATGAGCGATATCCCCCCTGCTAGCCAGAAAAATAAATAAATTGATCACTTGCCTACTGGGCACTTTAACCCCCTTCCTTTCCCAGGCCAATTTTCAGCTTTCAGCGCTGTCACACTGTGAAAGACAATTGCGTAGTCATGCAACACTGTACCCATATGAAGTTTTTATCACTTTTTTTTTCCACACAAATAGAGCTTTCTTTTGGTGGTATTTAATCGCCACTGGGTTTTTTTATTTTTTGCTAGATAAAGACTTAAACGTTTGATAAAAAAAAACTTTTATAGTTTGTTATAAAAGTTTGCAAACAGGTAATTTTTCTCCTTCACTGATGGGCACTGGTATGCGGCACTGATAGGTGAAACTGATGGACACAGATTGGCAGCACTGTTGGGACTGCACTGATAATCAGTGCCCTAATTATCAGTGTAGATGTCCCTTTTAGAGAAGCCAGTTATCGGCTCTCTTCTCAAAAGAGTACCGATAACCGGCTTCTGTTGACATTTGTGATTGGACACAGCTGATCACGTGGTAGAGACGCTGATTGGCTCTTTACCTCAATATGTGATCAGTATTGTCTGTCGGACACCGCGATCCATGATTGTTCCGGCTGCTGGCATGCTCTGTGGACGCCATCATATGAGGGCATCCCAGAACTAGACGGCCGTGCTGTAGCCGCCATTTGGCTATAGCACAGCCCACAAGTGGTTAAATAGTATTGTCAATATATAATATGACCTTCATTAGCATGTATCTGTACACTTCTGCATTCACATATACTTTAAACTACTTAAAAATTCTTAGCATTCAACTGACCCCAGCACTTAAATTTATTAGTAGGGGTTAAAAGCGCTGTATTTGTTTTTTTTAATGTGCATCTTATTCACTTTTCCAAAGAGTGCAGCACTAATGGTAAATTTCTATATACACTCCATATATTCACTCCATCCAATGTTCTATAGTGCAGTCAGTGCATTCAAATATCATTTTTATTATCACACAGAACAAGTTTGTTACTCCTGTCATGCTTCTAGTCTCTACTACTGCAATCCCCACCTGTGTATCCACTTCATGCAATCAGTTGTGCCACTTTGTGTATTCCAACACCTCAAGTGTACTGTCACCTTTTGGGTTAAACCTCTTAAATATAAGATGGTCTTATTGTGCTTTTGCCCCTTCAAAGGTTAAATGCACCTCTCAGGCTCCAAACTGGACCATCGCTATTCTCCAACAGCATCACACTCAAAGCAGTTTGTATGTAGCCAGATGATGCTGGTCAGAGGTTCTAATTGCATTTAATGACTTGTCGTCTAATGTGTATGGGGCCCTATTGCAGAGTGTTAAGGGATAAGTTCACTTAACAAGTTTTCTATTTTTTTTTTTAGGAGCCTGAAAAGCATTGCAGGGCTCCTGCAGACTGCCAGTGTAAGCAGTCTGCTCGTACCTTGTACGGGTAGGCAGTTACACAATGACAGGGAGAATCAATGAACTACCTAGAGCCCTCAACTCAACTGCGCCCTGGTAGTTCAATGAGAAGTACAAGCTTTCAGCTGCAAAGGCTGCCGGTACTTGTAGTCCATTCATTCAAAGAACTCTGTGAATTAATGATGCAGCCGTGTGGGCGTAGCTCTGCATGGACACACTCTTTAAATAGTGACAGCGGATGAGGGGGATCAGGGAGTGGGGAACATGTTGCATGTTCCACCCTAAAAATCGATGTAACATGTTCCCAACTTATCCTTTAATGTATCCAGGCGTTTAGCCACATCTAAACACAGTAGCCTAATTATCAATGTGACTAACGACTGGCTTTTGTCGAGCCGTCTTGCGTGGGAAAACAACATTTGATCAGAGTTTGCAACCAACTACAAAACAGTGGAAGGTTTTTTACATTAAAGTGATTGAAAAGCTTCCTTTTAAGTATGAAAAACATGTCATACTTACCTCTGCTGTAAAGTTTGTTTTGCACAGAGTGCCCCAGATCATCCTCTTCTGGGGGGTATAACCCCCTAGGAGAAGTGCTCTCCTGTGGGGTTACCTTGCGGGTGCGCTCCCAAGTCCAGCATTTACGTCCATAGACGCAGAATGCTGGACTCGGCCGCGCCCCTCTGGCGCCCGCATAATTGATGATGGCTGCGCTGCTATCTATCCAATCAAGAGCTGAGAACCCCGGACAGAAGAGCAGCGCATCTCCACCGTGGGAATTACAGGGCCCCAGGTAATTCAGGTGAGTAAAATGGGGGGGTTGGGGTCACTGTCAGAAGTTTTCACCCTAATGCATAGGATGCATTAAGGTGAAAAAAACAAGAGGGTTTACAACCCCTTTAAACCTAGGTTCACACTGATGCGGGTTTGAAATCGTGCAAGTTCAGCTGAACTCCCATGATTTCATACCCACATGTCAGTCTGACTTCGGGGGTGATTTCAGAGACATCTGTGCGGGTTGCTGCACAGATGTCTATACAAATCGCACCCTGAAGTCACCAAAAGTAGTACAGGAACTACTTTTGGTAATCAGTGTGGTGGCGCCGAAAAGTGGGCGTTGCACCGATTCAGTTGGTGCCGGTGTTCTGCCGAGAAAGGTCCCCCATTGGATAGTGTCCACCCTTTACTGCACAGGCACAGCGCTTGCGCAGTACGGAGGACAAAGGAGACGTCGAAAATCTCCGAACATGAACAGCTGTTCATCAGCTGTACACGGTGCGTGCGCAATTAACACTACATTGTGCCACACGCTCCCGATGCTCGTGCAACTCTGCAAGGGGCGGGTGTATGGGCGGATGCATACAGAAGATGGCCAAAGCTCATACGATGGGGGAGGATTTCTCAAAGGGGCGGATGTAATATTGAGAAGCGTGTAAACTACATGTCTTTGCAGTTTTACAATGATGGGCAGAGCTAATAAGGGCGGGTAGTTCAGTGTTGATGGGCGCATCTTCTGTATGCATCCGCCCCTAAACCCGCCCCTTGCAGAATTGTACAAGCAGCTCCACTTTCGTGGGGAAAAAAAATAGCAAATAAAAGGAAAAATAATATAGCGTATACAATTGCGACACAAGTCATAATGTAATTGAATGTTATTAAAAATTACCTTTCCTTTTTAATCTGCAGCTGCTGTTATTTTCTGAAAACACAATAAGGCTACCTGGAGGTGTTCTGTACACAGAATGTGTACAGAACACCCCCCAGAAACATCATTTCCAGCTTATATGATTGGCTCACCGATTTTCCCAGAAGTCTACACCAAGATACAAGTCAGATTTCAGGCATCCCTTGCACCAAAAAGGTAATTTTTGGTGAGATATTCCCAATAGGAAATCAAGTTTAAAGGGATGCTGGCCCAGCAGCTTTCCTCGTTAGAGCCCTGCAGTTGCTGCAGCTAATTGATAATTATGAAACCACTCCCATTAGATTCTCTTTCCCACATAGACACAGACACACAGAGATTTCTTCAGAATAACAAAAAGGTAGGAATCCCCCCCTCCCCCTGCTGCGCTCTGGTGCCCTCCGCCACTTACCGGAGCCAACGGCAGCGGCGGAGGTGATCGTATCCTTCTTGTGGCCCGACATGGAGACTAGTGAGGGGAAGATGGCCCCCATCCATCTCCATATCATTGCAGTGTGGAAGCGACGTCAAAACGTCACTTCCGCCCATAGTTCTTAAAAGGGCCATTTTTTTTTTTTCATTTATTTTTAGTGTAAATCTGAGGTCTTTTTGACCCCAGATCTTACATTTAAGAGGTCCTGTCTTTTTTTTTCTACTACAAGGGATGTTCACATTCCTTGTAATATGAAAAAAGTGACATTTTTTTTTTTAAAAACAGTGTAAAAATAAAAAAATTAAAAGATAAAATAAGAAGAAAAATTTTTTTAAAAAAACACACCCCGTCCTGACAAGCTCGCGTGCAGAAGTGAACACATACTTGAGTGGCGGCCGCATATGAAAACGGTGTTCAAACCACACATGTGAAGTATCGCCGCGATCGGTAGAGCGAGAACAATAATTCTAGCCCTAGACCTCCTCTAACTTAAAACATGCAACCTGGAGAATATTTTAAACATCACCTATGGAGATTTTTAAGGGTAAAAGTTTGTCACCATTCCACGAGCGGGAGCAATTTTGAAGCGTGATATGTTGGGTATCAATTTACTCAGCGTAACATTATCTTTCACATTATAAAAAAAAAAAATTGGGTTAACTTTACTGTTGTCTTATTTTTTAATTCAAAAAAGTGTATTTTTTCCAAAAAAAGTGCGCTTGTAAGACCGCTGCCCAAATATGGTGTGACAGAAAGTATCGCAACGACCGACATTTTATTCTCTAGTGTGTTAAAAAAAATATATAATGTTTGGGGGTTCTAAGTAATTTTCTAGCAAAAAAACTTTAACTTGTAAACAACAAATCTCAGAAAGAGGCTTGGTCCCAAAGTGGTTAACAACCTGAGCGCGTTTTGCATGTGGTTCCGTAGATGCTGTAAAAATGTCGCCTGCTGGAATATTTTTGCAACAGTCTTTGTCGCAACTCCTTCATGTGAACAAGCCCTATTGAACACAATGAGCCTTAAGTCTAAGCAATTTGTCAAGAGCTTGAAAAAAAAAAAGGAAAATCACACATTTTTGGAAATACTTGTAATGTTAACCTGGCCCGACAGTAGCAATAGGCGTTTTCATGCCTTCATTGGAAAGAATAGAAAAAAAGTTAAATGTGTATTTATGTATGTATAATTACTTCATGGCCCTCTTATTCCACATTGTGGTTTATGGGTCATTAGTCAGCATAAAGAAAAATCCATATCGCACTTAGTAAATACTCTCTATACTGCATATGGTAAAGCAGTCGAGCATTAAAGTTAGTAATCAATAAAGATAACATTCCACTTGCGTCAGTAGGAAATCATGACTTGGGTAAGAGATACAGAGATGTGATGTCGCTGTCTGAGCCCTTACAATACTTTTATTCCATTGACAGTTATTAGGTATTGAGGTGGCATGATTAAGAAGAGCAAATGGCACCCATCCAAGCATATTGCTCTTTGTTGTGGATGAAATCAGGACGGATTACAACACCTGCCAGCTATTTTAATGTTATGTGACCCCAGTGGGAGGATTTCTCTCACTTCCTGTTCTGGTGACCAGTGTTACCCAATTTAAAAGGGAACCTGTCAGGATAAAAATATGTGGACTTATTTTAGACTGTCATGATCCAGAATAAGCATGTTGACAGTGAAGTGTTGGGAAAAAACTGTTATACACACACATTGTTGCATGTAAGCGATTCATCAGGTAGAGATGAAAATATAAGGATGTCCACCTGGAGCTTTATTTTAAAATGAAAGTACAAAAGTCAGAAATGTCAGCTCCCATAATTAAAAAAACTGTACTGCAGGTGAAAAAAAAAAATCATTTATAAATATGCAGTACGTAAAGGATAATTATTATTTATCATGCTGTCCTTGGCATATCTGAATAGTGGCGTCCATTTGTATGCGTTATACCTTTAATATCACGTGATCATTTTAGTACACATACTAGAATGGGCTATTGGTGGAAACATGCAATTTGCTTTATATCTATGGCTACTTTGAAAGTGGTATTAAAGTGGTTGTAAACCCTTTACAACCACTTTAACCTACACCTGTAGGTGCTTGAAATATCTCCCAGACCTGCACGGTCTAGGAGATATTTGCAAATCGCCATAGTGCGATTTCTTCTGCACATGCGCCAGAGTTAGAAAGGGCACGCTGTGTCATTTCTAGCTGGGGTCATGCTGTTAAAGGCATGTGCGGGAGTGATGTCACGCGCCGTCACGCGACTCCGGCCAGCCACAGAGCCGGAGTTTGCGGCCCCAGAAGGAAGAGGGGTGAAGAATACACGCTCGCTACTAGCGAGGAAGACGGGGACATCGCGGGCTTCTCCTGCAGGTAAGTGTCACATAATGGGCTGCTATGCAATGCATAGTAGTCCATTATGCTTTACCTTTGCAGGGAAACAAAAAGGAAGTAACACCCATCAGGGTTTACTTCCTCTTTAAAGCCAAAACCAAAACTGTAATCCTAGAGATGTGGTGGCTGCATTTCTTTTCAGCTTTTTCCCCCTCTGCTTTCACCTGGTGATCTGGCCAGTAACACACCTCCAGTATTATGCTCCGTACACACGGTCGGATTTTCCGATGGAAAATGTCCGATCGGAGCGTGTTGTCGGAAATTCCGACCGTGTGTGGGCTCCATCGGACATTTTCCATCGGATTTTCCGACACACAAAGTTGGAGAGCAGGAGATAAAATTTTCCGACAACAAAATCCGTTGTTGGAATTTCCGATCGTGTGTACACAAATCCGACGCACAAAGTGCCACGCATGCTCAGAATAAATAAAGAGATGAAAGCTATTGGCCACTGCCCCGTTTATAGTCCCGACGTACGTATTTTACGTCACCGCGTTCAGAACGATCGGATTTTCCGACAACTTTGTGTGACCGTGTGTATGCAAGACAAGTTTGAGCCAACATCCGTCGGAAAAAATCCTAGGATTTTGTTGTCGGAATGTCCGAACAAAGTCCGACCGTGTGTACGGGGCATTAGAGTGCCTCCACTCTGGATGAAGGAGCACAGGGGCACTTTTGGACACCAGCATTGTTAATCTAGGGGGAGATGAGTGTCAGAAGAAGTCAAACTCCAGCTCTCACTTTACAGTTACAAACATTTTTTTTCCTATTTTGGGATAAAAGTTTTATATAAATAAAAGCTGACCATTGTACGCACCCCTGTTAGTGTTAAATGGTTTGTCTCATCCCTGCCACTTCCACATCTGCAAGTGAGCTTGTTCTGTTGAAAAACAACACACTTCTTGGCCAGATTTCCTGGTGAAAATAGAAGAAAGCCTAAAAAGAAAACTCATGCAACCAACACATCTAAGAATTGGTAAGCTGTAATATAATAAAAGTTTGCATTTGGGTTTAATTACTGCTTATACAGAACCTTCAAAAACAGAAGAAAAAGATGGTTTCAGGTTTCTTGTACTAAGCATAAACTTTCCCTAAAGTTTGTAGGCTGAATTTTGACACAGACATTAAGACCCCTTTCACACTGGATGCGTCTTTGAGGCGCTTTAGCACTAAAAATAGCGCCTATAAAGCGCCTAAAAAAAAAAAAAAAAAAAGCTTTCACACTGGGGCGCTGCGCTGGCAGGACGACAAAAAAAGTCCTGCACGCAACTTCTTTGAGGCGCTTTAGGAGCGTTGTATGAAATCAATGGGCAGCGCCTCTGCAGCGGCGATTTGCGGGCGCTTTTAACATTTTATTCAGCCGCTAGCAAGGTTAAAAGCTTTACTGCCGACACCCGGGCGGTTGCAGTGTGAAAGGGCTCTTACACAATAGAGGGAGAAACTAAAAACAAAATAATCTCAGTTTGTACACTTTGCGGCAGGCGCTCCCCCACTTATCCTACAGGATTGGCACTGACCTACCACATGTTCCATTATGGTAATTACAGTCTTACTGTGGTTCTCTTAACATGAGCCCCAAATCACTGTTTTGGTATCATGTAAAACACACAAATAAGCATGGCTGACCGTTACGAGTATGACTCGCAGAGGCATGATGGGAATCGTAGTTAAACAACAGCTGGAGGGCCACAGGTTAAGCACCCATGCTCTATGCCAACATTTTAATTGCCTTTCCCACTAAAAGCAGCAGAAAATGAAGATTGAATACAAAATAACACTCACAAACAAAGCTCATCAGAACTGCACTCTGGTAGGAGATATTTTGCTACAGTTGCCTTTGTGATCTCAAATCCTAGAGAACAGAGCTACCCACCCCAATTCTCATGATCTGCTTAAAAGCTAGGATTTATGGACAGACGCTTAAATTTTTTTCATTACATCATGGCTGCCTATGAAAAGGAAGATATCTTCTGGTTATAAGGGATTAATCTTCTAAATACAGAGGGCAGATAAATATCAGCTCATCCCCAAGCAAGCTTTTTGTCTGTACTTGATTAGCCTGGGGGGCTGGGTGGTTGGTATGTTTCAGAGCAAGGGTTGGCATACACTCTACAACCACACTGGTTGAAGTCCCTTAGGACGAAACGTGTCAGGTTCTATGTTTTATGAAGTTTTTGTGATCACATTTTATATGTACACATCTTGAATGATGTCTGTACTTTTTATATATCATTAAATCCTACATTGTTTGATCTATGCCATGTGAAAGCCTTCCTTTTCTCTTTTATGATCACCTTTTACCCACTGCTGGAGGAAATTCTTAAAGATATCATACAGATCAGGAGATCGTGGTCACCTGCCTGCTTCCAGTTTTGCCTGTTTATTCCATTGCTGAGAGTATCTTTTCAACTATTGGAGATCGTAGCCGAGTTCCAGGTTTTCATACATGCCTGTTTGATGCACCGCCGCTGGCATGTGTGTCCACATCTTATGGTAAGAGTACCTACCCCTTCCTTTGGTGGTGGAACACAGCCCTGGGTGATTTTGAAATATCGGAACTTTACCATCAGTGTGTTTTGAGATCCATTTGATTTTCATGTCATCATGGGCTATTCAGAAGGAGTACAACATGATACTCATTATTGATGGACTTCATATTGTGCTGATATGTACCGAGATTTAAATGACGTCTACTGACGTCACACTTTATTTTTATATATTGTCATTATCATTCATATATTTTTTTTCATTTTATTTCCTATTTTGTTTATATGAAGTCACTTGATTCTTAGGTGTTATTTGTATATAGGTTACCATTAATAATTGAAAGAATTTCTGAATTGAAAGATTAATGAACGTTTTGTTTTCTTGAAAACATTACAATTGAACTGCTATTGTATATGTTCAATTTTTGGGTATACATGCATTTGTAGGGCTGCACATACTATATATATATATATATATATATATATATATATATATATATATATATATATATATATATATATATATATATACACACACACACACACACATACATATACACACAGTATCTCACAAAAGTGAGTACACCCCTCACATTTTTGTAAATATTTTATTATATCTTTTCATGTGACAACACTGAAGAAATTACACTTTGCTACAATGTAAAGTAATGAGTGTACAGCTTGTATAACAGTGTAAATTTGCTGCCCCCTCAAAATAACTCAACACACAGCCATTAATGTCTAAACCGCTGGCAACAAAAGTGAGTACACCCCTAAGTGAAAATGTCAAAATTGGGCCCAAAGTGTCAATATTTTGTGTGGCCACCATTATTTCCCAGTACTGCCTTAACCCTCTTGGGCATGGAGTTCACCAGAGCTTCCCAGGTTGCCACTGGAGTCCTCTTCCATTCCTCCATGATGACATGGAGGACCTTGCGCTCCTCCACCTCCTGTCTGAGGATGCCCCACAGATGCTCAATAGGGTTTAGGTCTGGAGATATGCTTGGCCAGTCCATCACCTTTACTCTCAGCTTCTTTAGCAAGGCAGTGGTGGTCTTGGAGGTGTGTTTGGGGTCGTTATGTTGGAATACTGCCCTGCGGCCCAGTTTTCGAGGGGAGGAGGATCATGCTCTGTTTCAGTATGTCACAGTACATGATGGCATTCATGGTTCCCCCCAATGAACTGTAGCTCCCCAGTGCCAGCAGCACTCATGCAGCCAGAGACCATGACACTCCCACCACCGTGCTTGACTGTAGGCAAGACACACTATTCTTTGTACTCCTCACCTGTTTGCCACCACACATGCTTGACACCATCTGAACCAAATAAGTTTATCTTGGTCTCATCAGACCACAGGACATGCATGGTTCCAGTAATCCATGTCCTTAGTCTGCGTCTTCAGCAAACTGTTTGTGGGCTTTCTTTCTCATCTTCATCCCTTCTGGGACGACAGCCACACAGACCAATTTGATGCAGTGTGCATGCGGTGTATGGTCTGAGCGCTGACAGGCTGACCCCCCAACCTTCAACCTCTGCAGCAATGCTGGCAGCACTCATATATGTCTATTTTCCAAAGACAGCCTCTGGATATGATGCTGAGAATGTGCACTCAACTTCTTTGGTCGACCATGGCAAGGCCTGTTCTGAGTGAAACCTGTCCTGTTAAACCACTGTATGGTCTTGGCCACTGTGCTGCAGCTCAGTTTTAGGGTCTTGGTAATCGTATAGTCTAGGCCATCTTTATGTAGAGCAACAATTCTTTTTTTTCAGTTCCTCAGAATTTTTTTTGCCATGAGGTGCCATATTGAACCTCCAGTGACCAGTATGAGAAAGTAAGAGCGATAACACCAAATTTTACACACCTGTTCCCCATTCACACCTGAGACCTCGTAACACTAACGAGTCACATGACACCGCGGAGGAAAAATGGCTAATTGGGCTCAATTTGGGCATACTCACTTGTTTCCAGCAGTTTGACACTAATGGCTGTGTGTTGAGTTATTTTGAGGGGGACAGCAAATGTACACTGTTATACAAGCTGTACACTCACTACTTTACATTGTAGCAGTGTCATTCCTTTTCTTCAGTGTTGTCACATGAAAATATATAATAAAATATTTACAAAAATACTGTATATAATAATATATATATATATATATAAACAATACATCTGATTCTGATGTTTTACACAGAGAAAGGGGAGGTTGCAGCCAAGTTGATTTTCTGGCTTTAGCCAAGCCGCAGAATTAGCAGTTCAAATATTGGTTTCACGCATTGTTTATTAATGTATGATAAGGACACACGCATACGTATGAATGTGGTATATGTCATATGCTACACTAGCCTTAAAAACGTGGTTCCCCTCCATTGTTCACTTGTCAGTGATCGAAACCCTGTGATCAAAACAAGGTTAGGTTAGAACAAACAGAAAATACCCACGCTGTGTTACTTTTAGTAGTAGTAGTAGGATTATTCTGTATTTTACCAGTGGCTGGAAAGTTTTAGGAGGGGCGATACAGGAAGTGAGAGGCAGCTGGGGGTCTGATAACCAGAAACCATCAGAGAAGACAGACTACGTCTTTCCTAGATGGGTGTTTATATCTATGATGCCCAAGCGAATGTGTAGCTTCCCTTCTCATAGTGCATTTTTGATGTTGAGTCTTTATCTTTATTAGATACTATCTATTGGGTGCATATACTAAAGGATTGTTTTTTTTTGTTTGTTTTTTTTTTTCTTGCTTTAAAGTGCAACTCCACTTTCATGGGGAAAAAAAATAGAAAATTAAAAATCATAGCATATAAAATTGCTCCACAAGCCATACTGTAACAGAATGTTATTAAAAATTAGCTTTCCTTTTAAACCTGCAGCATTGTAATTTTCTGTAAAATTCAATGAAATATGTCAACTTGGAGGCTTTCTGTACACGGCTTGTCATTTCCTGCTTGGGTGATTGGCTCACTGATTTTCCCAGAACTTTGCACTGAGATACAAGTCAGATTTTAGGGATCCTCTACAAAAAAAATAAAATAATTTTTGGTAAGACTCCCACAAAAGGTTAATTACTTCTAAAGGGATTCAGACCCCCAACTTTCCTCATTAGAACAATGTAAGTGCATCAGCTGATTAGTAATGAAAGCGTCATTCCCTTTCAAAGTCAGTATTCAAAGACACAAAGTGGAACAAACAGCATTTTTGTCAGAGCAGAAACAGGTAGGAATCTGCAGCAAGGTTGTTCAAGTCCTTGCAATGTACATTGATCATCCAGACTGACTTGTTTTTTTTCTGTTCTGTTTTTGAATTCTTTAACCACTTCAGCTCAGGAAGATTTGGCTGCTCAAGCCATTTTTTGCGATACGGCATTGCGTTGCTTTAACTGACAATTGCGCGGTCGTGCAATGCTGTACCCAAACAAAATTGATGTCCTTTTTTTCCCCACAAATAGAGCTTTCTTTTGGTGATATTTGATCACCTCTGCGGTTTTAATTTTTTGTGCTATAAACAAAAGAAGACCGACAATTTTGAAAAAAAAACACAATATCTTTAACTTTTTGCAATAATAAATATCCCACATTTTTTCCTCAGTTTAGGCCAATATGTATTCTTCTACATATTTTTGGTAAAAATCCCAATAAGCGTATACTGATTGGTTTGGACAAAAAAGTTATAGCGTATACAAAATAGGGGATAGATTCATGGCATTTTTATCATTTTATTTTTTTTACTAGTAATGGCAGCGGTCTGCGATTTTTATCAGGACCGTGATATTGCGGGGGACAAATTGGACACTTTTGACAATTTTTGGGACCATTGACAATTATACAGTGATCAGTGCTATAAAAATGCACTGATTACTGTATAAATGTCACTGGTAGGGAAGGGGTTAACAGTAGGAGGCGATCAAGGGGTTAACCAAGTTCCCTCACTGTGTTCTAACTGTGGGGGGACGGGACTGTCTAGGAGGAGAGAGAGAGAGATCGGTGCTCATACGTTCATTAAGTAAATGCTGTAAACGACTTGAGTAGTGAAAAATTAACATCCTGCACTCAAGCCTGAGATCAGCCCCAATTCATGCACCTTCACACCTCAGATCACTGTAATCCCCTGCACACCTTCTCCTACCACTGCACATACACATCTGCCCCACCACTGTAGCCACCTGCACATCTACCCCACCACTGTAGCCCCCTGCACATCTGCCCCACCACTGTACTCCCCTGCACATCTGCCCCACCACTGTAGCCCCCTGCACATCTGCCCCACCACTGTAGCCCCCTGCACATCTGCCCCACTACTGTACTCCCCTGCACATCTGCCCCACCACTGTAGCCCCCCCTGCACATCTGCCCCACCACTGTAGCCCCCCCTGCACATCTGCCCCACCACTGTAGCCCCCCCTGCACATCTGCCCCACCACTGTAGCCCCCCCTGCACATCTGCCCCACCACTGTAGCCCCCCCCTTGCACATCTGCCCCACCACTGTAGCCTCCCCTGCACATCTGCTCCACCGCCATACCCCCATGCTCTTATGTCTCACTGCTGAACCATCTTCTCATCTGTCGTAACACTGAACTTATCTGCTCATCTGCCTCACCACTGTAACCCCCTTTCTCATCTGCCCCACCACTGTACCTCCTCCACATCTGTCCCACCTCTGTTACTCCTGCTCTTCTGCCCCACCACTGCAACCCCCTGCTCATGTGTTCCACCAATGTATCTCCTTTCTCCTCTGCACATCTGCCCCACCTCTGTACCCCCCTGCTCCTCTGCCCCACCGCTGTAACACCCTGCTCATCGGTCCCACTAATGTACCTCCTTTCTCCTCTTCCCTGTCACTGTACCCCCCCTGTACATCTGCCCCACATCTGAACCCCCTGCTGTTCTGCCTAACCACTGTAACCCTCTGCTCATCTGTCCCATCAATGCACCTCCTTTCACATCTGTCCCACCGCTGAACCCCCTTCTCATCCCTCCCACCACTGTACCTCCTGCACATCTGCCCCATCAATGTACCACTTTTCTCACTTTCCCCACCGCTGTACCTCCCTACTCATCTGCTCCACCGCCGTATCCCCATGCTCTTCTGTCCTACTACTGAATCACAGCTCAGTTTCAGGGTCTTGGTAATCTTCTTACAGCCTAGGCCATCTTTATGTAGAGCAACAATACTTTTTTTCAGATCCTCAGAGAGTTATTTGCCATGAGGTGCCATGTTGAACTTCCAGTGACCAGTATGAGAGAGTGAGAGCGAAAACACCAAATTTAAACACACCTGCGACCTTGTAACACTAATGAGTCACATGACACCGGGAAAGGAAGTGGCTAATTGGGCCATTTTCCCTCAGGGGTGTACTCACTTTTGTTGCCAGCGGTTTAGACATTAATGGCTGTGTGTTGTTATTTTGAGGGGACAACAAATTTACACTGTTATACAAGCTGTACACTCACTACTTTACATTGTAGCAAAGTGTCATATCTTCAGTGTTGTCACATGAAAAGATATAATAAAATATTAAACTATATCTGCTTGTCCCATCCTTTAGATCAGGGGTCTTCAAACTCTGGCTCTCCAGTTGTTCAGGAACTACAATTCCCATCATGACTAGTCATGTCTGTGAATGTCAGAGTTTTACAATGCCTCATGGGACGTGTAGTTCCACAACAGCTGGAGGGCCGTAGTTTGGAGATCCCTGCTCCACTAATATTCACTTTTTTTTAGGTCATTAAAAATTTCTCCAGACCAATTAAAAAATGACTGTGCATAATGTACCTGACAATACTGTTGCACATATTTCTCTATTACATTAAATGTAAACCTCTACATGTGGCCAACATGTGGGGCCTGTGAACAATCGCTAGATCCTTTGATCAATGATATTTTCTGTGTTTTGATGTTAAATACTGTACCTTACTAACAAAGCACCTGTTTGCATACAGGATACTACTGTAGATAAGTAGACAGCTCTGCAAATAATACATAGTGGGATGCTGGGTACTGCTGGCAATAGATAAAGAAGATCTGGCTATCCACCAATGCAATGAGAAGTGCAAACAGAAATAGGTTGTACACTTTTCCTATTGTTAAAGTCTATTTTTGGAGTTCTCTCTGGGCTCAGTTAAGCAGCTCCACACACATGCGTAATTAATACAACTTTACGGCATGTTTGCGTTGGATTCTTGGAAAAAGGCCCAGAGCTGCTGCTGCTTTTTCGGAATGTGATGGTGGTTATTATTATGGACTGCTATGCCAGCAACTTCTGGGATCCCAGCCACAGCCTAAAGAACAATTTAAAATGTGTGTATTAATCATGCATCAATAAGTTAAAGAATATTATAATCTGCACAGATGGCATCTCAGAATAGGAGAAATTGTATTATTTCATGAAAAATTGTTATTGCTGCATATAATTAATCTGTGGTTGATGATCTTTTCATTTTCTGTGTAATAATGGTGATGATGTGCTATGCCAGCTATCCCTACATATGGACATGAATACACATAATGTTGCTGACGACATGACAAGATCCTTCAAGCAACCATGTTGCTATCGAAAACTTTCCAAGTGAAGGCATCATTTTAAGAAAAATTTAAATATTCACCTTTGCCACGGCTTTTACCCATCCTAAGAAATGGGCTCCTGAAGTTTGCTAGGAAGTTTACTTGTTGATCCCCTGGGCCCCTCGCAACTCATTCTGGTTCCTACTGCTGACCTCCACATCCCTGGAGGTGAGGGGTGATAAGGTGGTCAGCAGGAAATCAGTGGACACTGCGGGGTAACTAGAAGATTGTCACTCCCAGAATCGGCGGTTTCTCTTTTCAGGATTAAAGCGGCAATCAACAGCACTAGAAACAGGAATGGTAAATATATAAAGTCTTCTTTTAAAGGAATGCCTTTACTGGCAAACTTTTCTAAAATGAAGGAGTCACTTTAAAGTGAACCTGGATTTATCTAAGATAGGTAAAAAATAGCTTTACTTTAGGTTGCCCCCTGTCCTACTCACCCTTACTGCCGGTTCACACAGGGGCGACTTGTCAGGCGACCTAGCCGCCTGACAAGTCGCCTCCCGTTCTGTACTACGGAACCGTTCTAATAGGAGCGACGCAAGTCGCTCCGACTTAGAAAAAGGTTCCTGTACTACTTTGGGGGCGACTTGCATAGACCTCTATACAGAAGTCGTTTTGCAAGTCGCCGTGGAAGTCGTGTGCAGGTCGCCTCAGTGAGGCGACCTGCAAGTCGTGCCGCCCCTGTGTGAACCGGGGCTTACTTCTCATCAATAAACCCATTCCTCCCTTCACCTGTGAGAATTACTCATGGGTAAAGCACATGTTCACTTCAACCCCCTAATCCTTGATCTAGCCTTGGTATTAACCTAGCCCCGAATAATAAATGAATCCGTTAAAGTACATTCTATAATTACCAAGTATTTATACCAAAGCCACTTGTTTCACCTGTCAGAAAATCAATACACGGATTCACTTTTGAGCAAACACACAAACAGTGGCGTCGCTAGGGGGCAGCTTTTGGGGCTATAGCCCAGAATCTGGGGCCCATAGCCCCGAGTCTCTGCAGGGGTCCCCAAGGGGAGGGGAGGCTCTCTGGGGACCCTGATGTAAGGGGGGGCTCTCTGGGAATATATACACACACACACATATATTGCTGTATATACATGTGTATGCCCGCCCAAGTGTATGACTTTCTTTACTACGCTGCTATGGGCTCTAGCCCCAGATCTTTTGTAGACCTAGCAACACCCCTGCACACAAATATGTACGTTAACAACATATTTACTGGTAGAATAAGAATACAACAGCAATGGGTCATTTTGATCCAATAGTTACCAATATTAGAGTAAGCCTCAGTTCACATCCATGCGCCTGTGTGTAGGGCTGTCCATTCTTTGCAATGGGCTGCCTTACCTGCGCGATACACAGGGAAAAGAGTCAGTCCGTCCTAGATTTTTTTTTTTTTTTTAAATCATGCCACACCGAACAGGGCATGGTGCTCTGATTTGCCTTTGTGTAAGGGTGCCATTATGAATTATTGGCACCCCCATGCGTTTGCTAACGAGCAGAGAATTTATGCAGTAATGTGAACCTAGCCTTTTTCAAATTAAGAATAAACCTGTC
Source organism: Aquarana catesbeiana (assembly GCF_042186555.1). Lineage (NCBI taxonomy): Eukaryota > Metazoa > Chordata > Amphibia > Anura > Ranidae > Aquarana > Aquarana catesbeiana. Next base: position 191,831,495 of record NC_133325.1, read on the forward strand.
AAGCTAAACGCCATCCTAAAAAAATATATAGTAGCCACCACCAAGATGTCAGGTAGTACCTTTTTGTTTGCGGGCTTTCCCCTTTACGGTGCTGCTAAACTGCTGCCAAGTTCCTATTCCAATAAACACTTTAAAGACTACGGTTTCCAAAAGCTTTGGCATTGCCTATCCCATCGCATGACAGTGCTAATATCTGGCAATAGGGTGCACAGGCACTCAAGCGGTGAAAGCATGGGGCATGCCTACTGTCTCAGCTAGCCAAAAGTTGAAGTATTTTGGCTGCCCAAGTAGGCTGGGAATTGTGGAACTGTGAACATAAAGGAACCATGTTTCAATGTCTACTATCCAGATTCCAATCAGGTATATGGATTCCCAAGCGCATTGTGGATGTTTTACAATATTAGAGACGAAATACTGCTTTCGATCTGACTTTATAAGATAAGAGGGTAAGGAAAAAAAGAGCCTGTTTATGTATTGTGTAATTATGGCAGCCCGGTGTGTAAATATATTGTTACAAATAAGGAAAAATACAAGGTTTTTAAACTAGTAATACACTTTAATAGAATTACATTTAATTGATCTTTTTTCACATGTGTACCTTTAAATATGAAAAAACTATAGGTCTTCTTAAAATAGTAGCTTTATACAGAATATAAATGCATGCAAAGTTAGGAAAGAGAACAGAATCATTCTAATACAGCAGTTTCTTACTAAAAAAGGGCTTTTAATGTCGTCAAATACCACTATGTGGTGAATGGAGTAATGCTACACAAATTTCCTTATAAGAAATAGCAGGGATCTTTTATTTTTCTTGTGTTGTAGTACAGTGGAAAATAGTAGTTAAGCAACACACTGACAGAAACAAGATGTGGAGAGGCCCCTGCCTGCAACAATTTACAAGCGGCGGTGTTTTCCCTAACCCCAGTGATAATAGAAGGAGATTCTGTACATTCCTTCCATAAGCTACAACCAAACAGCAAAAAAAGGAAGCAAGGAGAGTGGAACAGAGATTAGAAAAATCCCGTGCGTGGGGGGAAGACAAAAAGCCTAAATGCCTAAAGTCCCTCCCAAAATGGAATTTTTTACATTTTTGAATTTTTTTTTTTTTTTTTAAACTATAAACTTTTCCTGTTTATCCTTTATTAGTAATGACTAAGAGCTTTGTTTGCTATAGCGTCCGCGCTGCAGTGGTGTGCGCTGGAAAAATAAATATTATATGCATCACTTTTCTTCAGCCTAGCAGGTTGCAATGCAGACTACCGTATCACAATGCTGAAATGTCACTTTGATGTTTTAATAAAGGGCAAGAAAAAAAAAAAAATAGTGGAGTGTGCCACGCATCAATACTGTTGCTTGAAGCGTACACTAGTGGCTGTGCAGTCAGTATTCCTGTCTAGTGTGAACAAACCCTTAAAACGTTTGTAAAGTCCATTTTTTTTCTTTTAAAATAACAAACATGGTAACCGCTGACATCCGTCGCTCCATAGAACTGTATGGAGCGTCCGTTCAGGTCCTCCTAAAAAACTGACAGGCGGACCTGAACGGTCCGTTCGCGTGAAAGGGGCCTTATACTTACCTGCTCCAGGCAATGGTATTGCAAAAAATGGCCCCGATCCTCCTCTTCAGGGGTCCCTCGCCAGTGCTCCTTGTTCCTCCTTTACTTGGTGTGCCACCAAAGGAAGCAGCTTCCTATGGTGTCACATCTGCGGCTCCAGCCAAAGCTGCACTGCCTGTGTCTATAGACACAGACAGCGAGGCTCAGCCCCACCCCCTGCTCCCTCGTCTTTGACTCGATTTGACTGACAGCAGCAAGAGTCAGTGGCGCTCAACAAAGCCTGTGAAATCAGGGAGGAGGAGACAGTTGCTGCAGACAGGCACAGCACTGGATCGATATTGGGCTCAGGTAAGTATAAAGGGGGTGGGGGAGCAATACACATACTGAAACATTTACTGAACACATGCTACCATAGTCTTAGTCTCTGGAGGAGTAGCAGAATGTGCTTTAGAGTACAATTCTGAGTACAATGTATTGCCAAATGTATTGGGGCGCCTGTCTTTACATGCACAAGAACTTTAATGGCATCCCAGCCTTAGTCCGTAGGGTTCAATATTGAGTTGGCCCACACGCTGCAGTTATAACAGCTTCAATTCTTCTGGGAAGGCTCTCCACAAGGTTTAGGAGTGTGTCTATAGAAATGTTTGAAAATTCTTCCAGAAGCGCATTTGTGAGGTCAGGCACTGATGTTGGATGAGAAGGCCTGGTTCACAGTCTCCACTCTAATTCATCCCAAAGGTGTTCTATTGGTTCAGGATTCTTTGCAGGCCAGACAAGTTACTCCACCCCAAATTCACTCATCCATGTCATTATGGACCTTGTTTTGTGCACTGGTCCAAATCATTTGGTGGAGGGGGAATTGTGTTGTGGGGTTGTTTTTCAGGAGTTGAGCTTGGCCCCTTAGTTCCAGTGAAGGGAACTCTTAAGGCGTAAGTAAACAAAGACATTTTGGACAATTTCATGCTCCCAACTTTGTGGGAACAGTTTGGGTTGGCCACTTCCAGTTTCAACACCACTGTGCACCAGTGCACAAAGCAAGGTTCATGAGTTTGGGGTGGAGGAACTTGACTGGTCTAAACAGAGTCCTGATTGCAATCCGATAAAACACCTTTGGGTTTAATTAGAGCGGAGACTGCAAGCCAGGCCTTCTCATCCAACATCAGTGCCTGACCTCACAAATGCGCTTCTGGAAGAATTGCCAAACATTCCCATAGACACACTCCTAAACCTTGTGGACAGCCTTCCCAGAAGAGTTGAAGCTGTTATAGCTGCAAAGAGTGGCCCAACTCAATATTAAACCGTATAGACTAAAGCCTCGTACACACGATCCGTTTGTTGGCCAACCGAGCATCTGATTTTTGTCCAAAGGGTGTGTGCCAGGAACTTGTCTTGCATACTAACGGTATACAATTGTCAGCCAACAAACACGAACGTAGTGACGTACTACAAGGAATTTCAGCTCGAGTGCCACCCACTGGGCTCCTTCTGCAAATTTCGTGTTTGGTGAGCATTGATTCCGAGCATGCATGTTTGTACTTTCGACTTTTGTGTGACGGACTTGTGTACTGACAATACAAAAATCAGACAGACCGTTGTCCACCGAAAATTTACTAGCCTGCCATCCAACATTTGTTGGCCGAAAGTTGGACAACAATTGTCAGAAGGAGCGTACTAACAGTAAGATTTTAGGACAACAGTCTGTCAACAGACAATCCCCTGCCAACAATCTGATCGTGTGTACGAGGCTTAAGACTGGGATGCCATTAAAGCTCACGTGCATGTAAAGGCAGGCTTCCCAATACTTTTGGCAATATAGTGTATATTATACTTTGGGTTAAACAATATATTAAATTGACTGTTATTTTCTTTCTGCAAAAAAAGAAATGTAAATGATCAAAAGACTCACTATGCCTCTTAAAAATACCTTGGAGTGTTTACTCTCCAAAATGTGGTCATTTTGTTAGTGTTTCTACTGTCCTGGTGCTCCAGGGCCTCTAAAAATCTGATAGTAAAGAATTTGGATGTGTAATTTAAAGCCTCTAAAAAGCCTGAAGGTGCTCCTTATATTTTGGGCCCCCCACATGGCTAGGCTGTGAAAAAGTCTCATACATGGGGAGGAGCAGTAAAGTGCATTTTGGGGTGTCTATGCTGTGGATTACAAATATCTTATTAAATTTCCAAAATGTATGTAAAAACAAAATAAAAACATTTATGTTTATTTTCAGAATTTTCCAAAACTTGTGCCCCCCCCCCCCCCCCCCCCCCAAACAACAACAACAAAAAAAACACTTTATTTGCTTCCTTCATTTTCCAAAAATTGTGGAAAAAAATTACAACTTCAGAAAACTCACCATACCTCTATCCTGTCTACAAAAAGAGGTCATTTGGGGATGTTTGTACCATCCTGACATTTTAGGGCCTTAAGAAATGAGACCAGTAATTGGAATATCAGGGTTGATCAATTTGTACCATGGTTCGTAAAGTCTATAAATTCCACACAGACTAAATGATATATACTTATTTGATTTTTTTAAACCAAAGAAGTGTAGCAGAATACATTTTATCATACATTTATGATAAAAGATTATTTAGAACAGAAACATTTGTTTTTGTTTTTTTAATATTCATTCTTTTTTCCTTTATATAATAATAAATATTAAATAAAAGAATCAGTGGTAATTAAATACCACCAAAAGAAATCTCTATATCGCTAAAAATTATATAAAATTAATTTGGGTACAATGTTGCGTGACTGTGTAATTGACAAAGTATGACAGTACTGAAAAATGGTCTGGACAGGAAGGGTGTTTAACATGCTGGTCTTCAATTGGTTAAGTTTGTTCTTTGTAAAAGTACATTTTATGATCATGAACAAATAACGGAATGATATGGGTTTTTCGTATCTGCCTGGATTTTAGTTTTAAAGTTCATTATAGCATTTGCAGTTGGCATCCTTCTACACCAGCTCTGCAATAGTCACCAACCCACCATTCTCATCGCCAGAAACATGGATATGTCTGACTTGTGATGGGTTGGCCAAACAGTTGGTGCCAAAGCTTCCTCCACAGCCAGCAGTGGCAAATCAGAAGCCAGCATCATCCAATATACAGTACAATGCTTTTTGCAAGTACTACTTCACCTCGCATTGAGGGGAGAAGCACCATATGTCCTAATGCCTACAAGATATGTGAAACAGCTTTAGATTTCTAATAGTTCTATTTTTTCTGTTTACTATGTAGGGATAATATATTAAATATTTCCCAGTGGTAAAGAATAGAAGGAACCCAAGAGCTGTAAGTGTAATCAAAGTGATGTGATACATATAGGATGTAAAGACACACCAGGTCTAATTTAACGCCGTATTCTATAAAAAGATATCTCAGTTGGTGCCAAGTTACTAAAGTTCTAGTGCCACCAATCCCGACTACTTAGCACTTAATTAAATATCTTTCAACACAATTTTCTCGAATACATTCTGATGTCTGTTGCTACAGAAAGATGGTAGAGGGTCGTAACTTGGGCATATTTGTGGCCAGTTAAAGGATTTATTTTTACTACATGATTTATTGCAGAATGTAGTGATTTAGTTTTATGTCATGTAACAGTAAGCTGATATGACAGTTATGACATAATTTGAGAACAACAACATATATTAACAGGTTTAATTACATGAGCAGGTTATTACAGGTTATTACATGAGCATGACTTACCAAGTAGTTTGGAACCATAGGGTTTCTCATAGCAATCGACTCCATGCTTCCTTTCATTTTCTGGTACCCAAAAAAAAAAAATTTTTTTTTTTTTTTTTTTTTTGTACAATCAAACCTGCATTAGAAAAATAACACATTTGGATTGCTATGTACCAGCATAACGATGCTTTAAGGCACTTTAAAGAAGCTTTAGGCACCTACAGACATTAGTGATTTTGTTTATGATTGGATCAGGAAACATTTTTACGTCAGACACCCTCACCAAGCAGTCTACAGGCCACGTTGGATTTTTCCCATTTGATCGCTATGACGGTAGATTCCCCAAAATAAGCCAATATTAGTGATATCAAAAAGAACACCCCTTGGCTTTCTCCACAGGAAAAAGCATGTAGGTTCACCCGATGCAGGTTTGTACAGTGCTTGTTGGCACTGTAAACCTCTGTTGTAGTGCCTCCCCACCACTTATGTATTTGCTTTTTCCCAATCAAGTGAGGAATAGGCTGTACAGCTTGTCAAAAACTTCCCAGTAGTCTTAATGGATTTTGATACCACGCTGTTTTTTTTTTTTTTTTTTTTTTTTTTAATGTAATTTATTGTAAAAAGCATGCTGTGACTGTCAGACTATCTGCCACTATACATTTCTCCATGTCACTAAGTTACAACAAATCTTGCTGAATTATTGAACACAATGAGGTTGATTTACTAAAACTGGAGAGCGCAAAATCAGCTTTTAGGGTTTTTTTTTTTTATCAAAGCTTGCACTCTCCCATTTTAGTAAATCAACCCCACTGTGTTTGATTCTTTATTGACAAAGCGACAATACAGTAGGTCGTTGTCCTGCCCTACAATGAAATCAACATTATAAACTAACCTTTGTAGTTCTACCAGCTTCAACCACATAGAAAAAAAACAGAATATTAGTTTCCTGTCCCACCCTCCCAGCCTAGATAACTTGAAAATCTCGTCCACTGGCAAGTACTTGTGAAGCTCACGAAAACTTTTTAACTCCTGCTCAGGGCAGCCATCAGAAATTTTTGAGCCCCTTACACAGCTTTAGACCTGATCCCCCCCCCCCCCCCCCGGAGCCTGACCACCAATATTCCCCAGGGCTTGCTTACTGGCCATCCTACCGAATTCGCACACCAGCCACCCAACCTGTACGCACTCAGCCCCCCTCAATCCTGTATATATGTTAGCCTTCCTCACACCTATATATATGTAAACCCCCCCTCACATACCTGTTTAAATGCCAGACCCCCCACCTGTAGACAGTGGCGGCTGATGCTCAAAAATTCAGGGGGGGGGGGGCGCAAACTGAAAAAGTCTGAAAACACATCAAACGCCGCCACTGTGCCCATCAATTGCACCCAATGTGTACTTGTGAAGCTCACAAACACTTTTTAACTTCTGCTCAGGGCAGCCATCAGAAATTTTTGGGCCCCTTACACAGCTTTAAGCCTGATTCCCCCCCCCCCCCCCGGAGCCTGACCACCAACATTCCCCAGGGCTTGCCCACTGGCCATTCTACCGAAGCTGCACACCAGCCACCCAGCCTGTACGCACTCAGCCCCCCTCAATCCTGTATATATGTCAGCCTTCCTCACGCCTGTGCATATGTCACACACACACACACACACACACACCCCTGTAGACAGTGGCGGCTGGTGCTCAAAAATTTTCGGGGGGGGGGGGCAAACTGAAAAATTCAGAAAAAAACCCCCATCAAATGCCACCACTGTGTCCATCAAAAGGAGCCACTGTGCCCATTTAATAGTTAACACTGTGACCCCCCCCCGCTCGCTGTCCGCCTGGCACTTACCCCATCTCGGTGGGGCAGCGGGTGACAGCAGCGAGCTGTGTCTTCCATGCATCTCCTCTCCTCCTCCTAATAGGCGTCCAATCACAGTGCCTGTCGCTTTAGCCAATCAGGTGACGGGTAACACACCCACGCTTCCTGATTGGCAGAGAGATGGTTCAGTGTTAGAAAAGCAAATATTCATTCGCTGTTCTAACACACCTGGGTGAACTACGAGCGCAATGCTCTGCACTCGCAGTTCACTTTTTTGCTTCAAAAATACACGCACGCCCAGCATCCAAAAAGAGGCCGGACGCCTGAACAGGGCGTGGCCGCGGCGGCCAGTGATAGATCCATGCAATGCAATGCATGAATCTATCCATGATACATAGAGGTGGGTGTCTGGAGAAAGGGGGCGGCGCCCGTGCGCCCTTAATGGATGCATCGCCAATGGCCTGAATATATGCCAGACCCCCACACACACACCAGTATATATATATCAGCCCCACGCACACACAAATCTGTAAACACACAAGGCTTTGGCCCCTCCCTGTACACAAACAGCCCCCCTCCCTTTCCTTCACAGTCCCTACTTGTAAAGAATTTCTTCCTCGTTTTCACAAAGCTGACATGTTGCTGACACAGAAAAGCCCAGTATACGAGGGGTGCACATGCACATAGTAGCCAGAGGTGGCAGTAAAGAGCTTGATGCCTGAGCTCAATGCCACAGAGAGCACATGCTGTGAGATCGTTTCTGTAATGCACAGCACAGCTCCCCTTCACCTGTCCTGCCTTCTTCTGGCCCGAGCGGGCCCCAGGGGGTCCCTTACAGTTGTAATGGCTGTACCCCCTAATGGTGACCCTGCTCCTGCTAGTCCTAATTACTGCTAAAGATTCTCTGATTGGTCAAACCACTGGTAAATCAGGCTATATATGACTAACCTATGAATGTAAAATAAGTTATAACAGCTTAACTGATAAACAGTTTAAAGAGGAACTCTACCCAATGTGTTTCTTTCAGTTTTATAAGTAAAGAGGCATGGTTCGCTCTCCTGTTGTGTCTTTACTACTGCATATCAGCCTGACCTCTTAGTGGACTAACATGGCATGGAGGGGTCTGCTGGGAAATGTCTGGTTCCTGTCTCCAGAATGAAATCTCCATATATTCCTGTATGGAATCTGCTAACATGACATGTCCATGGCCCCATTCTCCATATGGATACATAGTAAAAGTGCCGTCCAGACAGCATAACCAGGAAGTTCATGTCACAACAGATCTTTCGGCTGTCCCTTCTATGCAAGTCAAAGGGAAAAAAACTTCCTCACCAATATCATAAAGCCTGAGAGATCCAACGGGGCCAACTCCACACAAAACTGGAAAAACCACTAGGGTACTGTTCCATTTCAGAGGGGAAGAACTGTGGTGTGGATTATTGAAAAATGCACAACTAAGGGGATTCCACATACAGCTTTGGGAACTTCAGGTTCAGTCCTACCCTTCTTACAACTAAAGAGCAAAGCCAACACAACTTCTCCATTTGGGCTTTGTTTTGTTTTTAGTCCCTGTTCTGTGGTTTCCCATAATTCAAATTCATAGATATTTACTTTAACTTTATGTAACCATAAATGATAAATCACAAGAAACCCCCTAGCAAATCCACAGGGCTTGGGGTCAAGGGTTACACAGTTTGACCGCCTACATGATGCACTGAGCGTCTGCCTTTATGTGAGCAAGCTTTAACATATGAAAGGTCTGATTAAACGTGCAACAAACAATGACATGAACAGTAAGACAAGAAAATTCCTCCATTTGTGCTTACACAATGACAAATGGCTCATACATTTCATCTGGAATGTATGGCCCTATGCTGTCAATTTATAACGTATTTATTTCCAATGCAATATCTACAACAGAAACGACAGAAAAAAGCAGTCACATTTTCCCCTAACTTAATTAGTTGCTATGGCCTCACTGCCCGTGGCAACTGTCACAGACAGCAATTAATTGGAGACTTGCCATTTCTTAATGTGAATGTGACTGGCACTGACTGCCAACAAACAAATTCTCTTATGTTGTTTATAAGCCCCGATTAAGAGCTTTGTATAACCATAAATGATTTTACTGGTGAAATTATGCATGGTTTAAAATCTCAGCTAAAGTTTTGCAAAAAGTCATATTGGCATGATTAGCCCATCACTCATCACTGTGCTGCTTCTCCTTGCACTGTTTAGTCACAGGATGACCTGGACTCTGTAGAAGTGGGTTGAATGATGCTGGTCATAAGACGGAGAACATCTAGTGGCAAAAAATAAATAAATAGCCACTACTGTGCAGGAAAACTCTGGATTGTGATTGAAGGTGAGCACTGCAGCAAAAGCTGGTTTTATTATCACTGCCCAAGAGATTGCCAATCACTTCAAAGACAAGATCGATGCAATTCGTGAGGACATCTCCACTGTGCGTTCGTCTTCCCCACCCATCATACCTTGCCCAGCAGCACATTCAACTCTCCTCTTTTGAATTGGCTACTACGGAAGAGGTTACAAAAATTTTCTCGGATGCCCACCTAACCAATTGTCCCTTGGAACCTGTTCCCTCACAACTACTACGGTCACCCTCTTCTTCTATCCTATGCTCCCTCACCCACATCTTCAATCTCTCCCTTTCTAGTGGCATTTTCCCCTCCCCTCTAAAACCCTCACTGGACCCTACCGACCTGAACAACTTAAGACCCATCTCACTACTCCCATTCACCTCTAAACTTCTAGAATGCTTAGTCTACAACCGTCTTAGCTCCTACCTCAATGAAAATAACCTTCTTGACCCCTTACAGTCTGGCTTTCGCTCGCAGCACTCCACGGAAACTACCTTACTAAAACTCACTAACGATTTACTAACTGCTAAAACCAACAGCCAGTACTCCATACTCTTACTACTTGACCTCTCTGCGGCCTTTGATACTGTTGACCACCCGCTCCTTCTCAATAAACTACATTCCCTTGGCCTCCGAGATTCTGCTCTATCCTGGTTCTCTGGCTATTTATCACAGCGCTCCTTCAGTGTCACCTACAACTCTGTCTCCTCCTCTCCATTGCCCCTTTCTGTGGGGGTCCCCCAAGGCTCGGTTCTTGGACCCCTTCTCTTCTCTATCTACACCTCCTCCCTTGGTCACCTAATAACTGCCCATGGCTTCCAATACCACTTATACGCTGATGACACCCAAATCTATCTGTCTACTCCTCACCTCACTCCTTCAGTCTCCTCTCGCATTACTAACTTACTAACTGACATATCAGCATGGATGTCGCACCACTTCCTTAAACTAAATCTCTCTAAAACTGAGCTATTAATATTCCCCCCCGCCCGTGCCCCCCTCCATGACTTTTCCATCAAAATCAACAATGCAACCATCAGTCCCTCCCCTCACGCCAGGGTACTAGGTGTAATCCTAGACTCTGACTTGTCATTTCAGCCTCAAATCCAATCGCTGTCAAAAGTTTGTAGAATTCACCTCCGTAACATCTCTAAAATTCGCCCTTTTTTTAACAAATGAAACCACCAAGCTCCTCATTCACTCCCTTGTTATCTCTCGCCTTGACTATTGCAACTCCCTTCTCATTGGCCTACCGCTCCATAGGCTATCCCCTCTTCAGTCTATCATGAATGCTGCTGCCAGACTTATCCACCTTACCAACCGCTCAGTGTCTGCCAACCCTCTACTTCAATCCCTACACTGGCTCCCAATCACCCAGCGAATTAAATTCAAAATTCTAACCACAACATACAAAGCCATTCACAACTCTGCCCCAAGCTACATCACTAATCTTGTCTCCAAATATCACCCAAATCGACCTCTCCGCTCTTCTCAAGACCTCCTGCTTTCAAGCTCTCTCATCTCCTCCTCCCATGCTCGTCTCCAGGATTTCTCCAGAGCCTCTCCCATCCTCTGGAACTCGCTACCTACATCTATCCGGCTATCCCGTACTCTTGCTACCTTCAGGCAATCCCTGAAAACTCATCTCTTCAGGAAAGCCTATCACGTCTCCAACTAATCTCCTACCACTTCCACCAGCTCATTCCCCACAGTTACAACCTTTTGTACCACCTGCCCCACCCTATTAGATTGTAAGCTCTTCTGAGCAGGGCCCTCTTAATCCTATTGTATTGTATTATAACTGTATTGTCTCCCTTTTATATTGTAAAGCGCTCTGTAAACTGTTGGCGCTATATAAATCCTGAATAATAATAATAATAAAATAATCATTTTATTTTAATTTTATCTTGTTATTTTTGGCTGGAGTTCTGATCTTTAAAGAAAACATCTATAGTATAAAGCACTGTGTAAACTGTTGGCGCTATACAAATCCCGTATAATAATAATAATAGTACCTAAACAAATTGCTACAGGTCATTAAGGTGCTTACAATTCCCTGCAGCCTCCTCATAAGTTCTGTAGGCTGAATACCAGACCATTCTGACAGGCAAAGCCCAGCAATTCCTCCTACTAAAAAGCTTGCCATCCATCCTGCCTCCTGCACATTCCTATGAGCCAGTAAGCCTGACAAACAGAATGAGCCAAAAGGAATGTGACGGATTTAGTGGAAAGCGCCAACACTACTCGCAAGTGTCTTATTTTCCAGCTTGAATGAACCAACATTTTGCCATATCTGGAGGCTTCTCAAAGCCATTGGAGTTCTGTGCAGTCACATCTAGGTTCCCGTGCTTACTTTTGACTAGAGGATTTTTTGTTTTTGTTCTAGAGACCAAGGAAATGATTCAATGCAGCGTTATGGCTGCATTAGAGAGTTCAGAAAACGAACAATTCTGAAAGCTGTGCAACAAGTTTTTTTTTTTTTGCTGTTTGCAACTGATTCAGGTAGTTTTATGTTTGAAGCGTTTTACATTCTGATGCTGTGACCGCCGCAAATTAATAAAGAAATACTGCCATATCGGTGATAAGAAAAAGTGAAGGTAGATAAGTAAGAAAGTCCTGATTGAGACAACATTCATCTAAGACAACCTGCAACAGATTTATGCGCACCTTACTATTTTCGGTTTCGGCACCAAAATTTCCATTCGGTGCACCTCTAGTTCTAATGAGTATCTACAACACTATGAATTTTACGGAAAGTCTCTTCAAAAGCTAAGATGCAGCAAAGTGATAACCACCAAAGAAGAAAATTCCATGCCATTCTTCATAGCGATGTCTATATTCTTAATGGCTAATTGCTCTCTAGGTATCCATTTTTAAAGAGGTATAAGCAGGCACTGGAGGGAACCTTCATCTTATTGCCAGTTTTTATTACACTCCCCAATACATCCTTGGAGTCACCAAAAGGTTCTAAGAGGGTTGGGAACCCAGAAAAAATGTCCCCTCTTCTTTAATCCTCAACATCTGCTCCGTCTATACACTTTGTATTTATATATAAAATTCCAGGCCAAGGGCTCTTTCACACTAGAAAATTTAAATTTAGCCTAATTAAATGCACCTATAGTGTTAATGAGCATTTAGGGTGTGTTGTACGGGTGTTCATGTTGTGTCAGGCAACACTTCTAAACACTCTGTGTGTGTGTGTGTGTTTTTTTTTTTAACTTTTAACGCTTTGCAACCGCACTGTGAAAGCGCTCTAAATGCCATAGGTGCATTTACAGTGCGTTTAAGGTGCATTTCAATAGAAGAGGATCAAGGTAGTTGCAAAGCGTCAACGCCTGCCAAAATCTACAGACAACATTATTTTTGCCTCGCCATAATGCGAAGCAATGCTAACGCGTAGTGTGAAATGTTCCCAATTGCAATAATTCTGTGTGCCATTGATAGGGGTACGGGAAGTGTTAAAAATGGTGACCCAACGGCCTATTGTCAACGCCTGTGTGAAAGGGCCCTTACTTTTACTATGGGTTGAATGTATGCTAGGTAGTAGATGTAGAAGAACAAAAGGTAGTTCTCATACAAAATCTAAAAGACCTCTAACTTCCAATATGAATGACATTCTACAGGAAAAAATACTATTATTGAATCCATCACCTACAAAACTTATTTAGGGAAATTACGACTTAAGGACCAAGCCTCTTTTTGAGATTTGTTGTTTACAAGTTAAAAACAGTTTTTTGTTTTTTTTCGCTAGAAAATTACTTAGAACCCCCACACATTATACATTTTTTTCCTAGAGAATAAAATGGCGGATGTTGTAATACTTTCTGTCACACCGTATTTGCGCAGCGGTCTTACAAGCACACTTTTTTTTTAAGAAATACACTTTTTTAAATTAAAAAATAAGACAACAGTAAAGTTAGCCCAATTTTTTTTTTACATTGCAAAGATAATGTTACACCGAGTAAATTGATACGCAACATGTCAAGCTTCAAAATTGCGCCCGCTCGTGGAATGGTGACAAATTTTTACTCTTAAAAATCTCCATAGGCGACGTTTAAAAAAATTAAACAGGTTGCATGTTTTGAGTTAGAGGAGATCTAGGGCTAGAATTATTGCTCTCACTCTACCGATCACAGGGATACCTCACCTGTATAGTTTGAACACCGTTTTCATATGTGGGCACTACTCACATATGCGTTCGCTTCTGCACACGGTGGGACGGGGCGTGTTTAAAAAAAAATAAAAAAATAGTTTATTTTACCTTTTTTTTTTTTCAAAAGAACAGTGGAAAAATAAAAGTGTCACTTTTATTCCTATTACAAGGGATGTAGACATCCCTTGTAATAGAAAAAAAGCATGACAGGACCTCTTAAATATGAGATCTGGGGGTCGAAAAGACCTCAGATGTCATATTAACACTAAAATGCAATAAAAAAAAAAAAATTTAAGTTGTCATTTAAAAAAAAAAGGCCCTTTAAGAGTTATGGGCGGAAGTGACGTTTTGACGTCACTTCCCCCCTGCAATGGTATGGAGACGTTTGGAGGCCACCTTCCCCTCACTCGTCTCCATACCTAACACCGAGAAGGATCCGATCGCCTCTGCTGCTACCGATGGCCCCAGTAAGCGGCGGAGGGCACCGGAGAGCGGCGGGGGGGCCCTCTCCCGCCACCAATAAAAGTTATCTTGCGGCGAATCCGCCGCAGAAACCACTATTATCGGAAACTGGACCGCCAGCTGAAGAAGAGGATACCGGGGTATGGCAGCTAGTTGCTGCCATAACAACGATATTCCTCTTCAAAATTAGGACGTATATCGGCGTGCGGTGATCCGGAAGTGGTTAAATTTTTTTTCAAAAATCTTTTATTCCACACTAGTGGGAACAGTAAAAAGAAAATGTGCTAAATTGATGTAAGGTGTCTGTAACAAGTCTAGGTGTGTTTTTCTGTGTCTGTGAGTTCGGTATGGGTAATCACATGAAGCAGTCCCTGTTCTCATATACAGTTTCCATGACAATGAAGCAGATGGTGACACTTCTCCCTGAATGCCGAATATCTCTTCCTAAACTGTGCTCATGCTGCTGTGTTTTCCACTTGATAAAATCTATGCTTTGTTCAGAAATAATGAAAGGATGATTCCTGTTGGACAGAAGCACTGAACATTTTCAATTATTATTTTATAAAACTGAACAGTGAACAACTCCGATAAGTGTAATGAAGAATATATGGCCAAAGCAGGGCTGGATTAATAATAGAGCTGAAGGCATTATAGCTCCAGACATCCTTATTAAATAAGCTTCGCTCCTTTTCTGGTGCCTTCAACAAGCCCAGAAGTCTATTCTACCACCTCCTGCAAGTTTCAGAAGATGCTACTTTTCATTCATTAGAGGTTAGATTTGACAGAGGCCTCCAAATTAGAGGCTGTGAGCTAGCAGTTTGCCTATGAAGAACAATCAGTTCCAGACAAGTTCCCAACAGCGTGTTAAGCTAGCCATAGACGGATATAATGTCCTTTGACCGTGTGTTCCAAAAATCTGAAAAAATCAATTATCAGAGCATGGGGATATTACCATCGGTGAATTGACAAAAAAAAGTTAGCAAATCCCTTAAAATTTTTAATTGACTGACATGCCAACAGTTTATTTTTAATGTTCGAATTTTGGTTACATGGAAGTGACATAATGTTCATGCCTGTGAACCTACACATACCATATACTGTATATCATATATAAATGAATGAATGTTTAAGTTTTACCTCCAGATCAAAATATTACCTAGCGTGCACACACCACAATGTATGCTTTGCCCAAATTGAAACCACATTCACATTTAGAATTTTGTTAATTTATTGAAAAAAACAAAAACAAAAACAAAAAAACATAAATTTGCCTTTTTTTTGACACTACAGTCGAAAATGATCACTGAACTGTCCCCCACTAACATGTGGAAAATCAAATGCACATTCTGAAAAAAAAAAAAAAGCCATTTTCTAACAAATGGCCTGGGTGGTGGGATTTGGGGCTCAGAGGCCAGGGCTGCGGGAGCCGGGGATCATCAGAGGCCAGGGCTGCGGGTGTCGGGGATCATCAGAGGCCAGGGCTGCGGGCGCCGGGGATCATCAGAGGCCAGGGCTGCGGGCGCCGGGGATCATCAGAGGGCTGCGGGCGCGGGGATCATCAGAGGCCAGGGCTGCGGGCGCCGGGGATCATCAGAGGCCAGGGCTGCGGGCACCAGGGATCATCAGAGGCCTGGGCTGTGGCTCATCAGAGGCCTGGGCTGCGGGAGCCGGGGCTCATCAGAGGCCTGGGCTGAGGGTGCTGGGGCTCAGAGGCCTGGGCTGCGGGCGCCGGGGATCATCAGAGGCCTGGGCTGCGGGCGCCAGGGCTCATCAGAGGCCTGGGCTGTGGCTCATCAGAGGCCTGGGCTGCGGGGCTCATTAGAGGACTGGGTTGCAGGCGCCGGGTTTCATTAGAGGCCTGGGCTGTGGGCGCCGGGGCTCCTGAGAGGCCTGGGCTGTGGGCGCCGGGGCTCCTGAGAGGCCTGGGCTGCGGGCGCCGGGGCTCATCAGAGGCCTGGGCTGCGGGCGCCGGGGCTCATCAGAGGCCTGGGCTGCGGGCGCCGAGGCTCATCAAGAGGCCTGGCCTGTGGCTCATCAAAGGCCTGGGCTGCGGGAGCCGGGGCTCATCAGAGGCCTGGGCTGAGGGTGCTGGGGCTCAGAGGCCTGGGCTGCGGGCGCCGGGGATCATCAGAGGCCTGGGCTGCGGGCGCCAGGGCTCATCAGAGGCCTGGGCTGTGGCTCATCAGAGGCCTGGGCTGCGGGGCTCATTAGAGGACTGGGTTGCAGGCGCCGGGTTTCATTAGAGGCCTGGGCTGTGGGCGCCGGGGCTCCTGAGAGGCCTGGGCTGTGGGCGCCGGGGCTCCTGAGAGGCCTGGGCTGCGGGCGCCGGGGCTCATCAGAGGCCTGGGCTGCGGGCGCCGGGGCTCATCAGAGGCCTGGGCTGCGGGCGCTGGGGCTCATCAGAGGCCTGGGCTGCGGGCGCCGGGGCTCATCAGAGGCCTGGGCTGCGGGCGCCGGGGCTCATCAGAGGTGTGTAACAGTTATGTGTATGTACCAATTAAATTTTTGCACTTTTATTTGTATTGCTGCTAATGGCAAGTATAAGTCATTAATGATCATATGATACATTAAATAATTTTGTCATTAGCAGTACAACTATGAGTTCAAAATTTGAAGGCAAAGGAAGACTACAGGGAGCTGCTTATGAACATAAGCCAGGTGTTATTTTTTTTTTTCCTTTTTGATAGCTGAGCAGGGATTTTATAGGTAAATACTGTGCAAAAATGCAGTGAATATGTGTCGTAGGGAGCTAGGCCATTATTTTAATAAGCGAATCTTCGCAACTTTTAAAAATTGATTTTAACTGAACTTGACCCATCTCAAGAAATCTGTAAGATTTTCAGAATGTGTATACCAGTTTAAGATTACTGCAGAAGGATTGAAAGATTAGTCTCCCTCTTAGATGCTGCTGCGTGGCCCTTGGGTCAACAGTTTCTGGGGTGCCAGGCCTTGAAGTACTTGTTTTCAGTAGAGTGGGAAATGGTCATGCTTTTATAGCTGTCTGTGTGCCCACTGGTAAGATTCTCCCTCTCTTCCTGTGTGATCAGAGAGACAGGAAGTGAGGGGAAATTACAAAAGGCACAAAGACAATAGAACACTTGACTGAGTTTCCAATTCTTCCCAACAATATTTAGAACTAAAAAAAATGGTTTGGTTTGAGTTCCAACTAGAAAAAAAAAAAAAAACTCTAAGAGAAACAAGGAGGCTGCCATGCAGGACTTCTTCTATTTCAAGTCACCAAGCTATGATGTGGATCCAGATAAGGACTTATGACTTTTATCACAGCCCAGCTGCAAGAGAGTAATGCCATTGTTTTGGCCATGTAGGATGGTGTGGAGGTTCAGATTAAGGCAGTACAATTCACCAT
This sequence comes from Aquarana catesbeiana, assembly GCF_042186555.1. Lineage (NCBI taxonomy): Eukaryota > Metazoa > Chordata > Amphibia > Anura > Ranidae > Aquarana > Aquarana catesbeiana. Next base: position 191,848,912 of record NC_133325.1, read on the forward strand.
TGTGCCCAAGAGACACAAGAAGCTTCCAGATGAATCATGCTAAGGGTAACCCCCCAAACTAGTCTTTTAGATTTGGATAAACATTTTGGGTAGCAGTAAACTCTGCACAGTACTCTCCTGTTTGTATAATTGTATATACTAGCTATGATCTATGTTAGAACCATCACTAGGGTTTCTGTAATTGAATGCTCATTCCCCATTAGTGTACACCCTGTGCCACATACAGTAGTGAAGTTTGCATATTATGTCCTCCATAATATCACAACTTGAGTGAGAAGTGTTGTAAGTACATCATTATCTAATCAGGTACTATTGTTGAGTCTCTCTAGACTTCCATCACTGCGCAAAAAACACAAACTGTTCTACAATCAGGGTCACTAGATTATCATGTAACAAAAACCATCAAAATACAAAGACAAAATTGAAGTAAGCCGTTTCACGGTTGATTGCCTTACCAAACCAGGCCATGTTGCTGGAGCAAAGGAGAAGGAAATAGACAAGCTTCCATTACTTAAAGGAGAATTCTAGGTATAGATAAGTTTACATAGTAACATTGATTCAGCTTGGATCAAAGTAACTATGCATATACTATACCTGTGGATCCCAAAGGAAGCTGGAAATTATCGTAGTAGGCGCTACTACAGTAACCTCTGAGCTTCCAGGTTTCGTGCAGAGTTGCTGGTCTTTTCAGATGAGCAGCAAAAGGAAGCGGCTTCAGAGCAACTGATCACATGGTGGGGAGGAAGAATGCAGGATAGGCCTATTTTATGTGGGCGGACAGATTGGATCTGCCTGTCAGTTTTTTTTGGCAGCTCGGATCAGATCATTCATTGCCTGCTATGGAGCAGCAGGTGTCAACGGTCATGTGTCTGTTATCACCGGCCAACATCTGATCCTATCCCCTAAAAACAGACAGATGGGGGATACGTTCCCCATCCATCTGGCAGATCGGATCAGATGGCCGTCGGGTGTAAACAAACAGGCTATCTTTTCACATACAACCATCCATAGCGGAGAGCGGACGTTTTCTGTGTCCACTCTGGATAAGCGGAGTGGACATGAACAAGCCATCCGCCTCCTCAGCGGACAGATTCCCCACTGAACAGGTAGACCCCATGTGAAAGGGGCCTTAATGTTTACCCTCATTCCTTACCACACAGAATAAGCAAACAAGTAACCCTCGCCGACTACCAATAGTCATTATGGGTGCATAATCGGTTATGTTTTTATATATTATATCTCTATATTTTGTCTGGGAATGTGTATATTACATATGTTGTATATTGGATATGGTGTATTGACTCTTCTTAGGGGCTGTTTGTAGTGTTCTGTTTTATCAAGTATGTGCTTCTTTCACCACTTCTTCTTGAATATTCCATCACCAGTCATTGGAGGGGCAACTCTGGCTTGCAAAAGCAAAACAAGGCTGTATGCCGAAAATGTGTCAGCTGTTTTTAATCTTGACCTTTATGTAGCAAATAAAGATTTTCATGGGATTCTGGAGTTGCCAGCTACATCTTTCTTGGAAAAGCAAAACTCTGTCTCCACCAAAACGGTCGCCTATACATAGAGGCACACAAGTCAGCACTGGGGAAAAGATCAGCTAATGGGAGAGCACAGGCAATATTGGGGACTTGTCCTTTACCCTCTACTTGCTTTTTTGGGCCCAGCCTCCAAAGATTAGATTTTCTTTTAATGCTAAATCAGATCCCAAGCAGGGTGCACAATAGTACATAATGCTAATGACCATATTTGCCAGCATATGATGTTGCCATTACATACATTTCCATAAATCCTAAGGCTGGGTTCACACTTATGCGGATTTCTCTGCATCCAATTCGCATGACAGGAGACTGTGACCGGCTCTCTATGGAGCTGTTTCACACACCTCTGGGGCAGCTGTGGAGCGGATTGAATTGGATGCTGGAGAAACCCGCATCCAATTCTCATGACAGGTGACTGTGACCGGCTCTTTATGGAGCTGGTTCACACATCTCTGGGGCAGCTGCGGAACGGATTGTACAGGGGTCCTGTGCATCTTTGGCTCCTTTCAGGTCCAAATTCAGGCAAAAATTCGTGCCCGATTCGTCCCCGAAACGGAAAACAGGGACGCACCGTACCCCCTGCTGTGAGCCGCATCCGAATTCAGTGTGAACCCAGCCTAACTCTATTTAAAACAATAGTTCTAAATGGAGTGGTAAAGCTTTAGAACCTTTGCCAGGGCTTTCTCTGCCCAAACATTTGAGATTTTTGCTCACTTCCTGTCTTGGCATCATTAAAGTGGAGTTCCACCCACTTTTACAACTCTTCAGCATCCGTCACTAAACTGTGCACTGTAAACAAATTGGATATTTTTTAATTTTTTTTCTCAGCACCTACTGTATATCTGCTGTATTCATTTTTCACTTCCTATTCCCTGGCCGGGGCCCATCGTATCATTTCCTGTTTGCAATGCCTTCTGGGAAGGGGCGGCAACTTCCTCTGAAACTGCTGTTGCTATGGAAACCTGACCTGAAACCTATAACACTGGTTGTGCTGCACTGAGCATGTGCGAGATCTGCAAGGATGAGATCCAGGAAGAAATACAGTCTGGCTTCAGATGCCCACACTTAAGATGGCCACGGCCTGCTGTAAGTTTATAAAATAACAAACTACTGCTATAAACTAACAAAACAGACCTCAGTTTACAGACTAACTTTACTAGAATACATTAAGCTTGTGTATTATAGGGGTATTTTTAATTAAAAAGTAAATTTCGGCCGGAACACCACTTTAAGTGTATCAGGGTGTCACTGGAACAGGAGGCGAGAGGATCTACCCCAGTGAGGACACGGAGGAGATCAGACCAGTATGCTGTGACTTCATTACTCTGTCTGAAGAACTAAAAACTGGGAGAATACCGAGCAATGCCAAATACAGCTCAGAGGTCAGTTTTTTCTTTTGCGTTTTGTTCTACTTTAATATGTAAAGCAAAAAAAATAAATAAAAAATCTATTTGGTTTGCATAATAACCCCTTTATATAAAAGAAATACAAATGTGGTTTATTCATTCCAGCTTGTGTGGGATGAAATGTCTACTGACATTTGGAAATGAATTTATTTCACTTCTGGTTTCAGTAAACATCTAGATCTGGACAGTATGTTACAAAGATATTTGTGTACTTTATGAATATAATGGAAATTTTCTAACAATTTTACTATGTATTATGTTTAATTTAATCACCATGCCTGGTTTGAGTAAAAATATCTCTGTTGACCACAACAACCAGATCCCAGTCACTGTATCTTGCAATTAGAAAAGAAATGAAACATTCAGTTGGTTGCCATGGGAAAAAAAACCCCCAAAAAACCAAAAAAAAACAAAAAAAAACTTTTCTTTGCTCCAGTGTTCGAAGGGGGGCACAAAAAAAAGTCTCTGGGATTAGATTCAGGTTTTCTAAGGATGCACTTAGCGTACTTTGTTCAGTTCCCCTTGTGTTACTACTTTCTGGTAAAGATACTGGTTTACAGAAGTTCCCTAGTCTAGGGCAAGAGAAGGGCACTATATTAAAGTGAGAGCATGCCAGACTGCCAAGACCCATAAAGAATTTAGAAGCTGGCAAACATGGTCTGTATATTTTACCCTTCAGCTATTGTTACATGCAAGGTTTATAGAAAAGACAACTCTCTCTGTAATATAAATTGCTACTTTTTAGTTCTGTTTTATGAAAACGTTACTGTGTAAAGTTTCATAATGTACTTACACTCTAATGGCCCTTACACGCGATCAGAAAATCGCATGGAAAATACCGATTTCGAATCGATCATATGATAATCTGATCGTTAGTACACAGCTTTCGAGAGCCAATCACCACAGTTCACCCACTATTATCCGATGGGACAAGCACGAACATTTTTCATGTACAATACCAGATCGTATGATTTTTGTTCAACCACTTGCCTAACGGCACTTTCACCCCCTTCCTGCCCAGGCTAATTTTCAGCGCTGTCACATTTTGAATGACAATTGCGCGGTCTTGCAACACTGTACCCAAATGAAATTTATATACATTTTTTCACACAAATAGAGCTTTCTTTTGGTGTTATTTGATCACTGCTGTTTTTTTTATTTTTTGCTAAAAATCGAAAATGAAAAAAAAAAAAAACGTTTTTCTTAGTTTCTGTCATTACATTTTGTAAATAAGTCATTCTTTTCCTTCACTAGTGTGTGCTGATGAGGCAGCACTGATGGGCATTAATTGGCTGCACTGATGAGGTGGCACTAATATGTCACACTGATAGGTGGCACTGATGAGCAGGCACTGATGAGCTCTACTAATGGGCACCGATTGGTGTCACTGATGGGCACTGATGGGGCTGTACTGTAATCAGGGCACTGATGATCAGTGCCCTGATTACCTGTACAGGTCTCCCCTGCGAGGAGGTGCCGCTGATTGGCTCCTCTTCCCCTCGCACTCTGTCAATGTGAGTCGAGGAGAGACGATAAACGGCACGTCCGTGTTTACATGTGATCGGCTGTGAATGGACACAGCCGGTCACATGGGTAACATGTGATCGGCTGTGAATGGACACAGCCGATCACATGGGTAAAGAGCCATGTCATGGGCTCTTTATCAAGATCAGGGTCGCGCCACAGGTGCATGAGAGCAGCGCTTCTGGGGCACCGGCATATGTCACTGTCCCAGAACAAGAGTGAATCCTGCCCTCTGTCATTTTAATATATGGCGGACGGGAAGTGGTTAATCAGTACAGCTGTCATTCGAAAAAAATACAATGCAAATACACTACAACACATTACATCACTTCTGAATTTTTATTCTGTCGTACGAGATTTTTCGATCATACGACTGATAATCTCGTCCTGTGTGTACCAGGCATAACAAGCAAATTAAAAAGCTCATACGCACAAGGCTTAACAAAAAAAAAAACAAAAAACAAAAAAAACTCCTCTTTCGTGGGTGTTTGACTTTTTTTTCAGTCTGTAGCCTCCCTGGCGGTATGATTATGTCAGATTTTTGCGTCTCAAAGCGGTACAATTTTTCTGCATAGAAATTTGGCGTTTTATATTGTAGGCCTGTAATTCTTAGCAATAACACACTAAATCTGTCCAAACAAGAGTCTAGTAGATATCAAAGGTATGATAAAGTTTGAAACACGAAATCATAAATTATAATATAATAAATAACTAATTATAAAAAATAATAATATAATAATAAAATGAATTTCCCCACAATTCACTATCGCTCAATTCTGCAAGTGTTCTAATTTACTATTGCTGTTTTCTAGCTGGTCTAAAAACACTTTTGACATAAAGGGACACTTTTTGGTTGCTATGGACAATCTCAAGTTTCCAGGCAGAAAGAACAGTATATATAATATAAAACTGCATGCAGGGCATTGGGCAAGGCAATGGGGACAAAAGGGATGTGAAATGATTTCATACAGTAATGTATTCTGTAAGTTTACAGTGTACTGTATGTGTTATGAATTTTCTTTTTTTTTAATTTGCCGCCGGGCTCCACCCCCATGCGTCACGACGCTCGCAGGGAACGTAGCCCGGCACACAGAGGCAGAGGACAGAGCCCGCAGACACAGCAGGAGAACATCACAGGATCCTGGGGACAAGGTAAGTACACAGCACCAGGATCCTGCAATGCAATCCCGAGTGTGGCTCGGGATTACCGCTAATGGTACTGAAATTTAACCCCGAGCCACACTCGGGAAAACCACCAGGGAGATTAAAAGCACCTCTATGTTAGCCATTGGGAAGGATTTACTAAAGTCAAATAGACTGTGTACTTTGCAATTGCAATAACTCCCCCCAGAGCTTAGTAAATGTGGTAAAGCATCACTTTTTAAAGAATACCCAATGAGGTTCAAGAAAAAAAAAAAAAAAAAAAAATTTTTTGCTTGCACATGTTTGTATGATGGACATCAGCAGAGCTTTACCACATTAAAAAAAAAAAAAAAAAAAAAAAACACAAACATGTTATACGTACCTGCTCTGTGGAATTGTTTTGCACACAGCAGCTCCAATCCTCTTCATTTTGGATCCTCTGCAGGCGGTCCTTGCTCCTCCCCCCTGCCGAGTGTCCCCAAAAGCAAGCCTCTTTCTGTGGGGGCAATTTAGCTATGCTCTGTGTGTCCATTCAATAGCTGAGTCAATGAGGAGCGAGAGACCTGGGAGAGCCACTGCTCTCATGCATATCATTACTGCCTTTAGTAAATCCACCCTTATGTGTCCATGCACACATAGGAGTTTAGAATTGTATTAGAAGAGGAACGTTTACTAACTGAAAAAAACCCCATCACCAGCATATCCAGGGGAGGAGCATTTGGGCAGAAAAAATACTTGACGCATGAAGAATTGTCTAAATGAACCTAAAAGCTAGATGCGTTTTAAAGTTTGAGCGTTCATTTATTCCAATGGCCAGAATAAATCAATATTCAGGCCAATAGAATCCATAAACGCTCAAACGCTTTGCATGCCTTTAGGCACTTTTTCCTACCATGAGTAAAAGGCTTTCAGGAGAGAAAACCAAACGACCAGTTCCTCTCTCATCCTCCCTGTTCCCAAAAATTGAAGTTTTTTTTTTTTTAAACTGGAACTAAACCTAAATTTTCGAAAACTGCAAGCAGGCAAATTTTTATTGCACAGGAGACCTACTCAACAGAAACTTACCTGACTGCCCAAAGTTTTCTACTGAATGTACACTGAGCTATGCGCAATGTAAACATTGTTGAAAGGTGGAGGTGTGTATTTTGGGGGTTTAGTTCTGCTTTAAAAAAACTTTTTTTTGGGGATTGATTCACTTCCTGTGTCCTTGCCCATGATGCCCATGGTTCATCCACCCGCTACCTCCTGGGATGTCGTTGTCACATTCCAGGAGGTAGTATTTCAGTACAAGTTCTCCTGTGCATGTGCGGACCACCACATAGACTGGCAGAGACCAGTGGTGTGCCTGCCCAAGCATTGAGGATGCACTGTGGCTGTCCCTGTCCCTCTATGATAGAGACACAAGATGGGCAAAGGAGAGCTTTGGGTTGGAGGCAAAACAAACGCTGGACTCCATGGAACAGTAAGTATATGTAAAATAAAAACCATACAAGAGTTGTGTATTCTTAGTTAAATCTTTTTGTGCCTTGTGTAGTTCTTCCAGATCCAAATGTGCAGTAATCCAGTGTGAAAATTTTTGTCTGTGCAGGTGCTTCCTTTAACAAAGACCAGTCACTGCTGTTCTCCCTCCTTGTGCAGGGTAACTGGTCTCGTCTCCGCCACTTCCTGTAATAGTTTACACTCAGCCTATGATGAGCAGAGCTGCTGGGCCCACCCATGGCTCACCTCTCTGCACAGGCCATGTAGCGCACAATGATGATGTCACTGCTACTTTTACAAGGTAATATCTGGGTTTGCAAAGTCATTTGGTGCACACAAAGTGGATTTACATCCTTTTGTGGCTATTGAGTGATATAATAAAATGAAAGTTTTTGTGTTCAGCTTTGATGGCACTACCTTCACCAAATTCAGACAAGCATTTGTGCCAGTTTTGGTAACATTACCGACAGACGTGACAAATTCAGGCAGTTCTTACTACTGTCACTTTAAGAACCTGTCACTATGACAGCTACAGCTTCTTAAAGAATTACCGCCTATTGGCACCCTTTATGAATTCCCCCAAAATTTTAACTATACCGGTGTCATGAAACTGGTCAAGTAATATACATGTCATCAAAAAAAACTGTAGGGCAGCCCATATCAGGGATCTCCAAACTACAGCCCTCCAGCTGTTGCGGCACCGCATATCCCATGAGGCATTGTAAAACTCTGACATTTACAGACATGACTAGGCATGTCATGATGGGAATTGTAGTTCCTGAACAACTGGAGGGCCATAGTTTGGAGACTCCAGGAATAGATGATTACATTTTCTTTCCTCCACCACTGGTGGATAGAAAGAGAAACACTTGATTGCCCTATCAACACAGTCACAGTGTCGATGAGGGAATCCCTCCCCTGTGTTCTGTCAGTAGGGGGGGTGCGAGGAGCCTTCCTAGCTGGCAGAACACAATGATTACTGCTAGCGACTATAGCCCCTACTGCAATCGAATATAAAAAAATCTGAGAGGCTTTTTCTTTTCAATCCCTCAATTGACTTTGGTACAATCAGCTTGCCCATACATGGATCAAATCTCAGCTGGTCCCTGCTTAACGGGACAAATTTCGATCCACGTATGGCCGGTTTAAAGTGTTTGTTACCCTACAAAAAAAAAAAAAAATTGATCCTGTCCCTTTAAAGCATGAATTGTGCTTTGTGATTTGACGCCCTCTATCACCTAAAATACCTGGCTGATCCTGCCTGGTGCTGCCCACCCCCCCCTGTAAACTGACCATGGTTTATCATGGCTGCTTAACCCCGACACCATGGTCAGTTTACATGCCTCCGTCATTTGCAGCTCTCCTGTGTCCACCCCCCCCCCTCCCTCCCTGCCTGTCAGCTTGTGCCTCCTGCCGCTCCCTCCTGCTGCTGAAATAACTTTAGCATTTTCATGCATTCCCCTGTGTTAGATGCAATGTCCACTGTATGTGCTTTCTTTAAAAAAATGCCCCTGTATACAGTACCTTATTTCCGAGCGCCACTCGGCAGTCACATGACCGGCCGCCTCTCTCCTCCTTCTTAATGACGTCAGTGGGGGATTCTCAGCCCCTCCCGCTGTGGCTATCAGATCGGGAGAGGGAACGTCGGTCGGTCACGTGAGCGCTGAGGAAATAAGGTGCTGTATACAGAGGCATTTTTTTTAATAAAGCACATACAGTGGAGACATAGCATTATCTAACACAGATGATTGCCTGAAAATGCTAAAGATAGTTTACAACCAATTTAAGGACAAACACTGTGGCTCTTTCACATTACAAGCTCTACTGTATCTCTGCTTCAATTGTTAGAGAATAAAGCTGGCCATACGATAATGGGATTTTGCTCTGTGGGTGGCCCGAACACCATTCTCCAGCCTGACATCTTTCGACTGAAAAATCATTTAAAAACTTGTTGGTTTAAAAACGGCTGCATCCAATCAGATGCAGAGAACTGACAGGGCACGGTACTCTGCAATCTTTCAGGACATGTTGCAACCTATGAGATCTGCATGTCTATGGATGACATAAGTCCCCTTTCACATCAAGGGTCAATTTTTTCAGGCGGACCAGATCAGACCCTCCATTCACCCCTATGGACAGACGGGTGTAATCTGACTTGTGTCCATTTACACCTGCCTACCTCCAATCTGATGCGGTTCAAGGGATCCGTCCCCCTCCGTATAGGTGGATCAGAGGGAAGTTGGGTGTAAACGGACAGCGGTATGCGTGTACACTCACTGATCCATTTATACCCGCCGGTCCAAAAAAAAAAGAAAAATGGAAGGGGATCCACCCCCTTCATCTTGGCAGGTTGGATCAGAGGGCAGTTGGGTGTAAACGGACAGCGGTATGTGTGTACTCACTGGTCCATAGAGCAGGCTTCGTCTGTATCCACTCTACATAAACTGAGCGGACACGGACTTGCCATCCACCCCGCTCAGATCCCCTGCTAATCTAATCGGAGTCTGCCCCTTGTGAAAGGGGTCCAACTCTTTTCCCCTGTTACAACCCATCTGTCTAAACACTGGCCCATGTACAGGGAAAAGACTTCCCTCTTTTCTTTAGAGATGAGATCACCCATTAGTAATCTCTCTGCAAGTAAAGTGCAGCTTGCGTGCGTCTATCGCTCTCAAAGCCCAAGCATATTATCAAAAGAGATACTTAATATAAATATATATTATCCTATAGAAGAGCTTTATAGCATTACTCATTGGCAAATCCTGAATACATTGGTAAAACTTGGGTTTATTGGTGCGCTAAAACTTTTCAGTGTCATTAAAACCAGACTTAAAGTCTGCAATACTTACCTCTGCTTCAGAGGTCTGAGGTTGCTCACCAGCATCTTCTACCTGGCTTCTTCCAGGTGCCAGGCTGCAGCCATCTTGATTGGCCAGCGCGGGATGACGTCACTCCTGCGCACGTACAGGAGTTCAATCATCCCAACACACTGGCACTGTGCCGGAATGTAAAGCGCATGCGCAGCTCAATGTACAATTTAAAGAAGACACAGCAGGAGGGTAGGTTTGGGTGCGGGTCTCTTCTGCAATAAAGCGCTGCCTGCTCACAGTTTTTTAATTTGAGACTTTAGTTCCATTCTATTGTCCTACCTTTTATAATAGGTTAAAGAAACAGCTGCAGATAAACAGGTACAACTTATGTAGGAGGATTTGTTTTGTCTCTGTGTATCACCAGTCTCTGACCAACACTTGTAGCATGCCCATAGTCTCTGACCATTAATTGTGATGTTTAGAAACTACAGTCATGATCCATGTCATGGTCAGAGACTAAGGGCATGCTACAAGTGTGCCATGCCAGTTGTCTCTGACCTTCTTTGAAACTTTACCTGTAGCATGCCCGTGGCCACCGACCTTCACCTGTAGCATGCCCGTGGCCACCGACCCTCACCTGTAGCATGCCCGTGGCCACCGACCCTCACCTGTAGCATGCCCGTGGCCACCGACCCTCACCTGTAGCATGCCCGTGGCCACCGACCCTCACCTGTAGCATGCCCGTGGCCACCGACCCTCACCTGTAGCATGCCCGTGGCCACCGACCCTCACCTGTAGCATGCCCGTGGTCACCGACCCTCACCTGTAGCATGCCCGTGGTCACCGACCCTCACCTGTAGCATGCCCGTGGTCACCGACCCTCACCTGTAGCATGCCCGTGGTCACCGACCCTCACCTGTAGCATGCCCGTGGTCACCGACCCTCACCTGTAGCATGCCCGTGGTCACCGACCCTCACCTGTAGCATGCCCGTGGTCACCGACCCTCACCTGTAGCATGTCCGTGGTCACCGACCCTCACCTGTAGCATGCCCGTGGTCACCGACCCTCACCTGTAGCATGCCCGTAGTCACCGCCCCTCACCTGTAGCATGCCCGTAGTCACCGCCCCTCACCTGTAGCATGCCCGTAGTCACCGACCCTCACCTGTAGCATGCCCGTAGTCACCGACCCTCACCTGTAGCATGCCCGTAGTCACCGACCCTCACCTGTAGCATGCCCGTAGTCACCGACCCTCACCTGTAGCATGCCCGTAGTCACCGACCCTCACCTGTAGCATGCCCGTAGTCACCGACCCTCACCTGTAGCATGCCCGTAGTCACCGACCCTCACCTGTAGCATGCCCGTAGTCACCGACCCTCACCTGTAGCATGCCCGTAGTCACCGACCCTCACCTGTAGCATGCCTGTAGTCACCGACCCTCACCTGTAGCATGCCTGTAGTCACCGACCCTCACCTGTAGCATGCCCGTAGTCACTGACCCTCACCTGTAGCATGCCCATAGTCACCGACCCTCACCTGTAGCAAACCCACAGTCTCTGACCCTCACTTGTAGCTAGAGTTGCCACCTCATCCCTTTAAACCTGAACAGATATTAATTACACAGGTTATGTGGCTTATTAAGGTGGTAATTAAACTCACTTGTTGCCTTATCTGCATTTAATTATCCTCAGAACCTGTGTAATTCATATGTGTTCGGGTTTAAGACTGGATTCACACCTATGCACTTTTAGTGCATTTTGCAGATTTGCACTACAGTCCATATAACATGGTTTCCTATGGAACACGTTCTGTGGTGCAAATCTGCAAAATGCACAAAAAATGCATAGATGTGAATCCAGCCTAAAGGGATGAGGTGGCAACCCTACTTGTAGCATGCCCGTAGTCATCAACCCTCAGTTGTAAACTCTTGGAGGGGATGATAAGGGACTATATACAAGATTTTAGTAATAAGAACGGTATCATTAGCAGTAATCAGCATGGATTCATGAAGAATCGTTCTTGCCAAACCAATCTATTAAGCTTCTATGAGGAGGTGAGTTGCCATCTAGATAAAGGAAGGCCCGTAGACGTGGTATATCTGGATTTTGCAGAAGCATTTGACACAGTTCCCCATAAACGTTTACTGTTCAAAATAAGGTCCATTGGCATGGACCATAGGGTGAGTACATGGATTGAAAACTGGCTACAAGGGCGAGTTCAGAGGGTGGTGATAAATGGGGAGTACTCAGAATGGTCAGGGGTGGGTAGTGGGGTCCCCCAGGGTTCTGTGCTGGGACCAATCCTATTTAATTTGTTTATAAACGATCTGGAGGATGGGATAAACAGTTCAATCTCTGTATTTGCAGACGATACTAAGCTAAGCAGGGCAATAACTTCTCCGCAGGATGTGGAAACCTTGCAAAAAGATCTGAACAAATTAATGGGGTGGGCAACTACATGGCAAATGAGGTTCAATGTAGAAAAATGTAAAATAATGCATTTGGGTGGCAAAAATATGAATGCAATCTATACACTGGGGGGAGAACCTCTGGGGGAATCTAGGATGGAAAAGGACCTGGGGGTCCTAGTAGATGATAGGCTCAGCAATGGCATGCAATGCCAAGCTGCTGCTAATAAAGCAAACAGAATATTAGCATGCATTAAAAGGGGGATCAAATGCAGAGATAAAACGATAATTCTCCCGCTCTACAAGACTCCGGTCTGGCCGCACCTGGAGTATGCTGTCCAGTTCTGGGCACCAGTCCTCAGGAGGGACGTACTGGAAATGGAGCGAGTACAAAGAAGGGCAACAAAGCTAATAAAGGGTCTGGAGGATCTTAGTTATGAGGAAAGGTTGCGAGCACTGAACTTATTCTCTCTGGAGAAGAGACGCTTGAGAGGGGATATGATTTCAATTTACAAATACCGTACTGGTGACCCCACAATAGGGATAAAACTTTTTTGCAGAAGAGAGTTTAATAAGACTCGTGGCCACACATTACAATTAGAAGAAAAGAAGTTTAACCTTAAACTACGTAGAGGGTTCTTTACTGTAAGAGCGGCAAGGATGTGGAATTCCCTTCCACAGGCGGTGGTCTCAGCGGGGAGCATTGATAGCTTCAAGAAACTATTAGATAATCACCTGAATGACCGCAACATACAGGGATATATAATGTAATACTGACACATAATCACACACATAGGTTGGACTTGATGGACTTGTGTCTTTTTTCAACCTCACCTACTATGTAACTATGTAACTATGTAACCTGTAGCAAACCTGCAGTATCTGACCATCTCCTGCTCCATATCTGTAATGCCTGGCAGCTTTCTGTACTATTTTATTCACTGCCTGTTATTGGTGGCCCTTTGGAGTTGTGAGGGGCCCCTTATATGAAGAAAGTTGCCCACCCTTGTGAAATGCTATGACCCCAGCTGTAGCTCTATGATGGGATGAAGCCACCTCTCTATAGACAATCATGGGTCTAATATAAAGGTCAGGACAAGGCATGTGACACACAGAAGATTTTTGGGAAATGAGAGTAAGAAGTAAATCAGTAAAATGGAGTAGAGAGGGTGAGAGGAAAGCCATGCAGAAGAGCAGTCTGTGTACTTACACATGGGGCACTGTGTGGAGTCCTCAGTGCTGTGATCAGGTTCCCTCCACCTGCTGTGTGTGATGAGCTGGGATCCCGAGGTCACTGGCAGCCCTCCTCCTCCTCCTCCTCCTCCTCCTCTGTAGAAGGCAGCCCATAGCCCGGGCCGGGGGAGACAGACAGGGAAACCTGACTCCTCGGCGTGTCTGAGCTCCGCTCGCATTCTCTCTGCCAGCTTCTTCCCTCTGCTGGCCGGGGGAGGAGGGCCCGTGACGTCAGCACCCAGTCCCATTGACGTCAGTGGAATCCCTCTATCTGCATCAATGAGCTAAAATTAGCCGCACACAAGAAAAGACCAAAATAGCTCTCATGCCTTTTGTGTCACACGCTCCATAGACAACAATGGGGGCACATAGTATTTATAGGATCGCCCAGCACGAACACAGCTAAATACAGAGCAGCCCGATATGTTTTCCTTTCCTGAACCCAACAGCCCCCACACAGGAAGATCGGCCCCCAATCTGATCTCATGTCACCGATCACATTGGAAGTGACAGTACAGGGCAGATCTACTCCATATAGAGAGCCTGGGGAGATCATCACATAGGAAGCCTGACCTCTCCTGTCTGTCTGACCTCTCCTTCTGTCTGTCTGTCTGACCTCTTATCCTGTCTGTCTGTCTGACCTCTTATCCTGTCTGTCTGTCTGACCTCTCCTCCTGTCTGTCTGTCTGACCTCTCCTCCTGTCTGTCTGTCTGACCTCTCCTTCTGTCTGTCTGTCTGACCTCTCCTTCTGTCTGTCTGACCTCTCCTCCTGTCTGTCTGTCTGACCTCTCCTCCTGTCTGTCTGTCTGACCTCTCCTTCTGTCTGTCTGTCTGACCTCTCCTCCTGTCTGTCTGTCTGACCTCTCCTCCCGTCTGTCTGTCTGACCTCTTCTCCTGTCTGTCTGTCTGTCTGACCTCTCCTCCCGTCTGTCTGTCTGACCTCTTCTCCTGTCTGTCTGTCTGTCTGACCTCTCCTCCCGTCTGTCTGTCTGACCTCTTCTCCTGTCTGTCTGTCTGTCTGACCTCTCCTCCCGTCTGTCTGTCTGACCTCTCCTCCTGTCTGTCTGTCTGACCTCTTCTCCTGTCTGTCTGTCTGACCTCTTCTCCTGTCTGTCTGTCTGACCTCTCCTCCTGTCTGTCTGTCTGACCTCTTCTCCTGTCTGTCTGTCTGACCTCTCCTCCTGTCTGTCTGTCTGACCGCTCCTTCTGTCTGTCTGTCTGACCTCTCCTTCTGTCTGTCTGTCTGACCTCTTATCCTGTCTGTCTGTCTGACCTCTCCTCCTGTCTGTCTGTCTGACCTCTCCTCCCGTCTGTCTGTCTGACCTCTTCTCCTGTCTGTCTGTCTGTCTGTCTGACCTCTCCTCCTGTCTGTCTGTCTGACCTCTTCTCCTGTCTGTCTGTCTGACCTCTCCTCCTGTCTGTCTGTCTGACCTCTCCTCCTGTCTGTCTGTCTGACCTCTTCTCTTGTCTGTCTGTCTGACCTCTCCTCCTGTCTGTCTGTCTGACCTCTTCTCCTGTCTGTCTGACCTCTCCTCCTGTCTGTCTGTCTGACCTCTTCTCCTGTCTGTCTGTCTGACCTCTCCTCCTGTCTGTCTGTCTGACCTCTCCTCCTGTCTGTCTGTCTGTCTGACCTATTCTCCTGTCTGTCTGTCTGTCTGTCTGACCTCTCCTCCTGTCTGTCTGTCTGACCTCTCCTCCTGTCTGTCTGACCTCTCCTCCTGTCTGTCTGTCTGACCTCTCCTCCTGTCTGTCTGTCTGTCTGACCTCTCCTCCTGTCTGTCTGTCTGACCTCTCCTTCTGTCTGTCTGTCTGTCTATCTGACCTCTCCTCATGTCTGTCTGTCTATCTGACCTCTCTTCCTGTCTGTCTGTCTGACCTCTCTTCCTGTCTGTCTGTCTTACCTCTTCTCTTGTCTGTCTGTCTGACCTCTCCTCCTGTCTGTCTGTCTGACCTCTCCTTCTGTCTGTCTGTCTGACCTCTCCTTCTGTCTGTCTGACCTCTCCTCCTGTCTGTCTGTCTGACCTCTCCTCCTGTCTGTCTGTCTGACCTCTCCTTCTGTCTGTCTGTCTGACCTCTCCTCCTGTCTGTCTGTCTGACCTCTCCTCCTGTCTGTCTGTCTGACCTCTCCTCCCGTCTGTCTGTCTGACCTCTTCTCCTGTCTGTCTGTCTGTCTGACCTCTCCTCCCGTCTGTCTGTCTGACCTCTTCTCCTGTCTGTCTGTCTGTCTGACCTCTCCTCCCGTCTGTCTGTCTGACCTCTTCTCCTGTCTGTCTGTCTGTCTGACCTCTCCTCCCGTCTGTCTGTCTGACCTCTCCTCCTGTCTGTCTGTCTGACCTCTTCTCCTGTCTGTCTGTCTGACCTCTTCTCCTGTCTGTCTGTCTGACCTCTCCTCCTGTCTGTCTGTCTGACCTCTTCTCCTGTCTGTCTGTCTGACCTCTCCTCCTGTCTGTCTGTCTGACCGCTCCTTCTGTCTGTCTGACCTCTCCTTCTGTCTGTCTGTCTGACCTCTTATCCTGTCTGTCTGTCTGACCTCTCCTCCTGTCTGTCTGTCTGACCTCTCCTCCCGTCTGTCTGTCTGACCTCTTCTCCTGTCTGTCTGTCTGTCTGTCTGACCTCTCCTCCTGTCTGTCTGTCTGACCTCTTCTCCTGTCTGTCTGTCTGACCTCTCCTCCTGTCTGTCTGTCTGACCTCTCCTCCTGTCTGTCTGTCTGACCTCTTCTCTTGTCTGTCTGTCTGACCTCTCCTCCTGTCTGTCTGTCTGACCTCTTCTCCTGTCTGTCTGACCTCTCCTCCTGTCTGTCTGTCTGACCTCTTCTCCTGTCTGTCTGTCTGACCTCTCCTCCTGTCTGTCTGTCTGACCTCTCCTCCTGTCTGTCTGTCTGTCTGACCTATTCTCCTGTCTGTCTGTCTGTCTGTCTGACCTCTCCTCCTGTCTGTCTGTCTGACCTCTCCTCCTGTCTGTCTGACCTCTCCTCCTGTCTGTCTGTCTGACCTCTCCTTCTGTCTGTCTGTCTGTCTGACCTCTCCTCCTGTCTGTCTGTCTGACCTTTCCTCCTGTCTGTCTGACCTCTCCTCCTGTCTGTCTGACCTCTTCTCCTGTCTGTCTGTCTGACCTCTCCTCCTGTCTGACCTCTTTTCCTGTCTGTCTGATCTCTCCTCCTGTCTGTGTGACCTCTCCTTCTGTCTGTCTGTCTGACCTCTCCTCCTGTCTGTCTGACTGACCTCTTCTCCTGTCTGTCTGTCTGACCTCTTCTCCTGTCTGTCTGTCTATCTGACCTCTCCTCCTGTCTGTCTGTCTGACCTCTCCTCCTGTCTGTCTGTCTGACCTCTTCTCCTGTCTGTCTGTCTGACCTCTCCTCCTGTCTGTCTGTCTGACCTCTTCTCCTGTCTGTCTGACCTCTCCTCCTGTCTGTCTGTCTGACCTCTTCTCCTGTCTGTCTGTCTGACCTCTCCTCCTGTCTGTCTGTCTGACCTCTCCTCCTGTCTGTCTGTCTGTCTGACCTATTCTCCTGTCTGTCTGTCTGTCTGTCTGACCTCTCCTCCTGTCTGTCTGTCTGACCTCTCCTCCTGTCTGTCTGTCTGACCTCTCCTCCTGTCTGTCTGTCTGACCTCTCCTTCTGTCTGTCTGTCTGACCTCTCCTCCTGTCTGTCTGTCTGACCTCTTCTCCTGTCTGTCTGTCTATCTGACCTCTCCTCCTGTCTGTCTGTCTGACCTCTCCTCCTGTCTGTCTGTCTGACCTCTTCTCCTGTCTGTCTGTCTGACCTCTCCTCCTGTCTGTCTGTCTGACCTCTTCTCCTGTCTGTCTGACCTCTCCTCCTGTCTGTCTGTCTGACCTCTTCTCCTGTCTGTCTGTCTGACCTCTCCTCCTGTCTGTCTGTCTGACCTCTCCTCCTGTCTGTCTGTCTGTCTGACCTATTCTCCTGTCTGTCTGTCTGTCTGTCTGACCTCTCCTCCTGTCTGTCTGTCTGACCTCTCCTCCTGTCTGTCTGTCTGACCTCTCCTCCTGTCTGTCTGTCTGACCTCTCCTTCTGTCTGTCTGTCTGACCTCTCCTTCTGTCTGTCTGTCTGACCTCTTATCCTGTCTGTCTGTCTGACCTCTTATCCTGTCTGTCTGTCTGACCTCTCCTCCTGTCTGTCTGTCTGACCTCTCCTCCCGTCTGTCTGTCTGACCTCTTCTCCTGTCTGTCTGTCTGTCTGACCTCTCCTCCTGTCTGTCTGTCTGACCTCTTCTCCTGTCTGTCTGTCTGACCTCTCCTCCTGTCTGTCTGTCTGACCTCTCCTCCTGTCTGTCTGTCTGACCTCTTCTCTTGTCTGTCTGTCTGACCTCTCCTCCTGTCTGTCTGTCTGACCTCTTCTCCTGTCTGTCTGACCTCTCCTCCTGTCTGTCTGTCTGACCTCTTCTCCTGTCTGTCTGTCTGACCTCTCCTCCTGTCTGTCTGTCTGACCTCTCCTCCTGTCTGTCTGTCTGACCTATTCTCCTGTCTGTCTGTCTGTCTGTCTGACCTCTCCTCCTGTCTGTCTGTCTGTCTGACCTCTCCTCCTGTCTGTCTGACCTCTCCTCCTGTCTGTCTGTCTGACCTCTCCTCCTGTCTGTCTGTCTGTCTGACCTCTCCTCCTGTCTGTCTGTCTGACCTCTCCTTCTGTCTGTCTGTCTGTCTATCTGACCTCTCCTCATGTCTGTCTGTCTATCTGACCTCTCTTCCTGTCTGTCTGTCTGACCTCTCTTCCTGTCTGTCTGTCTGACCTCTTCTCTTGTCTGTCTGTCTGACCTCTCCTCCTGTCTGTCTGACTGACCTCTTCTCCTGTCTGTCTGTCTGACCTCTTCTCCTGTCTGTCTGTCTATCTGACCTCTCCTCCTGTCTGTCTGTCTGACCTCTCCTCCTGTCTGTCTGTCTGACCTCTTCTCCTGTCTGTCTGTCTGACCTCTCCTCCTGTCTGTCTGTCTGACCTCTTCTCCTGTCTGTCTGTCTGACCTCTCCTCCTGTCTGTCTGTCTGACCTCTCCTCCTGTCTGTCTGTCTGTCTGACCTATTCTCCTGTCTGTCTGTCTGTCTGTCTGACCTCTCCTCCTGTCTGTCTGTCTGACCTCTCCTCCTGTCTGTCTGTCTGACCTCTCCTCCTGTCTGTCTGTCTGACCTCTCCTTCTGTCTGTCTGTCTGTCTGTCTATCTGACCTCTCCTCATGTCTGTCTGTCTATCTGACCTCTCTTCCTGTCTGTCTGTCTGACCTCTCTTCCTGTCTATCTGACCTCTTCTGTCTGTCTGTCTGACCTCTCCTGTCTGTCTGTCTGACCTCTCCTCCTGTCTGTCTGTCTGACCTCTCCTCCTGTCTGTCTGTCTGGCCTCTCCTCCTGTCTATCTGTCTGACCTCTCCTCCTGTCTGTCTGACCTCTTCTCCTGCCTGTCTGTCTGTCTGACCTCTTCTCCTGTCTGTCTGTCTGACCTCTTCTCCTGTCTGTCTGACCTCTCCTCCTGTCTGTCTGACCTCTTCTCCTGTCTGTCTGTCTGACCTCTCCTCCTGTCTGTCTGACCTCTCCTCCTGTCTGTCTGTCTGTCTGACCTCTCCTCCTGTCTGTCTGTCTGACCTATTCTCCTGCCTGTCTGTCTGTCTGACCTCTTCTCCTGTCTGTCTGTCTGACCTCTCCTCCTGTCTTTATGACCTCTTCTCCTGTCTGTCTGTCTGACCTCTCCTCCTGTCTGTCTGACCTCTCCTCCTCCTGTCTGTCTGACCTCTCCTCCTGTCGGTCTGTCTGTCTGACCTTTCCTCCTGTCTGTCTGACCTCTCCTCCTGTCTGTCTGACCTCTTCTCCTGTCTGTCTGTCTGACCTCTCCTCCTGTCTGACCTCTTTTCCTGTCTGTCTGATCTCTCCTCCTGTCTGTGTGACCTCTCCTTCTGTCTGTCTGTCTGACCTCTCCTCCTGCCTGTCTGTCTGACCTCTTCTACTGTCTGTCTGACCTCTCCTCCTGTCTGACCTCTTCTCCTGCCTCTCTGTCTGACCTCTCCTCCTGTCTGTCTGTCTATCTATCTGACCTCTCCTCCTGTCTGTCTGTCTATCTATCTGACCTCTCCTCCTGTCTGTCTGTCTGACCTCTTCTCCTGTCTGTCTGTCTGTCTGACCTCTCCTCCTGTCTGACCTCTTTTGCTGTCTGTGTGACCTCTCCTCCTGTCTGTCTGACCTCTCTTTCTGTCTGTCTGTCTGACCTCTCCTTCTGTCTGTCTGTCTGTCTGACCTCTCCTCCTGTCTGTCTGTCTGACCTCTCCTCCTGTCTGTCTGTCTGACCTCTCCTTCTGTCTGTCTGTCTGACCTCTCCTCCTGTCTGTCTGTCTGACCTCTCCTCCTGTCTGTCTGTCTGACCTCTCCTCCCGTCTGTCTGTCTGACCTCTTCTCCTGTCTGTCTGTCTGTCTGACCTCTCCTCCCGTCTGTCTGTCTGACCTCTTCTCCTGTCTGTCTGTCTGTCTGACCTCTCCTCCCGTCTGTCTGTCTGACCTCTTCTCCTGTCTGTCTGTCTGTCTGACCTCTCCTCCCGTCTGTCTGTCTGACCTCTCCTCCTGTCTGTCTGTCTGACCTCTTCTC
Organism: Aquarana catesbeiana; assembly: GCF_042186555.1. NCBI lineage: Eukaryota > Metazoa > Chordata > Amphibia > Anura > Ranidae > Aquarana > Aquarana catesbeiana. The sequence continues at coordinate 191,869,031 of NC_133325.1, forward strand.
CTGTCTGTCTGTCTGACCTCTTCTCCTGTCTGTCTGTCTGACCTCTCCTCCTGTCTGTCTGTCTGACCTCTTCTCCTGTCTGTCTGTCTGACCTCTCCTCCTGTCTGTCTGTCTGTCTGACCTCTCCTTCTGTCTGTCTGTCTGACCTCTCCTTCTGTCTGTCTGTCTGACCTCTCCTCCTGTCTGTCTGTCTGACCTCTCCTCCTGTCTGTCTGTCTGACCTCTCCTCCCGTCTGTCTGTCTGACCTCTTCTCCTGTCTGTCTGTCTGTCTGACCTCTCCTCCTGTCTGTCTGTCTGACCTCTTCTCCTGTCTGTCTGTCTGACCTCTCCTCCTGTCTGTCTGTCTGACCTCTCCTCCTGTCTGTCTGTCTGACCTCTTCTCTTGTCTGTCTGTCTGACCTCTCCTCCTGTCTGTCTGTCTGACCTCTTCTCCTGTCTGTCTGACCTCTCCTCCTGTCTGTCTGTCTGACCTCTTCTCCTGTCTGTCTGTCTGACCTCTCCTCCTGTCTGTCTGTCTGACCTCTCCTCCTGTCTGTCTGTCTGTCTGACCTATTCTCCTGTCTGTCTGTCTGTCTGTCTGTCTGACCTCTCCTCCTGTCTGTCTGTCTGACCTCTCCTCCTGTCTGTCTGACCTCTCCTCCTGTCTGTCTGTCTGACCTCTCCTCCTGTCTGTCTGTCTGTCTGACCTCTCCTCCTGTCTGTCTGTCTGACCTCTCCTTCTGTCTGTCTGTCTGTCTATCTGACCTCTCCTCATGTCTGTCTGTCTATCTGACCTCTCTTCCTGTCTGTCTGTATGACCTCTCTTCCTGTCTGTCTGTCTTACCTCTTCTCTTGTCTGTCTGTCTGACCTCTCCTCCTGTCTGTCTGACTGACCTCTTCTCCTGTCTGTCTGTCTGACCTCTTCTCCTGTCTGTCTGTCTATCTGACCTCTCCTCCTGTCTGTCTGTCTGACCTCTCCTCCTGTCTGTCTGTCTGACCTCTTCTCCTGTCTGTCTGTCTGACCTCTCCTCCTGTCTGTCTGTCTGACCTCTTCTCCTGTCTGTCTGACCTCTCCTCCTGTCTGTCTGTCTGACCTCTTCTCCTGTCTGTCTGTCTGACCTCTCCTCCTGTCTGTCTGTCTGACCTCTCCTCCTGTCTGTCTGTCTGTCTGACCTATTCTCCTGTCTGTCTGTCTGTCTGTCTGACCTCTCCTCCTGTCTGTCTGTCTGACCTCTCCTCCTGTCTGTCTGTCTGACCTCTCCTTCTGTCTGTCTGTCTGTCTGACCTCTCCTTCTGTCTGTCTGTCTGTCTGACCTCTTATCCTGTCTGTCTGTCTGACCTCTTATCCTGTCTGTCTGTCTGACCTCTCCTCCTGTCTGTCTGTCTGACCTCTCCTCCCGTCTGTCTGTCTGACCTCTCCTCCCGTCTGTCTGTCTGTCTGACCTCTCCTCCTGTCTGTCTGTCTGACCTCTTCTCCTGTCTGTCTGTCTGACCTCTCCTCCTGTCTGTCTGTCTGACCTCTCCTCCTGTCTGTCTGTCTGACCTCTTCTCTTGTCTGTCTGTCTGACCTCTCCTCCTGTCTGTCTGTCTGACCTCTTCTCCTGTCTGTCTGACCTCTCATCCTGTCTGTCTGTCTGACCTCTTCTCCTGTCTGTCTGTCTGACCTCTCCTCCTGTCTGTCTGTCTGACCTCTCCTCCTGTCTGTCTGTCTGTCTGACCTATTCTCCTGTCTGTCTGTCTGTCTGTCTGACCTCTCCTCCTGTCTGTCTGTCTGTCTGACCTCTCCTCCTGTCTGTCTGACCTCTCCTCCTGTCTGTCTGTCTGACCTCTCCTCCTGTCTGTCTGTCTGTCTGACCTCTCCTCCTGTCTGTCTGTCTGACCTCTCCTTCTGTCTGTCTGTCTGTCTATCTGACCTCTCCTCATGTCTGTCTGTCTATCTGACCTCTCTTCCTGTCTGTCTGTCTGACCTCTCTTCCTGTCTGTCTGTCTGACCTCTTCTCTTGTCTGTCTGTCTGACCTCTCCTCCTGTCTGTCTGACTGACCTCTTCTCCTGTCTGTCTGTCTGACCTCTTCTCCTGTCTGTCTGTCTATCTGACCTCTCCTCCTGTCTGTCTGTCTGACCTCTCCTCCTGTCTGTCTGTCTGACCTCTTCTCCTGTCTGTCTGTCTGTCTGACCTCTCCTCTTGTCTGTCTGTCTGACCTCTTCTCCTGTCTGTCTGTCTGACCTCTCCTCCTGTCTGTCTGTCTGACCTCTCCTCCTGTCTGTCTGTCTGTCTGACCTATTCTCCTGTCTGTCTGTCTGTCTGTCTGACCTCTCCTCCTGTCTGTCTGTCTGACCTCTCCTCCTGTCTGTCTGTCTGACCTCTCCTCCTGTCTGTCTGTCTGACCTCTCCTTCTGTCTGTCTGTCTGTCTGTCTATCTGACCTCTCCTCATGTCTGTCTGTCTATCTGACCTCTCTTCCTGTCTGTCTGTCTGACCTCTCTTCCTGTCTATCTGACCTCTTCTGTCTGTCTGTCTGACCTCTCCTGTCTGTCTGTCTGACCTCTCCTCCTGTCTGTCTGTCTGACCTCTCCTCCTGTCTGTCTGTCTGACCTCTCCTCCTGTCTGTCTGTCTGTCTGACCTCTCCTCCTGTCTGTCTGTCTGACCTCTCCTTCTGTCTGTCTGTCTGTCTATCTGACCTCTCCTCATGTCTGTCTGTCTATCTGACCTCTCTTCCTGTCTGTCTGTCTGACCTCTCTTCCTGTCTGTCTGTCTGACCTCTTCTCTTGTCTGTCTGTCTGACCTCTCCTCCTGTCTGTCTGACTGACCTCTTCTCCTGTCTGTCTGTCTGACCTCTTCTCCTGTCTGTCTGTCTATCTGACCTCTCCTCCTGTCTGTCTGTCTGACCTCTCCTCCTGTCTGTCTGTCTGACCTCTTCTCCTGTCTGTCTGTCTGTCTGACCTCTCCTCTTGTCTGTCTGTCTGACCTCTTCTCCTGTCTGTCTGTCTGACCTCTCCTCCTGTCTGTCTGTCTGACCTCTCCTCCTGTCTGTCTGTCTGTCTGACCTATTCTCCTGTCTGTCTGTCTGTCTGTCTGACCTCTCCTCCTGTCTGTCTGTCTGACCTCTCCTCCTGTCTGTCTGTCTGACCTCTCCTCCTGTCTGTCTGTCTGACCTCTCCTTCTGTCTGTCTGTCTGTCTGTCTATCTGACCTCTCCTCATGTCTGTCTGTCTATCTGACCTCTCTTCCTGTCTGTCTGTCTGACCTCTCTTCCTGTCTATCTGACCTCTTCTGTCTGTCTGTCTGACCTCTCCTGTCTGTCTGTCTGACCTCTCCTCCTGTCTGTCTGTCTGACCTCTCCTCCTGTCTGTCTGTCTGGCCTCTCCTCCTGTCTATCTGTCTGACCTCTCCTCCTGTCTGTCTGACCTCTTCTCCTGCCTGTCTGTCTGTCTGACCTCTTCTCCTGTCTGTCTGTCTGACCTCTTCTCCTGTCTGTCTGACCTCTCCTCCTGTCTGTCTGACCTCTTCTCCTGTCTGTCTGTCTGACCTCTCCTCCTGTCTGTCTGACCTCTCCTCCTGTCTGTCTGTCTGTCTGACCTCTCCTCCTGTCTGTCTGTCTGACCTATTCTCCTGCCTGTCTGTCTGTCTGACCTCTTCTCCTGTCTGTCTGTCTGACCTCTCCTCCTGTCTTTATGACCTCTTCTCCTGTCTGTCTGTCTGACCTCTCCTCCTGTCTGTCTGACCTCTCCTCCTCCTGTCTGTCTGACCTCTCCTCCTGTCGGTCTGTCTGTCTGACCTTTCCTCCTGTCTGTCTGACCTCTCCTCCTGTCTGTCTGACCTCTTCTCCTGTCTGTCTGTCTGACCTCTCCTCCTGTCTGACCTCTTTTCCTGTCTGTCTGATCTCTCCTCCTGTCTGTGTGACCTCTCCTTCTGTCTGTCTGTCTGACCTCTCCTCCTGCCTGTCTGTCTGACCTCTTCTCCTGTCTGTCTGACCTCTCCTCCTGTCTGACCTCTTCTCCTGCCTCTCTGTCTGACCTCTCCTCCTGTCTGTCTGTCTATCTATCTGACCTCTCCTCCTGTCTGTCTATCTATCTGACCTCTCCTCCTGTCTGTCTGTCTGACCTCTTCTCCTGTCTGTCTGTCTGTCTGACCTCTCCTCCTGTCTGACCTCTTTTGCTGTCTGTGTGACCTCTCCTCCTGTCTGTCTGACCTTTCCTTCTGTCTGTCTGTCTGACCTCTCCTCCTGTCTGTCTGTCTGACCTCTTCTCCTGTCTGTCTGACCTCTCCTCCTGTCTGACCTCTTCTCCTGTCTCTCTGTCTGACCTCTCCTCCTGTCTGTCTGTCTATCTATCTGAGCTCTCCTCCTATCTGTCTGGCCTCGCCTCCCGTCTGACCTCTCCTCCTGTCTGTCTGACCTCTCCTCCTGTCTGTCTGTCTGACCTCTCCTCATGTTTGTCTGTCTGGCCTCTTCTCCTGTCTGTCTGACCTCTCCTTCTGTATGTCTGTCTGACCTCACCTCCTGTCTGTCTGACCTCACCTCCTGTCTGTCTGACCTCACCTCCTGTCTGTCTGACCTCTCCTCCTGTCTGTCTGTCTGACTTCTCCCCCTGTCTCTCTGTCTGACCTCTCCTCCTGTCTGTCTGTCTGTCTGTCTGGCCTCTTCTCCTGTCTGTCTGACCTCTTCTGTCTGTCTGAACTCTCCTCCTGTCTGTCTGACTTCTTCTCCTGTCTGTCTGTCATGGGAAGTCACTGGCTGGGAGGAACTAAGCAGATGGAACCTCTCACATCACTGGCTGCATGCCGGTGTAGCCCTATTTTGGGGGGGGGGGGGGGGCGATGGGAAATGAGGGTAGACAGTACAGTTACAATACAATTCAATACAGGAGGAATCAGAGGGCACTGCTCGTTACCAGTGGTGGCCCGTCCATACGGGGCGCAATGACACCCCCCCCCCCAATCCATGCGCATGGCCCCTAATCTACATGCAGGACACCATATGCATAGATTTCAATAGGGTTTTTTTTTAAGCACTTGATTAGAGCCTAAGGCTCTAATTTGCTTAAAAAAGGGTGGGAAGAGTACTGCACCCTGTGCCCACCCAGTTGTGTGACAATAGCAAATTCATATTCGGTATTGTCTTCTTGATTCTCCTCCCAGTCAATCATGAAGCAGGTTCTGAGACCCGATTGGCCAGTTGTGTCTCAGGAGGACCCACTTCCTATTTGGCCGGGAGGAGAAGCAACGGTCCCTGGAGCAAAGAGCAGCATCAACATCGACCTCCTAAGGTAAGGCCACTGATCACCTCCCTGTCCCTCCCCCGGGGGGGGAACGGACACTGATCGCCACTGTCTGTCTCCCGCGGGGGGAACTGATCGCCCCCATCCGTCTCCTCCCGGGGGGGGGTGTGTGGCAGGTTTGTTTGCCGCCGCTGCCGCCCCCCAAAATTATTAAGCACCAGCCACCACTGCTCATTACATCACTTCCCATTTTTAATTCTGCAGCGAGGTCCGACATACATATGTGGAGGTTGGGTCATCCATCGTTGATCTATGATCCATTTCTGATTTGTGCTGCCGTGTCTGTGAGATTCAGGTGAAAGAAGGAACCCTTTGATCTGATGCTATTCATGATCTCCTAGAATATAGAGATTATGATGATCCGGTAAGAGGCACATTTTTTTATAAGCACTGGTGGAGCACGGATGCTTTACAAATTTGTTTATCACTACATAGTGGGAGTAGTGCACCTTTGTTTATTTTTGTTTGTAAGAAGATATGGACACTTTGTTTTATCTTGAGTGAACCTTGTTATTTGGACACTTATTTATGAACACTTGTTGATACAAGTTTTTTTTATTTAAGAGAATTAGATACATTCACATGTTACATTTATACTGAGAATTTTCATAACTTTAGTAAACTCTCTTTTCTATATGAGACTAGTCTGATTTTCGGATCGTGTGTATGGGCCTAAGGGCTCTGTTCACACCTGAGTGATCTGCAGCAATAGCTGCAGCCGCTCAATTTTTTTAGCTTTTTTTTGTTTTTTACCTGAGCGTTTTTGGGGCAGCACCATTCATTTGAATGGGCCTCCCTCTACTCCAAAAAAAAAAATCAAAAAGAAGCTCATGTATCAAATCTTGGCACAGAGTCAGGAGCGTTTGCAGTCATGATTTGTCGCTCGATAATCGTGGTAAAATCGGCCCATGTTGGGGGCGTGGCCTGGAGCGGCATGGAATAGGACGCTGAGACGCTGAGCTCCGCCGGACATCTATCCTTTCCTGCATATCCTGCCGGCATCACTGCTTCCAGACGCCCCAAAAACACCACCCTACACAGGGCAATCGCTAGCATCATGTCGCCGCCAAAAAAAACGGCCACCACGACAGCCAAGCTCGACCAGTATCGCCATCAGGAGCGGGACTCCCCAGGCCAAGATGGCGGAGCCACAAGGAGAGGGGAGACGGCTGCAAATGCAGACACCACTAAGGTATTAGAAGCGATCACTGCTTGTCAGGAAGCTATTGCTGCGTGCCAATCCACCCTCACAGCCAGAATAGAGGAGATTAAAGTGGATATCTCACTGGTGAGGCAGGACTTCCAGAAGCTTAGGGAGAGGGTCACAGAAACAGAAACTAGAATCAGCATGATGGAGGACTCCCTCCCCCCTCTTCACCATTCTAGCGAGGCCATGCAGGCACAGGTGAACCAGCTCCTACAAAAGCAAGATGACCTGGAAAATAGAATTCGGAGGTGCAACCTCAGATTCATAGGCCTTCCAGAGGGGGGAGAGGGAAGGGACCCCCCAGAGTTCCTGGAAACTTTATTATGTGACACATACGGCAGAGCAGCATTCTCCTCTACATTTACAGTTGAAGGAGCACACCGAATGTCAGGCAGACCCCCACCGGTGGGTGCACCGCCTCGTACCTTCATCGCCAAATTCCTTAATTACAGGGACAGGGACACCATACTACGTCTCAGCCGTGAAAAAGGCAATATCCCCTTTGGCAATAAAATGATAGCTGTCTTCCCAGATTTTTCTGCAGATGTACAAAGAAAGCGCAAGACCTTCACGGAAGCGAAGCGTCGCCTACGCATTAAAAATATCAAATATGCAATGCTTTTTCCAGCCCGCCTGCGAGTGGAAGGAGAAGACAGAGCTTACTTCTTTGAGGATCCTGAAGCGGCCATTGTGTGGCTGGAGAGGAGAGATGCATAGAGATAAGTCCCTTAACTTTCAAATACCAAACTCAATCTCCCACATTTTTCTTTTATTATTTTTTCTCCGTTTTGGTTGTCATGGTTTTTGCTCACATTTACTTGGAGGATGACCCTGCCTAATTCTTGTCAGCGAGATGGGGTAATTGACTGCATATAGACATTGCTCTCTGTTATACTTGCCCCTGAGCGGTTAAAACTTAGCACACGATTCATGAACATCAGGTGTCGGTAAGGCCCTTTGTGTATGTGCGCCGCTTGGATGGATATTGGTGCGACCAGGGTCAGTTAAGCCTACATGCTACTCCCTTTTTGCGGAGACATAACTGGACAGGAAGTTTGTAGGCCGCCATGATCCACAAAAAGTACGTCTGGTGTGAAAACCTGATCTTACACGCTTCTTAGCTATACCTTCCGGCGGAGGGAAGCAATTGGCTAATGGGCTCACTACAGCAAGTGGGCTCAGTTCTACACTATGCTTTGTTACGCAGCGAAGTTTCGCCCTATTATATCCAACCCAAGATGGATTACAGCACTTGACGACATACAGCGTGTAGCTGTTGCCATCATGGAGATGAGGTTTACTCTCTCTGCCCTGGCAACACTAGTAATTTTTCTTACTTTTTTTGTTCACCATTCTCTTTTTGCAGGTTGGACGATGTTCATGCCACGTTGGCAGTTACAGGGGAAAGCCCGCACCGGTTGGGAATTGTGTTGGGCAGGGAGGGGGGGATGTAACATACATCATATTGTAAGACGAAATCCCTATATTTGGCTCAGTATGCTAATATTACTTGGTATCAAGATGTCGGAGATGCAATGATACACCCAATTGTTTATTTGACCATGTTGACTCTCAGAAAATATTTAGTGGCGGGTGGAAGTCATGGAGCTCTACATTCCAAATACCTCACCCCATGACTGCTCTAACATTTCTCACGTGGAACGTACGTGGAGTGAGGGATCCAATTAAGAGGTCGGCGGTATTTACTTTACTTAAGCAGCAACAAGCAGACGTAATGGTTTTGGTAGAGACACATGCAGAGGGCTCAGTTCAAAGAGCGCTCAAACGCCCTTGGTTGGGGTGGGCATACCATTCTGTGCACACCATACATTTTAGAGGAGTTTCAATTTTTATTGCCAAACACACTCAGTTTGAGCTCCATGGCTTCGTATCAGATCCACAAGGTCGATATGTTTTTTTAAAAGCAAAGCTGCATGGTGAAATGATTTTATTAATGGCATTCTATGTACCTCCACCATTTCAGACTTCCAGTCTAATAGAGGGGTTTAATTTTATGGCCTTACACCCTAATGTGCCAGCGATGTGGTTGGGTGATTTCAACAATGTTTTGGACCCCACACTAGACAGAATGACCAGCTCCTCCCTATCTAATGCCCCTCAACATCAAACAAGATTTGCAAGACTGTTGCTAGATTTTAATCTGGTTGACACGTGGAGATGCAGGAATCCCTCGCTTCGGGTGTATTCATGTTTCTCTACGTCCCACCAATCTATGTCTCGTATTGATTTAATATTAATCTCTAAAACACTCCTCCCCAGATTAATTGATGCAGGTTTTTCTCCTAGATCATTATCTGACCATTGCCCATATTGGGTCAAACTCTCCATCCATCATAATAGACCACCATTCACTTGGAGACTAAACCCTTTTTGGCTGACTCTTTTTCCAGCAGAGGATGACCTCTCCTCACATTGGACACAATTCTTTGAGACCAATGAGGGCTCAGCGTCCCCTCAGATAGTCTGGGAAGCATTCAAGAAACACGCTCGTATGACACTTACCACACACATCAACAAACTAAAGCGTTCCTCTGGGGCAGCTATTACTGCTGCCACCGAGAGTCTGCTTTCAGCAGAAAAGGCATTTACAGAAGACCCCACTCCAGAGAAGGCAAACAATCTCAAACTTTGTTCTAGGGCCACTGATCAACTCTTGTACGAAAAATCTAAAAGAAAACTTTTTTTCCAAAAACAAAGGTTATTTGAGCAAGGGGAAAGAGCAGGTAAACTACTAGCCTATCTTTTAGATAGCGAAGACAGACCCCCAGTTGTAATTTCGCTTTACTCCTCTGACGGTACTCTGACGACGGAACCGGCCCAAGTTACAACAATGTTTCGAGACTTCTTTACTACACTATATACTTCCAAGGCCCCAACTGATAATACTTTAATGGAAGCTTTCTTAGACGATATTACTATCCCCCACCTAACGGAAGCTCAAATAGAGACCCAAGAGGCCCCATTGACAGCAGAAGAAATCACTAAAGCCATTGCGGAATTCCCCAAAGCTAAGGCCCCTGGTTCCGATGGACTACCAGTAGAGTTCTACTCCTCCCACTTAGAAATATTTACTCCTAGACTACTAAAACTGTACAACTCCATCTTTACTGACTCTGAATTGCCAGCTTCTATGCGTGAGGCTACAATAGTACTAATTCCCAAACCTGGTAAGGACCCACATCTTCCGGAGTCCTACCGCCCCATCTCTTTGTTACAGGTGGATGTAAAAATAATAGCAAAAATTCTAGCCATGCGTCTAAATGCAATCATCTTGTCTTTAATACATGAAGACCAGGCTGGTTTTATGCCAGGGCGAAATACATCTTTTAATCCCCGTAGACTGTTTATCAATTTGCAAGCAACACATGACAATCCAGGATCCAGAATAGTTGTGGCCTTGGATACAGCCAAGGCGTTCGACTCTGTCAAATGGAAATATCTCTGGACCTGCCTAGCTCGATTTGGACTTGGTCCCAGATTTATAAAATGGGTCCAACTCCTCTATCAAAACCCAGTTGCAAGAGTAGTGGCAAACGGCTGGCCATCTGATCAATTTCCCCTATCTAGAGGTACGCGACAGGGGTGTCCTCTGTCGCCTTTGTTATATGCCCTGGCAGCGGAGCCATTGGCAATTGCGATACGGGCACACCCGGGTATAGTGGGACTTCGAAGGGGTGAGGTAGTGGAAAAAATCAGCACATATGCAGACGATACTCTGCTGTACCTAGATGACTCACGGGAATCCTTGCCAATAGCTTTGAACCTAATAAAACGCTTTGGAGTATTCTCTGGTCTAAGGATCAATTGGGATAAATCCCAAATACTTCCTTTAGACAACTTCCCACTAAACAGAGATAGGGCCACACTCGCTTTGCAGAGAGTAGACAAAATAAAATACCTAGGAGTACAAACGACTCGGGATTCATCAGAATACATCACACTCAATATAACACCACTGATCGATATGATTAAACAGAAAACCCAGATATGGGCGTGCCTTCCACTTGGAGTGACGGGCTGCATTAATCTAATAAAAATGGTCCTACTACCAAAAATTTTGTACATGATTTGGCACTCACCTGTATACCTGATACTCAGACACTTTAAAATAATGGAAACTCTACTTAAGCCATTTGTCTGGGGTAATACTAGGCACAAACTCCCTTGGCATAAGTTGAAGAACCCCACCGACCTTGCTGGACTGGCACTCCCTGACTTCAATATGTACTATCTCGCATCCCAACTTTCACAAATTTTTCATATTGACAAAACAGACCGGAAAAGATTTTTATTTCTTGTATGCCCAAAATGGATACAACAGACTCTAGACCCATTACTATCAATGATGGGGGGGAGAGATGGAGGGGGCTTGGGGACAGACCGCAGGTCTTTACTATATCAATATAAGAAAATCTGGGATATAGCATCCAAAAAACTTCACATTGAATCACCAAACATTTATACTCCCATATGGCATAATGAGTCCCTCCCTGAGTTTAGACGCATGCAGGACATCGAGGTGTGGAGTTCTAGAGGAATAATATACTTGACGCACATAACAAACAATGGAAAATTGAAAACATTTGAAACTCTAAAATCTGAATTTGCATTACCTAACTCCATGTTTTTTAGGTACATACAACTAAGGCATGCTTTCCATACACAATACCCCGCAGATGATCTTACCCTAAAAGATAACCCATTAATGGCTGCTATAAAATTCCCAGACCCCAAAAAAATGATCTCTCAATTCTATGCCATGTTAACAATTCCACAGGCAACTGTTCAAGCCTACGCTTTGAAAACTAGATGGGAGAATGAAGTGGGTCCTATTGAGGATGATGAATGGAGTGATGCACTAGATACATGTAAATTAGTATCCCCTAAAATATCAGACCGGCTCACACAGATTTTCATCACACACAAATCCTACCTTACGCCACTTAGGATTTCAAGATACAAAAGTAACCAATCTGCTACCTGTCTAATGTGTAACCAAGCCGTGGGCACCTTCTTCCACTTAATCTGGCATTGCCCTAAGATCCAACAGTTCTGGTCCCAGGTTATAACATTTTTGTACGATACCATGGGTTCACCCATCACGCTACAACCAAAATCGTGCTTTTTAGGAATTTATCAAAATATTTTTACATGAATCTCTTTTCTCGGCTCGCAAGGTAATAGCCAAAGTATGGATGAGACCCACACCACCAGAATTTTCACAATGGGTGTTAGAAATAAATAATTCTTTGCCATATAAAAAAATAATTTACTCCCACAGAGGATGCCCCACCAAGTATGAAAAAGTGTGGGAGAGGTGGCTCAGTTCCCCAGACACCTGCATCGACAAGATCTAAATCACCCTGGCTTAAGGGCCATGCACTCGCGGTGTTCCTGTTCTCGGCCGGGGTCCCTCTCCCACATCATATTACAAAATGTGCTCATGATAGATAAATGGAGTCAAATATAATATAGCAGAATGTATAAGATACCAATGTGAATGTCTTACATAAAAATACTAAAATAGGGGAAAAGTTTCTTTTTATATTCAGTTCTATATATTGAATGTAATATACGTCAAGACTTTATACTGTATGTAATCTCCTTTATTTGTTCAATAAACAGAATTTTACAAGTAAAAAAAAATCGGCCCATGTTTGGGGTGCCATTAAGAGATAGTGGCATCGCAAACACGTTCCGTATTTTGCTGCGATTCTGGCAAAGGTGTGAACGGAGCCTTAGTGGAAGAGTGAGTTTGATCAGGGCCGATCCTGGGTGGCTGCAAGCTGCTGCAGAGGAGGGGCGCCAAAGCTGTGGCACTCACTTGACCTAGCAGCAGCAGTGGCGCTGCCCCGAGACCCAGTCGTCCTGTCCACACTGACACTCCAATGCCTGCCCTGGCTGGCCGCCTCTTCTGCGCGCTGCACTGGTTGCTAGGATCGCCTGCCGCCCGGTGTCTAGCATCCAGTGATGTCAGAGGCTGCGGCCGCCCCAGCATTCAGAGCGCACTGTGGGCGCCCCAACTTTCAGAGCACGCCGCTTCCACGCCTAGTAAACTAGCTCCACCCACCTGTTCCATGTTCTTCAGACAGCGTGGCTCAGAGCCAGAAGGAGGGGAGCGGAGCACATCTGAAGAGAGCTGCCTGAACCTGCCTGTGAGTGACTGAGCTGAGCAGCTGTCCACCTGCACTGCACCAGCATAGCACCTGCTGGCTGCCACTGCCTGACACTGTGTCTGTTCTGGAGGCTCAGAATTGACCCTCGGCCTCACCCTGTAAGTGAGTTGTGCCATCAAACGCAGCCACTGTGCCATAAAACTCAGCCACTGTGCCATAAAACTCAGCCACTGTGCCCATCAAATGCAGCCACTGTGCCATCAAATGCAGCCACTGTGCCCATCAAACACAGCCACTGTGCCCATCAAATGCAACCACTGTGCCCATCAAACGCTGCCACTGTGCCCCATTAAACGCTGCCACTGTGCCCATCAAATGCTGACACTGTGCCCATCAAATAGTGTCACATCAAATGCTGTCACTGTGCTCATCAAATAGTGCCACTGTGACCCCCCTGGCTGCTCGCTGTCTGCCCAGCACTTACCCTGTCTCGATAGTGACGGGTGACGGTGGTGAGCGGTGGGACCTTGCAGCGGGTCACACAGCGACTCCTGTGTCCTCCGTGATCTCCTTCCCTTCTCTCGATAGGTGTCCAATCGTAGCACCTGTCATTTCAGCCAATCAGGTGACGGGTAACAGATCCAGGCACCTGATTGGCTGAGAGGCGGTTCAGTGTTAGGAAAGAGAATATTCATTAGCTTTTCTAACACACCTGGGTGAACTGCGAGTGCAATGCTTTGCGCTCACAGTTCACCTTTTTTGAAGCCTATTGGAACCTATGGCTCTAACCGTCCCATCTCCTTACTCTCCTTCTCCTCCAAACTTCTTGAAAGACTGGTCTACAACCGACTAAGCAACCATCTGACCATGAATAAACTTCTTGATCCCCTTCAGTCCGGTTTTCGCCCTCAACACTCCACGGAAACTGCTCTCCTTAAACTCTCAAATGACCTACTAATGGCTAAAGCCAATGGACACTATTCTGTACTACTTCTCCTGGATCTCTCTGCTGCCTTTGACACAGTGGACCACCCCCTCCTCCTCAAAAAACTCCACTCCTTTGGTCTCCGTGACTGTACTCTTCGCTGGTTCTCATCCTACCTATCCCACCGCTCCTTCAGTGTCACTTACAACTCTACTTCCTCCTCTCCTCTTCCTTTTTCCGTTGGGGTCCCCCAAGGTTCTGTTCTCGGACCTCTCCTTTTCTCAATCTACACCACCTCCTTGGGTCAGTTGATTGCCTCCCACGGCTTTAAATATCATCTCTACACTGATGACACCCAAATCTATCTCTCCACCCCCCAGCTCTCTCCATCTGTCTCCTCACGCATTACCAACTTACTAGCAGACATATCAGCCTGGATGTCACATCACTTTCTCAAACTCAACCTATCCAAAACCGAGCTCATGATATTTCCTCCCTCAGGTGCCACTTCCCCTGATCTCCCTGTCAAGATCAACGGCTCAACTATCAACCCATCTCCCCACGCCAAGGTCCTAGGTGTAATCCTGGACTCTGAACTAACCTTTCGACCCCACATTCTATCACTATCCAAAGCTTGCCGCCTCTGTCTTCGCAACATCTCCAAGATACGCCCCTTCCTAACCAATGACACCACAAAGCTTCTAATCCACTCCTTGGTCATCTCCCGCCTTGACTACTGCAACTCCCTCCTCATTGGTTTACCTCTAAATAGGCTATCCCCACTTCAGTCCATCATGAACGCTGCGGCCAGGCTCATCCACCACACAAACCGCTCAGCGTCTGCTACACCCCTCTGCCAATCCCTCCATTGGCTGCCACTCAGTCACCGAATTAAATTCAAGATACTAACTATAACCTACAAAGCCATCCACAACCTGGCCCCTAGCTACATCTCTAACCTAGTCACAAAATACCAACCTAATCGTTCTCTTCGCTCCTCCCAAGACCTCCTGCTCTCAAACTCCCTTGTCACCTCATCCCATGCTCGCCTTCAGGACTTCTCCAGAGCCTCCCCCATCCTCTGGAATGCTCTACCCCAATCCGTCCGATTTTCTCCTACTTTATCCACTTTCAGACGATCCCTGAAAACTCATCTCTTCAGAGAAGCCTATCTGGCCCCCACCTAACAACTGTACATTTATCTTCTCAATCAGCACATCACCCACAGTTATTACCTCTTGTATCTCTTGACCTTCCCTCTTAGATTGTAAGCTCTAAGGAGCAGGGCCCTCTGATTCCTACTGTATCAAATTGTATTGTATTTGTACTGTCTACCCTCAAGTTGTAAAGCGCTACGTAAACTGTTGGCGCTATATAAATACTGTATAATAATAATAATAATAATAATAATCAGGTGCTTTAAAAACAACCCCCCCTTGCTGGAATTCAGGTGCCCGGCATCCGAAAAGGGACCAAACGCCTGAACAGGGGTTGGCTACAGTGGCTATGGATAGATTCATGCATGAATCTATCTACTATATATAGATAAGTCTTCACCATATCAGAGATTGGTGTGTTGTTGCCACATCCCTGTTGTATAGGAAAAAAGGAAACCCCCTTGCTTGGGACTTATTATGCAAGTTATTGTCCTAAAAAGGGATTGGGGACCCGGGTCCTGCCCCAGGGGACACGTATCAATGCAAAATAAAGTTTTAAAAATGGACGTTTTTTCGGAGCAGTGATTTTAATGATGCTTAACCAGTTGCCGACCGCCGCACGACGATGTACGTCGACAGAGCGGCACGGGCAGGCAAAAGGACTTACATGTACGTCCTTGCCTGCCCGCGGGTGGGGGGTCCGATCGGACCCCCCCCCCGGTGCCTGCGGCGGTCGGCAAATCTCCCCCGGCGATCGGTGGTGAGGGGGAGGCCATCCATTCGTGGCCCCCCCCTCGCGAACGCTCTCAGCCAATGGGATCATTTCCCTGCCTCTGTATTGTACACAGAGGCAGAGGAAATGATGTCATCTCTCCTCGGCTCGGTATTTTCCGTTCCGGGCCGAGGAGAGAAGACTGTAATGTGAGTGCACCAAACACACACACACAGTAGAACATGCCAGGCACACAAAACACCCCGATCGCTCCCCAATCCCCCCCCAATCACCCCCCCCCCCGTCACAAACTGACACCAAGCAGGTTTTTTTTTTTTTTTTCTGATTACTGTATTGGTGTCAGTTTGTGACAGTTACAGTGTTAGGGCAGTGAGTGGTAGCCCCCTTTAGGTCTAGGATACCCCCCTAACCCCCCCTAATAAAGTTTTAACCCCTTGATCACCCTCCGTCACCAGTGTCGCTAAGCGATCATTTTTCTGATCGCTGTATTAGTGTCGCTGGTGACGCTAGTTAGGGACGTAAATATTTAGGTTCGCCGTCAGCGTTTTATAGCGACAGGGACCCCCATATACTACCTAATAAATGTTTTAACCCCTTGATTGCCCCCTAGTTAACCCTTTCACCACTGATCACCGTATAACTGTTACGGGTGACGCTGGTTAGTTCGTTTATTTTTTATAGTGTCAGGGCACCCGCCGTTTATTACCGAATAAAGGTTTAGCCCCCTGTTTGCCCGGCGGTGATATGCGTCGCCCCAGGCAGCGTCAGATTAGCGCCAGTACTGCTAACACCCACGCACGCAGCATACGCCTCCCTTAGTGGTATAGTATCTGAACAGATCAATATCTGATCCGATCAGATCTATACTAGCGTCCCCAGCAGTTTAGGGTTCCCAAAAACGCAGTGTTAGCGGGATCAGCCCAGATACCTGCTATCACCTGCGTTTTGCCCCTCTGCCCGGCCCAGCCCAGCCCACCCAAGTGCAGTATCGATCGATCACTGTCACTTACAAAACACTAAACACATAACTGCAGCGTTCGCAGAGTCAGGCCTGATCCCTGCGATCGCTAACAGTTTTTTTGGAGGCGTTTTGGTGAACTGGCAAGCACCAGCCCCAGGCAGCGTCAGGTTAGTGCCAGTAGCGCTAACACCCACGCACGCACCGTATACCTCCCTTAGTGGTATAGTATCTGAACTGATCAATATCTGATCTGATCCGATCAGATCTATACTGGCGTCCCCAGCAGTTTAGGGTTCCCAAAAACGCAGTGTTAGTGGGATCAGCCCAGATACCTGCTAGCACCTGCGTTTTGCCCCTCCACCCGGCCCAGCCCAGCCCACCCAAGTGCAGTATCGATCGATCACTGTCACTTACAAAACACTAAACGCATAACTGCAGCGTTCGCAGAGTCAGGCCTGATCCCTGCGATCGTTAACAGTTTTTTTGGTAGCGTTTTGGTGAACTGGCAAGCGCCAGCGGCCTAGTACACCCCGGTCGTAGTCAAACCAGCACTGCAGTAACACTTGGTGACGTGGCGAGTCCCATAAGTGCAGTTCAAGCTGGTGAGGTGGCAAGCACAAATAGTGTCCCGCTGCCACCAAAAAGGAAGACAAACACAGGCCCGTCGTGCCCATAATGCCCTTCCTGCTGCATTCGCCAATCCTAATTGGGAACCCACCACTTCTGCAGCGCCCGTACTTCCCCCATTCACATCCCCAACCAAATGCAGTCGGCTGCATGAGAGGCATTTTTATGTCCTCCCGAGTACCCCTACCCAACGAACCCCCCCAAAAAAGATGTTGTGTCTGCAGCAAGCGCGGATATAGGCGTGACACCCGCTATTATTGTCCCTCCTGTCCTGACAATCCTGGTCTTTGCATTGGTGAATGTTTTGAACGCTACCATTCACTAGTTGAGTATTAGCGTAGGGTACAGCATTGCACAGACTAGGCACACTTTCACAGGGTCTCCCAAGATGCCATCGCATTTTGAGAGACCCGAACCTGGAACCGGTTACAGTTATAAAAGTTACAGTTACAAAAAAAGTGTAAAAAAAAAAACACAAACAAAAATATAAAATAAAATATAATAGTTGTCGTTTTATTGTTCTCTCTCTATTCTCTCTCTCTATTGTTCTGCTCTTTTTTACTGTATTCTATTCTGCAATGTTTTATTGTTATTATGTTTTATCATGTTTGCTTTTCAGGTATGCAATTTTTTATACTTTACCGTTTACTGTGCTTTATTGTTAACCATTTTTTTGTCTTCAGGTACACCATTCACGACTTTGAGTGGTTATACCAGAATGATGCTTGCAGGTTTAGGTATCATCTTGGTATCATTCTTTTCAGCCAGCGGTCGGCTTTCATGTAAAAGCAATCCTAGCGGCTAATTAGCCTCTAGACT
Source organism: Aquarana catesbeiana (assembly GCF_042186555.1). Lineage (NCBI taxonomy): Eukaryota > Metazoa > Chordata > Amphibia > Anura > Ranidae > Aquarana > Aquarana catesbeiana. The sequence continues at coordinate 191,886,854 of NC_133325.1, forward strand.
GCTTTTACAAGCAGTGGGAGAGAATGCCCCCCCCCACCGTCTTCCGTGTTTTTCTCTGGCTCTCCTGTCTCAACAGGGAACCTGAGAATGCAGCCGGTGATTCAGCCAGCTGACCATAGAGCTGATCAGAGACCAGAGTGGCTCCAAACATCTCTATGGCCTAAGAAACCGGAAGCTACGAGCATTTTATGACTTAGATTTCGCCGGATGTAAATAGCGCCATTGGGAAATTGGGGAAGCATTTTATCACACCGATCTTGGTGTGGTCAGATGCTTTGAGGGCAGAGGAGAAATCTAGGGTCTAATAGACCCCAATTTTTTCAAAAAAGAGTACCTGTCACTACCTATTGCTATCATAGGGGATATTTACATTCCCTGAGATAACAATAAAAATGATTTAAAAAAAAAAAATGAAAGGAACAGTTTTAAAATAAGATAAAAAAGCAAAAAAATAATAAAGAAAAAAAAAAAAAAAAAAAAAGAAAGCACCCCTGTCCCCCCTGCTCTCGCGCTATTTCAAATGTAAACAGCAATTGCACCATGCATGTGAGGTATCACCGCGACGGTCAGATCGAGGGCAGTAATTTTAGCAGTAGACCTCCTCAGTAAATCTAAAGTGGTAACCTGTAAAGGCTTTTAAAGGCTTTTAAAAATGTATTTATTTTGTTGCCACTGCACGTTTGTGTGCAATTGTAAAGCATGTCATGTTTGGTATCCATGTACTCGGCCTAAGATCATCTTTTTTATTTCATCAAACATTTGGGCAATATAGTGTGTTTTAGTTCATTAAAATGTAAAAAAGTGTGTTTTTTCCCCAAAAAATGCGTTTGAAAAATCGCTGCGCAAATACTGTGTGAAAAAAAAAATGAAACACCCACCATTTTAATCTGTAGGGCATTTGCTTTAAAAAAATATATAATGTGTGGGGGTTCAAAGTAATTTTCTTGCAAAAAAAAATAATTTTTTCATGTAATCAAAAAGTGTCAGAAAGGGCTTTGTCTTCAAGTGGTTAGAAGAGTGGGTGATGTGTGACATAAGCTTCTAAATGTTGTGCATAAAATGCCAGGACAGTTCAAACCCCCCCCAAATGACCCCATTTTGGAAAGTAGACACCCCAAGCTATTTGCTGAGAGGCATGTCGAGTCCATGGAATATTTTATATTGTGACACAAGTTGCGGGAAAGAGACAAATTTTTTTTTTTTTTTTTGCACAAAGTTGTCACTAAATGATATATTGCTCAAACATGCCATGGGAATATGTGAAATTACACCCCAAAATACATTCTGTTGCTTCTCCTGAGTACGGGGATACCACATGTGTGAGACTTTTTGGGAGCCTAGCCGCGTATGGGACCCCAAAAACCAAGCCTTCAGGCTTTCTAAGGGCGTAAATTTTTGATTTCACTCTTCACTGCCTATCACAGTCTCGGAGGCCATGGAATGCCCAGGTGGCACAAAACCCCCCCAAATGACCCCATTTTGGAAAGTAGACACCCAAAGCTATTTGCTGAGCGGTATAGTGAGTATTTTGCAGACCTCACTTTTTGTCACAAAGTTTTGAAAATTAAAAAAAGAAAAAAAAAAATTTTTTTTTTGTCTTTCTTCATTTTCAAAAACAAATGAGAGCTGCAAAATACTCACCATGCCTCTCAGCAAATAGCTTGGGGTGTCTACTTTCCAAAATGGGGTCATTTGGGGGGGGTTTGTGCCACCTGGGCAATCCATGACCTCCGAAACTGTGATAGGCAGTGAAGAGTGAAATCAAAAATGTACACCCTTAGAAATCCTGAAGGCGGTGATTGGTTTTCGGGGCCCCGTACGCGGCTAGGCTCCTAAAAAGTCCCACACATGTGGTATCCCCGTACTCAAGAGAAGCAGCAGAATGTATTTTGGGGTGCAATTCCACATATGCCCATGACCTGTGTGAGCAATATATCATTTAGTGACAACTTTGTGCAAAAAAAAAAAAAAAAATAAATAAATTGTCACTTTCCCGCAACTTGTGTCAAAATATAAAATATTCCATGGACTCAACATGCCTCTCAGCAAATAGCTTGGGGTGTCTACTTTCAAAAATGGGGTCATTTGGGGGGGTTTGTGCCATCTGGGCATTTTATGGCCTTCAAAACTGTGATAGGTAGTGAGGAGTAAAATCAAAAATGTACGCCCTTAGAAATCCTGAAGGCAGTGATTGGTTTTCGGGGCCCCGTATGCGGCTAGGCTCCCAAAAAGTCCCACACATGTGGTATCCCCATACTCAGGAGAAGCAGCTAAATGTATTTTGGGGTGCAATTCCACATATGCCCATGGCCTGTGTGAGCAATATATCATTTAGTGACAACTTTTTGTAATTTTTTTTTTTTTTTCTTTTTTTCATTATTCAATCACTTGGGACAAAAAAAATGAATATTCAATGGGCTCAACATGCCTCTCAGAAATTTCCTTGGGGTGTCTACTTTCCAAAATGGGGTCATTTGTGGGGGTTTTGTACTGCCCTGCCATTTTAGCACCTCAAGAAACGACATAGGCAGTCATAAATTAAAGGCTGTGTAAATTCCAGAAAATGTACCCTAGTTTGTAGGCGCTATAACTTTTGCGCAAACCAATAAATATACACTTATTGACATTTTTTTACCAAAGACATGTGGCCAAATACATTTTGGCCTAAATGTATGACTAAAATTGAGTTTATTGGATTTTTTTTAGAACAAAAAGTAGAAAATATCATTTTTTTTCAAAATTTTCGGTCTTTTTCCGTGTATAGCGCAAAAAATAAAAACGGCAGAGGTGATCAAATACCATCAAAAGAAAGCTCTATTTGTGGGAAGAAAAGGACGCAAATTTAGTTTGGGTACAGCATTGCATGACCGCGCAATTAGCAGTTAAAGCGACGCAGTGCCAAATTGGAAAAAGTGCTCTGGTCAGGAAGGGGGTAAATCCTTCCGGGGCTGAAGTGGTTAAAGTGAAAAAATAAAAGTGAAATATTACTTTAAATATCGTACCTGGGGGGTGTCTATAGTATTCCTGTAAAGTGGCACGCTTTTCCCATGTTTAGAACAATCCCTGCACAAAATGAGATTTCTAAAGGAATAAAAGTCATTTAAAACTGCTTGCGGCTGTAATGTAATGTCGGGTCCTGGCAATATGAATGAAAATTATTGAGAAAAACGGCATGGGTAACCCCCCAGCCCATTACCAGGCCCTTTGGGTTCTGTATGGATATTAAGGGGAACCCCGCACCCAAATTAAAAAAAGAAAAGGCGTGGGGCCCCCAGGCCCTGTTTACTCTGAACGGCAGTATACAGGCGGTCCAAACAAGAGGGGGACTGTAGGTTTGTTCTTAAGTTGAATCTGTTTGTAATTTGGAACAGGTACATTTTTTAAGTGTAGCTCCAGCCAAAAAATCTATTTTTAAGCTTTTTGGATAACATAGCGAAGGGTTACCATCACCCCTGTAACATGTTTTGCTGTCTGTGCCCCTGTTCAGAAGATTTCACCTCACTTACTGTCCCAATGACAATTGGATTTTGAAAATTTGGGGGTTTTAGGGAAACAAGGATTGGTGATAATAAAGCATCAGTGGAGACACCTTTTTCCCATATTAACTCTTACAGGAGAGAATTTCCCTTCCTAGGGGTAGATTTCCTCTCACTTCCTGTTGTCTCCCTCCGTTTGTAAGCAGGAGTTGTTTGTAAGTCAGATGTTTGAAAGTAGGGGACCGCCTGTATATGCTATACGGCCTGCCCTATATACTCTGCAGAAATTTGGGCCTTAGGTGTTGGTGGTACCAGAACACTATAAGCCCTCACAGTTACTCTTGGTGAGCGCTGGAACAGGCCCTGCTGTGAAATATTATATCGAGAATTGTAATTACATGCCCCTGTTGAACAGGGGCAGATGAATTGGGCCTTTGGTGGTGGTGGTGCCACAACACTGTAAGCCCTCACAGATGCTCTAGTTGAGTGCAGGAACGTGCCATGCTGCAAAATATAACAGCAAAATTGTACGTACATGCCCCTGTTAAACAGGGGCAGAAAAATTGGGCCTTAGGCAGCGGTGGGGGTGCCACAACACTGCAACCCCTCACAGATGCTCTAGTTGAGCGCAGGAATGAGCCCTGCTGCAAAATATTACAGCAAAAATTGTAATTACGTGCCCCTGTTAAACAGGGGCAGAAAAATTGGGTCTTAGGCACTGGTGCTGGTGCCACAACACTGCAACCCCTCACAGATACTCTAGATGAGCGCAGGAATGAGCCCTGCTGCAAAATATTACAGCAAAAATTGTAATTACACGCCCCTGTTAAACAGGGGCAGAAAAATTGGGCCTTAGGAACTAGTGCTGGTGCCACAACACTGCAACCCCTCACAGATACTCTAGATGAGCGCAGGAATGAGCCCTGCTGTAAAATATTACAGCAAAAATTGTACTTACATGCCCCTGTTAAGCAGGGGCGGAAAAATTGGGCTTTAGGCACTGGTGGTGGTTCCCAGAACCAAAAATGTTCTTAGAAGCTATCAACATGAACATTGAGGAGGAATAGGATAGTCACTTAGCATAACAGGATAGTCACTCAGCATCAGCATAGGCAGTCTTCAAGGGATCTCACATTCATAAAAAAATTAATAGGTTACATCAGCATCAGGTGCTTGGCAGCTGGTGATCCAAGACTGATTCATTTTTTTGAAGGTGAGCCGATCAACCGAGTCTGTGGACAGGCGCACTCTGTGATCGGTTACAAAGCCTCCAGCAGCACTGAATGTGCATTCAGATAGAACGCTGGATGCAGGACAGGCCAGTAGCTCAATTGCATACTGTGCAAGCTCTGGCCAGTGATACATCCTCAAGACCCAGTAACCCAGTGGATTTTCGGTTGGAAAGGTCTCCAAGTCTGATCTTGCCCCAAGGTATTCCTGCACCATGTAAATCAGACGCTGGCGATGGTTGCTGGAACCAATCAGACCTTGGGGCTGCGGACTAAAAAATTGTCTAAACGCATCGGTCAGATGGCTACCTTCTGCACCGTTCCCTCTGTGACTTTCCAAAGCCTCAGCAACACGTTGTCCAGGAAGACCAGGAAATTGCATCCTCCCAGGCTCTGGAAACGCATTGCACAAACCTTTCTGCAAGGCCTCCCAAAAATGTTTTATCCTCTGCTCCCTCTTCGAAGGCTGGATAAGTTCCGCAACCTTACCCTTGTAACGTGGATCAAGAAGGGTTGCCAGCCAGTACTGATCCCTCTCCTTGATACCACGAATCCGATGGTCCTTTCTCAGGCTTTGCAGGATCAGGGAGGCCATGCAGCGTAGGTTTGCTGAGGCAATCGGTCCGGAGTCCTCTGGGTCATAAGGACGACATGATCGCAGCCACCTCCTCCCAGCCACGTACAAGTCCATGGGTTTCTGGGGACTGAAAATGATCCCTTGAAGACTGCTGCTGATGTTGAGTGCCAGGCTCCACCTCCATGCTGACACATTCCTCCTCCTCCTCCTACTCCTCCTCTTCCTGTGTGATAGGCGGGTCTGCAGGAATACTATCTGGATAAAGGGGGCCTTGAGAGGAGAGGAAGTCCTCCTCCTCCTCCCTCTGTTCTGCCTCAAGTGCCCTGTCCATTATTCCACGCAACTTGTGCTCCAACAGGAAGACAAGAGGGACAGTATCACTGATGCATGCACTGTCACTGCTCACCATCCTCGTGGCCTCCTCAAATGGTGACAGGACAGTGCATGCATCCTTGGTCATTAGCCACTGGCGTGGCGAAAAAAAGCCAACCTCCCCTGACCCTGTTCTGGTGCCATACTCACCCAGTTACTCATTGATGGCCCTCTGCTGTAGCCACTGCAGCATTGCCAACGTTGAGTTCCACCTGGTGGGCATGTCACAGATGACACGGTTCTTGGGCAGGTTGCATTCCTTTTTGAAGGTCAGCCAGCCAAGCACTAGCATTATATGACCGTTGGAAATTCCCACAGACTTTCCTGGCCTGCCTCAGGAGATCCTGTAAGCCCGGGTACCTGCACAGGAACCGCTGCGCCACCAAATTAAGGACGTGAGCCAAACAGGGAACATAGGTCAAAGGTCCCTGTCGGGGGGCAGAGAGGACTTTGGTGCCATTGTCGCAAACCACCATTCCTGGCTGAAGCTGGCGTGGCGTCAACCACCTCTGAACCTGCCCCCTGCAGAGCTGCCAGAATCTCTGCCCCAGTGTGGCTCCTGTCCCCTAAGCAGACCAACTCAAGCACCGCATGGCATCTTTTTGCCTGAGTGCTTGCGTAGCCCCTAGAACGCCTACGGAGCATCACTGGTTCTGAGGACAAATCTGCACAGGAAGAGGTCATAGAGGAAGAAGAAGAGGAGGGGGTGGAGGAGAGAGGTGTGGCAGAATCACCACTACCAGCATTTTGGAGGCATGGTGGCAGAACAAGCTCCAACATTACTGAACCCTGTCCTGCATCCTTCCCAGCTGCCAGCAGGGTTACCCAGTGTGCCATGAAAGAAAACTAACGTCCCTATCCATGCCTGCTGGACCATGAGTCAGCGGTAGTATGCACTTTACCGCACCTCCCTGTCCAACGAGGCAAAGACATTGCCTTCCACATGCCGGTAGAGAGCCGGAATGGCCTTCCGAGAAAAAAAATGTCGCTTGGGAACCTGCCACTGAGGTACCGCACATTCCACAAATTCTCCAAAGGGGGCAGAGTCTACCAGCTGAAAAGGCAGCAGTTGGAGTGCTAGCAATTTAGCCAAACTAGCATTCAGCCGTTGAGCGTGTGGATGGCTGGAACCGAATTTCTTTTGACAGTTTAGCAACTGGGGTAGGGAAATTTGCCTGCTACAATTGGATTTAGGTGTTCCACTAGCAGATTGCCCACAAGTGCTTGGGACACCTAATTGTACACCTTCATTCCTCTCAGCTCAGGTCTCTGAGGGGACTGAAGGTATAGTGGGGTTGAATATCCCAGCTGATGAGGAGCAAGGAGTGGTCCGCCTTGTTCTTTGGTGTGGTTCTTTTAAGTACTGTTGCCAACGGACTGCATGGGAGCTCGACATATGTCTGGTCAAGCATGTGGTGCCCAAGCAGCTGCTGTTTTGGCCACGCTTGATATGCTTCAGACATATGTTGCAAACAGCAATGGTATGATCTGCTGCGTACGTCCCAAAAAAGGCACACACCAAAGAGCTTTTAAAAAAGCGCATGGAGTCAGCAGCACCCTGCACATGCGGAGCTCTGCTGTGTGATGCAGTCGGTTGGCTGTCCTTAAGCTGGCCCCTCGAGGGCATCCTGCCTTGTTGGAGATGTACCTCCTCCTCGCTTCTATCAGGCACCCACATAGAGTCAGTGACCTCATCATCCCCTCCCTCCTCGCCACTGGAGCAAACCTGGCAGTATGCTGCAGCTGGGGGAACATGACTGCCAGTTTCTTGTCCTTCTTGGGCTCCCCCTCTCTCTGAGCTCATGTTACTGCCTTCATCCTCAACCTGGGTACCATCATTGGAGCCTTCAAAACGCTGTACACCAGGAATGGCCTGCAGTCAGGTATAGACTTGCTAGACTAGAATGCAGTGGATATATATGTAGGAGACTGAATATATATATCTTTATGCACTGCAAATCACTAAATCACCTGCCTGCCTGAATGTGTCATTGAAAACGTACACCAGGAATAGCCTGTAGTCAGGTATAGGCTGGCTAGACTAGAATGCAGTGGATATATATGTAGGAGACTGTATATATATCTTTATGCACTGCAGATCACTGAATCACTTGCCTGCCTGAAAGTGTATTTGAAAATGTACACCAGCAATGGCCTGCAGTCAGATATAGGCTTGGCTAGACTGTAATGCAGTGGATATATGTTGGAGACTGTATATATATTTAATGCACTGCAGATCACTGAATCACTTGCCAGCCTGCCTGAAAGTGTATTTTAAAATGTACACCAGCAATGGCCTGCAGTCAGGTATAGGCTTGGCTAGATTAGAATGCAGTGGATATATATGTAGGAGACAGTATATATATTTAATGCAGTGCAGATCACTGAATCACTTGCCTGCCTGCCTGCCTGAAAGTGTATTTGAAAACGTACACCAGCAATGGCCTGCAGTCAGATATAGGCTTGGCTAGACTGGAATGCAGTGGATATATGTTGGAGAGTGTATATATATTTAATGCACTGCAGATCACTGAATCACTTGCCAGCCTGCCTGAAAGTGTATTTGAAAATGTACACCAGCAATGGCCTGCAGTCAGATATAGGCTTGGCTAGACTGGAATGCAGTGGATATATATATGTTGGAGACTGTATATATATTTAATGCACTGCAGATCACTGAATCACTTGCCTGCCTGCCTGCCTGAAAGTGTATTTGAAAACGTACACCAGCAATGGCCTGCAGTCAGATATAGGCTTGGCTAGACTGGAATGCAGTGGATATATGTTGGAGACTGTATATATAATGCACTGCAGATCACTGAATCACTTGCCAGCCTGCCTGAAAGTGTATTTGAAAATGTACACCAGCAATGGCCTGCAGTCAGGTTTAGGCTTGGCTAGACTAGAATGCAGTGGATATATATGTTGGAGTATGTATATATATTTAATGCACTGCAGATCACTGAATCACTTGCCTGCCTGCCTGCCTGAAAGTGTATTTGAAAATGTACACCAGCAATATCCTGCAGTCAGATATAGGCTTGGCTAGACTGGAATGCAGTGGATATATATATGTTGGAGACTGTATATATTTAATGCACTGCAGATCACTGAATCACTTGCCTGCCTGAAAGTGTATTTGAAAACGTACACCAGCAATGGCCTGCAGTCAGATATAGGCTTGGCTAGACTGGAATGCAGTGGATATATATGTTGGAGACTGTATATATATTTAATGCACTGCAGATCACTGAATCACTTGCCTGCCTGCCTGAAAGTGTATATATATATATATATATATACACAAAGCCGGGATATATATATATATATATATATACTATATACAGCTAACTGAATCAACTGCCTTCCTGAAGTATATTAGAATTAGTACAGCAGGAACGGTCTGCAGTGAAATCTAGCTAAACTGGATACAGTGTATATATAGATATATATATATATATATATAGATATATATATATATATCTATATATACATAAAGCCGGGATGTATATATATATATATATATATATATATATATATATATATATATATATATATATACTAAATACACTGCAGCTAACTGAATCAACTGCCTGCTTGAAGTATTAGAAACAGTACACCAGGAACGGTCTGCAGTGAGAACTAGCTAAACTGGATACAGTGGATATATAAATATATATATATATATATATATATATATATATATATACACATATATATAATACACTGCTAACTGAATCACCTACCTGCCTGAAGTAGATTAGAAACAGTACGCCAGGAACGGACTGCAGTGAGATCTAGCTAAACTGGATACAGTATATATATATATATATATATATATATATATATATATAGGGCGTGACGCACCTCTCGAATTTGGCGCGAATGCCCCATAATGTTCGATTTTCATTGAACGATCGAACAGCCGATATTCGAGTTGAACTCATGTTCAACTCGAACAGAAAGCTCATCCTTAGTGGTATATGAAGTGCAGTGGAGGAGTTGTAAAACAGTATTCAATCTGATGATTGTTGAGAGATGCTGCTGGGAGAGATGAATGTCGGATGCGGATAAGCAGCATTAACTACAGGGAGGGGTTTTTCAAGTGACCCTGAGTGTGCTACAAACCAACCAAGAAAGGCTATATTTCAAATACTCCAAAGACATGCTGGTAGGTTAATTGGATCCTGTCTAAATTGTCCCTAGTATGTATGAATGTGAGTTAGGGACCTTAGATTGTAAGCTCCTTGAGGGTAGGGACTGATGTGAATGTACAATGTATATGTAAAGCGCTGCGTAAATTGACAGCGCTATATAAGTACCTGAAAAAATAAATAATATTTGAGGCTTGGATAGCATCACTCAACAATCATCAGATTGAATACTGTTTTACAACTCCTCCGCTGCACTTCATATACAACCTTGATTTGTGAGCAACCAGTTCATGGAGAGCTCCCACAAGATACTCGATTGCGTAGGGCAGTGTCAATAGGCTTCCAGTGACGCCTTCTTCTGCAGTGTCTTATCAACTTTTTCTGTTCACATAGTACAGTATACTCCTTCAAATCAGCTTCTGCTTATCTTATGACAAGCTATGATTACATATTCTCCTATCCAATACCCCTGACGAAGGGCTTGAACCAGAAACGCGTCGGGTACCGGAGATTTTCAATAATCAGAGAGTATTTATGATACAACTCTATGCTTGCTATGCAATTTTGTTATACTTTTGTTACCTTTTTGTTCTTTGTTTTTTTGTTATGTCCTGTTTTTAACTGATCATTACATGTTTGTATGATCAAATTTTATGTGTAATAATAAATGCTTTTTTACTCTATACTTGTGTTGTTGTTGCCTTAAAAGTCCCAAGCAAGGGGGTTACCTTTTTTATGACTCTATCCATTATACACAGAGGGGGGTGGCTGGAGAGAGGGGGCGGCACCCTTGCGCCCTTAATGGACGCACCGCCACAGAGGAGCGGTGTATACACCACTCCTAAAGCGCCCCTGCCATTGAAATTAATGGGCAGGGCTGCTGAAGCGAGGAGTTAGTAAGATGAGCACGCCTATGTGGGGGCGCCAGAAATAGTTCTGCACCCAGGCGCCTGTGACCCTAGGATCAGCCCTGAGTTTGATAATAAAGTTGGCAGTGACTCCACACAGGGCAGGGCCTTTGTGAACAGAGGGGATTCCTTTCCTGGGAAATTACCAGTGATCTAATCAAAGTAATTGGGAGCAAAAGAGCTACTGCAACCAGCATATAAAATTAGCCATACGTATATAAATGAAAGAAATAATACAAGCCTTATATAAGAAAAGATTATTAAAAGTACATGAATCCAATGTACAAACAGGTATTATCAGCAAAGGGCCCAACAGGAGTTCCGAACGAATTGTGCACATCTGGAGGTATCTCTGGACTTTGCTGCAACATTCATCTGGATGTATCTCTAATTTCAACTATATATATATATATATATATATATATATATATATATATATACAGTGGGGCAAAAAGGTATTTAGTCAGCCACCAATTGTGCAAGTTCTCCCACTCAAAAAGATGAGAGAGGCCTGTAATTGTCATCATAGGTAAACCTCAACTATGAGAGACAAAATGTGGAAACAAATCCAGACAATCACATTGTCTGATTTTTGAAAGAATTTATTTGCAAACTGTGGTGGAAAATAAGTATTTGGTCAATATCAAAAGTTCATCTCAATACTTTGTTATATATCCTTTGTTGGCAATGACAGAGGTCAAACGTTTTCTGTAAGTCTTCACAAGGTTGTCACACACTGTTGATGGTATGTTGGCCCATACCTCCATGCAGATCTCCTCTAGAGCAGTGATGTTTTGGGGCTGTCGCTGGGCACAGACTTTCAACTCCATCCAAAGGTTTTCTATGGGGTTGAGATCTGGAGACTGGCTAGGCCACTCCAGGACCTTGAAATGCTTCTTACGAAACCACTTCTTCGTTGCCCGGGCGGTGTGTTTGGGATCATTGTCATGCTGAAAGACCCAGCCACGTTTCATCCTCTATGCCCTTGCTGATGGGAGGAGGTTTGCACTCAAAATCTCACGATTAGAGGTCGACCGATATGGGTTTTTCTCTGGCCGATGCCGATATTTAGAAATCGTGGTGGCCGATGGCCGATATGTGATGCCGATTTTTTTGGGCCGATATATTAGGCCGATTTTTTTTTTTTCCCTTCATCTCATAAAATCTAACAGTTAGACCCCTTTCACACTGGGGCGTTTTTCAGGCGCTTTTGGGCTAAAAATAGCGCCTGTAAAGTGCCTGTAAAACGGCTCCCCTGCAGTCTCAGTGTGAAAGCCCGAGTGCTTTCACACTGAGGCGATGCGCTGGCAGGATGTTAAAAAAAAGTCCTGCAAGCGGCATCTTTGGAGCGGTGTATACCGCTCCTCCACCACTCCTGCCCATTGAAATGAATGCGCACCGCTGCCGAAGCGCCTGCAAAGCGTTTCGGGAAAGCGGCGCATTTAACCCCTTCCTCGGCTGCTAGCTGGGTTATAAGCGCCCTGCTAGCAGCCAAATAGCGTCGCTAAAATGACGGTAAAGCGCCGCTAAAACTAGCAGCGTTTTACTGTCAACGCATGCCTGCTTCAGTGTGAAAGCAACCTTAAATGATACAGAAAATTTTTTACATTAAAACATTTATTAAACAAAACAAACCTCCAATCAGTTCACTTGTATGTAGAATTTAGATAAAAAGAAATTTAAAAAAACTATATCTTAAATATTAAATACACAAAAACAGGTAATCAAAACTTTTGGATGAAAAAAAATGGGCTAACTTTACTGCTTAGTTTTTTTTTTAATTTATTAGTGTATTTTTTCAAAAAATATTGCGTTTGAAAGACCGCTGCGCAAATACAGTGTGACATAAAATATTGCAACAACCGCTATTTTATTCCCTAGGGTCTCTGCTAAAAAAAATATATATATAATGTTTGGGGGTTCTAAGTGATTTTCTAGCAGAAAATACAGGATTTTTACTTGTAAGCAACAAATGTCAGAAAAGATTTAGTCTTTAAATGGTTAAACTGAGAGCTTCTACACACAAGCTCAGTTCATTCATAAGTGTAAACATTGTATCCTTCAGGTTCTTTTTATCAGATTTGGCAGGCTGCCCAGAGGAGGGGAGAAGTCTCTTCATAGAAGTTTTCAGGCAACTTGTATTGACTTCTATTACAGAAGTCATTTGCAAGTCCGCTGATATCAGCCATTTTTATCAGCACAATCGGCTGATGCCAATTAAGTAAAAAACACCAAATATCGGCCGATATATCGGTCGACCTCTACTCACGATACATGGCCCCATTCATTCTTTCATGTACACGGATCAGTCGTCCTGTTCCCTTTACAGAGAAACAGCCCCAAAGCATGATGTTGCCACCCCCATGCTTCACAGTAGGTATGGTGTTCTTTGGTTGCAACTCGGCATTCTCTCTCCTCCAAACACGACGAGTTGTGTTTCTACCAAACAGTTCTACTTTGGTTTCATCTGACCATATAACCATATGACATTCTCCCAGTCCTCTTCTGGATCATCCAAATGCTCTCTAGCAAACCTCAGACGGCCCGGACATGTACTGGCTTAAGCAGGGGGACACGTCTGGCACTGCAGGATCTGAGTCCCTGGCGGCGTAGTGTGTTACTGATGGTAGCCTTTGTTACGTTGGTCCCAGCTCTCTGCAGGTCATTCACTCGTGTGGTTCTGGGATTTTTGCTCACCGTTCTTGTGATCATTTTGACCCCATGGGGTGAGACTTTGCGTGGAGCCCCAGATCGAGGGAGATTAGCAGTGGTCTTGTATGTCTTCCATTTTCTAATTATTGCTCCTACAGTTGATTTCTTCACACCAAGCTGCTTGCCTATTGCAGATTCAGTCTTCCCAACCTGGTGCAGGGCTACAATTTTGTTTCTGGTGTCCTTCGACAGCTCTTTGGTCTTCACCATGGTGGAGTTTAGAGTGTGACTGTTTGAGGTTGTGGACAGGTGTCTTTTATACTGATAACAAGTTCAAACAGTTGCCATTAATACAGGTAATGAGTGGAGGACAGAAGAGCTGCTTAAAGAAGAAGATACAGGTCTGTGAGAGCCAGAAATCTTGCTTGTTTGTAGGTAATCAAATACTTATTTTCCACCATAATCTGCAAATAAATTCTTTCAAAAATCAGACAATGTGACTGTCTGGATTTGTTTCCACATTTTGTCTCTCATAGTTGAGGTATACCTATGATGACAATTACAGGCCTCTCTCATCTTTTTAAGTGGGAGAACTTGCACAATTGGTGGCTGACTAAATACTTTTTTGCCCCACTATATATATATATATATATATATATATATATATATATATATATATATATAGTTGAAATTAGAGATACATCCAGATGAATGTTGCAGCAAAGTTCAGTTACAGGGGCCCCTGAGAATGATCATGATGCAGCATCCATGTGGCACTGGAACTCAGAGTCAGCCTATCTATCTACCCTGCCCCTAAATTCCTAGTAGTGTCTAATCTGACATGCAACCCGAGCTCTAACTACCAGAAGTGGCAGTTGGATGCCTATCCTGGCTCTAGCCTATGCTGGTTGTTGAGCTCTAAGTTAAAACTAGCTATAGAATCCAAGTGCAGAAGAGACAGGGGTTGAGTTACTAAAGGCAAATAGACTGTGCACTTTGCAAAGTGTAGTTGCACTCTGCAAGTGCAGTTGCTCCAGAGATTAGTAAATGAGCTAAAGCTTCACTTTGCAAAGAGTACCCGACCACATGCAAGGGAAATTTAAAGAAAAAACCTGCATGTTTGCTTGCACGTGATTGGATGATGGTACTCAGCAGAGCTTCTGCTCATTTACTAAGTTCTGGAGCAACTGCACGAGCAGAGTGCAACATCACTTTGTAAAGTGCACAGTCTATTTGCCTGTGCACTATTGCCATAAACCCTATTGCAATAAATAGGTTCACCTACTAACATACAGCAAGGTGCCAACTACATATGCACACAATATCGCAGACTGAAAGCATGTGTAAACCCAACATTTCATATTCCTTATATGTGCCTGCTGTACAATGTACTTGTATAAAAAAGTAACCCGTGTGAGACCCCTGGTAATCCTGCCAGTCCCTCTGATTTCCTAATAAAAATGGACCACACTAGGCAGGATAACACAGCATGGTCAGTTCTCTAGCTGTGCCATGAAAACAGTGTGCTCTTCTCCAATGATCAGACTTGTCCTGACACCCCCCTGCACAGCCTTTCACGGGGAAGATCAGTGTTCTGCTGTTTCTCTTTCCCCAGCTCTTATGCAGCTGAGAATAGAGGTTATGTGATCACGTATAAAAAAGGGGATAAAGTATTTATAATGTTATTTATATCTATACACAAATGTTTTGCCTTTAATTTCCATTTGAAATTGAATGGGTTGTTTTACAAGGTGATTGTTTACGGTCACTTTAATCATCTGGTATAGTGCATGTAAGATAACAACAAGGAGACTTTTTGTCACCAGTTTTTAGAGATATGTATATGTAGCACTGCCCCCGTCGAAGTAGATTGCCCAGAATCATTTCCCCAATAGTTGCTCTGCAGCCAGGCGCACGGTCACTCTTTGACTCAATGAACAGTCCAGGGGTTTTCTTTTTGGTGTTTTTATTTTTGGGTAACTTGAATGTGATTAAAGAAGAGGAACTGCAGTCTGCTCACATAATTTGTAATAAAAATATCTTTGCCATTCTGAAGCTTCCCTCCAACCACTTTGCATATTATTTTATATATACTGTGATTCTGTACTTGTCAAATATGCTGCAGAAATCTCCCTCCACTGAGTCTGGCTGCAAATATAAACTGTGGGCAGCTGAAGCTGCTGCCTGTTCACTTCCTGGATTTACACAGACACACAGAGGCACACCTCCAGCTCTGCAGCCCTGCAGCTCTGATTGGCCCTCTTCTTACTCACCCTCTCCCTTCCTGGCAAACTCTCACTAGAGTGAGAGAGGGAGCTGTGCATGATGTCATAAGCCTAGGCTTTTTTCCAGACAAGAAACAGGAAGTGAGCTGTATAAGGTATTTACTGGCAGAAAAAAAAATGTTTTACTACTCAAAGTTAAAACAACAAGGGCAGAAGATTTAATAGATGGAATGTTGAAAAAATGACTGAAGGTCCACTTTAAGGAAATTAGTGGGATACTCCAAAACAATGTACAAATAAGATGACACTTATCTTCTATAGAACTATGAGCATGTAGAAAACCTGAGGAGCTTGATCTTCCTCTGGTGAACAGTCCAAACAAAGTCCTTTCCCGAGGAATTAAATTGACTAAACTCTTCAGGACACTGGACATCGGGGTTGATTTACTAAAACTGGAGAGTGCAAAATCTAGTGCAGTTGTGCAGGGTAGCCAGTCAGCTTCTAACTTCAGCTTGTTCAATCAAACCTTGAAATAAACAACCTGGAAGCTGATTGGTTTCTATGTAGATTTGCACTAGATTTTGCACCCAGTTTTAGTAAATCAACTCCACTATGTCACTTTTATGCTGACTCTAGCACATGAGGGATGACCTCAGTCCAAAGTCTCTAGGATTTCTCTCCCTCCAGTCTGTACTCACAAATGTCCTTGGAAAATTGGTTGCTTCCTTCCAATATCCTTGCAACATTTTCACCCAGTGATACCAGACTAATTCCTCAGAAGACGATCCCTCAGTCAGGTAGCCCACCTAAGGCTTGGACACCCCACAGGCACATGGCAGGATGGCCTAAGGGGGCAAGCAGCCCCCCTTAGGCTGTGATCTCTTTCTAAGGAAAAAGCTCCAGCTGCTCTCTGTCCCAAGGTGTGTATACAGGTTCTCAGCTACCATCTGAGCAACTCTCCCCAGGGATTGGCCAGAGCTGTATGAATATTTAGCTGCTGATTAGTCTCTTCTTGCCCACTAATTTCCAGAGCTTTCTGGACTAATCAGGGAGAAGCAGTTAATCCTGTAACTACTGAAACATAACAGACCAAACAACAGCCACACTGGTTACAATGAACCAAAACTAATATTACCTAGCAACAAACTGCACTGGCTACAGTGAGACAGAACTAAATTGACCTAATCCTAGTGCATATGTAGGAGGGTATATATATATATATATATATATATATATATATATATATATATATATACACCCATAAGATATGGGCAGAAATAGTAAACTATTAAACATAGGAGCACTCGCCTATTAGGCCGGGTTCACACATGTCGGGTTTCCTTGCATCCGATTCGCATGACATACGAGTGTGACCAGCTCTCAATGGAGCTGGTTCACACATGTCCGAGGGTGGCTGCAGTCTGGATTGAAAAAGGGTCCGGTGCATGTTTGGGTCTGGTTCAGGTGCGAATTTAGGCAAAAATTCAGACCTGAATCGCACCTGAACCAGTGAACAAGAACGCACCGGACCCAGGGCACAAACCCGCGGCTGCACATATGTGAACACGGCCTCAGTCCTTTCTGGCTTGGATTTAGCAGCAGCTTTTTCATGGACAGAACATATAGTACATGGTCTCAGACTTTCTCTCTCTCTCCACTTTATCCTGCTGGGGTTTTCAGCCCAACAACCCAGAGACAGGAAATGCATACATAACATTACAGCAGCCTAGGCATTTACAAATACAGACAGTAGAGGTCAGCAGATCAACACAATTGTGCTCAGTGAAGCCAGAGACAGACTGGTAACTAGACAGAGGACAGCGTTATCAATCTGTGTGTCTGATGAAGAGGGTTCGTCCCTGGAAAAGCATTAGCTGCTGAGTCTCAGTGACGCCAGGGTATATTGATGCTTCACCTTCACCTTATGGGGGACATCCTGCCACTTGGGTCTGGTTACATTGCTTATTAGCCTCAGGCTTTTGTGAGTATGCACTAATTTCTTTTTTGTTTGTTGGAGAGGATTTTGAGAAGTTGTGTGGTGCTAGGGTGGCCATGATCTCAGCAGAATGAGGACAGGTGAGCATGACCTTCACAGTGCATTTGCCCTCATCTTTTTGATGTTTGCTAACTGGGGCCCTGTTCAGAGAAGCCACTTTAGACACAATGTAAGGCAAAAAAAAAGCTTTTCTTTAGTGTTGGTGTGCATTATGTACAATATCATTCTTTCGGCTACATGTATTAGCTGAGCACTAAACTGGCAGGAACATCCATAGGTCCCCGCTATTGACACCAATGTCCATAGTATCTTGTAGCTAAGGCTCCTTCACAGGAAGTTCTAATAAAAAATATGCACAGCAAGCTTATGGAGCGTGGCTTGGTGCGGCTTGGCCCTGTCCCCCGCTGTCTCCTCATTGGCTCACTGGCTGTGAGACAGCAATGTGTGAGCCAATAAGGGAAAAGAGACATGGAAGAGCCGATGCTCTCATGCACATTGCTGGATCGAGATTTAGCTCAGGTAAGTAAACAGTAAAAAAGGGAGGACAGACCATATTGGCCCCATAAAGAATGAGGAAGGACATCTGGTTACAAAGGATGGGGAGATGGCAAAGGTATTGAATTTATTCTTCTCCTCAGTCTTCACGAGTGAATCGGGGGGCTTCAGTAACCAAAACTGCAGTGTTTATCCTCATGACACAACACAGGAAGCACCTACATGGTTAACAGAGGACGGAATTAAAATTAGACTTGAGAAACTTAACATTAATAAATCACCGGGACCAGATGGCATGCATACGAGGGTACTTAGGGAACTCAGTCAGGTGATTGCCAGACCGTTGTTCCTAATTTTTACAGACAGTCTATTGACTGGAATGGTACCAGCTGATTGGAGAAAAGCCAATGTAGCACCAATATTTAAAAAGGGCCCAAAAAACATCCCTGGGAATTACAGACCAGTTAGCCTAACATCAATAGTATGTAAACTCTTGGAGGGGATGATAAGGGACTATATACAAGATTTTAGTAATAAGAATGATATCATTAGCAGTAATCAGCATGGATTCATGAAGAATCGTTCTTGCCAAACCAATCTATTAACCTTCTATGAGGAGGTGAGTTGCCATCTAGATAAAGGAAGGCCCGTAGACGTGGTGTATCTGGATTTTGCAAAAGCATTTGACACAGTTCCCCATAAACGTTTACTGTACAAAATAAGGTGCGTTGGCATGGACCATAGGGTGAGTACATGGATTGAAAACTGGCTACAAGGGCGTGTTCAGAGGGTGGTGATAAATGGGGAGTACTCAGAATGGTCAGGGGTGGGTAGTGGGGTTCCCCAGGGTTCTGTGCTGGGACCAATCCTATTTAATTTGTTCATAAACGACCTGGAGGATGGGATAAACAGTTCAATCTCTGTATTTGCAGACGATACTAAGCTAAGCAGGGCAATAACTTCTCCGCAGGATGTGGAAATCTTGCAAAAAGACCTGAACAAATTAATAGGGTGGGCGACTACATGGCAAATGAGGTTCAATGTAGAAAAATGTAAAATAATGCATTTGGGTGGCAAAAATATGAATGCAATCTATACACTGGGGGGAGAACCTCTGGGGGAATCTAGGATGGAAAAGGACTTGGGGGTCCTAGTGGATGATAGGCTCAGCAATGGCATGCAATGCCAAGCTGCTGCTAATAAAGCAAACCGAATATTGGCATGCATTAAAAGGGGGATCAACTGCAGAGATAAAACGATAATTCTCCCGCTCTACAAGACTCTGGTCCGCCTGCACCTGGAGTATGCTGTCCAGTTCTGGGCACCAGTCCTCAGGAGGGACGTACTGGAAATGGAGCGAGTACAAAGAAGGGCAACAAAGCTAATAAAGGGTCTGGAGGATCTTAGTTATGAGGAAAGGTTGCACTGAACTTATTCTCTCTGGAGAAGAGACGCTTGAGAGGGGATATGATTTCAATTTACAAATACTGTACTGGTGACCCCACAATAGGGATAAAACTTTTTCGCAGAAGAGAGTTTAATAAGACTCGTGGCCACTCATTACAATTAGAAGAAAAGAGGTTTAACCTTAAACTACGTAGAGGGTTCTTTACTGTAAGAGCGGCAAGGATGTGGAATTCCCTTCCACAGGCGGTGGTCTCAGCGGGGAGCATTGATAGCTTCAAGAAACTATTAGATAATCACCTGAATGACCGCAATATACAGGGATATGTAATGTAATACTGACACATAATCACACACATAGGTTGGACTTGATGGACTTGTGTCTTTTTTCAACCTCACCTACTATGTAACTATGTAACTATAAGTATAAGGAGGAGCTGGGTCAGAGCTGCACAAGGTTATTTACCTTAATGCATAGGATTGATTAAAGTAGAACTAAGAGCAAAACTTTTTCTTTAGTTTTGGCT
The DNA here is from genome assembly GCF_042186555.1 of Aquarana catesbeiana. NCBI lineage: Eukaryota > Metazoa > Chordata > Amphibia > Anura > Ranidae > Aquarana > Aquarana catesbeiana. The sequence goes on from NC_133325.1 coordinate 191,906,869, forward strand.
AGAGGGGGGAGGGATTAGAACGTTTGTCAGTTTTTATTGCTGTCTGTGTCCCCGTTGGGGAGTTTCACCCTCTCTATTTGTCATGTGTACCATGATCATTGTTGAAAGTGAAAGTAAAAGAAAATCCCAAATTTTGTTTTTTTCCCCAGAAAAGTAATAGGGGGGAAATTTTCCAATGGGGACACTAGTTCTGGTGACCTGGGGGTCCCCACGGAATTCCCTTAATTTGCAGGGATTTCTCCATACTTCCTGTTTGGCTATGACACAGGAAGTGAAGGGAGATCTCTACAATGGGACACAGATGGCCAAATAAAAAAAATCTGACAGGGGTTTTAAACCCTCCCGTACTCTATCCAAAATGAAAAAAAAAGTTTTGCCTATAGTTCTACTTTAAGTTAACAACCTTCCTCCTTTAGAACCACCATTAAAGCAAACCTACTTCTTTATGCTGTATGGGTGCAGCACAGATTTGCTTAAGCCTGGGTTCACACTATTGGTTCCTCGTATTTAATTCGCAATAGCAGTAGATTTTGACCGACTCTCTATGGGGTCGGTTCACATATCTCTGCTGTGGCCTTTGTGCGAATTTGCATCTATTGGTCCGTTTCAGGTCTGAATTCAGCCAAACATTTCAGCTGAAATCAGACCTGAAACGGTGAACGGAGATGCACCGGACCCCTGCTGTGAGCCGCATGCGAAGATAGTGTGAACCCAGCCTTAAAGTGATTGTAAACCCATTACAACCACTTTAACCTACAGGTAAGCCTAGATTAAGGTTTACCTGTAGGTGCAAGTAATATCTCCTAAACCTAAAAGGTTTAGGAGATATTTGCAGAAATAGTGGCACCGATGTCTACGGCGCATGTGCTGTAGACATCAGGCGCAGGCGCACTGAGCATGCCATTTCTAACGGCGATCTTTCCGTTAGTGGCGGCACCAGCGCGGGAGTGATGTCATCGTGGCTCCTGCCAGTCACAGCGCCGGAGCCGCGATACCAGGAAGTCACTCCAGGACAGATGGCGGCATCGGAGGAGGCGAACGAGGGCCGATGCAGGGGCTTCGATCTCAGGTAAGTAATTCATGCTATGCATACTAGCTCATTATGCCTTGCAGGGTGTATTTTTTTTTTTCAGAGGCTTTACTTCCTCTTTAAGCAAACAATTAGATATCCTTATTCATTATTGACTATGACCAGTTACTACACTTAGCACATTGATCTTTTCCTCATGGGTCAAGCAAGGCATGCTGCTCTATAAAACATATAAACAGAAACTAGGTAGTTTGTGAAGGACAACCGATATCCAGAAAACAATGCTGCCACACTTCAGTCGTAAACTCTGCTTAGATTTTCTCAGCCTTCACACAGGGCCTTTGCTCAGGACTGCAGGCTCTTGTCACATGAACTAAGATAAGCCCTGTTTGTGTATAAACTGACCACTATGCATAGCTCAAATGCTCTACACAGCACTTATTCCTTTAGTAGTCATGCAGATGAAAATGTAAAGTTGAGTACTTACCTTTCTGTAATTTTCCTTTCTTGCTGCCTATCCATGGCAGAATATACATGATTGGTTGCTCTGCCCATGTGTATGCTGCCAAGAAGGCACCAGGAAAAGAGTTAAAAAATTAGAAGCTTGATGAGTTCACACCCATGGGTTGCAGCAACACATGAATAACCTCAACACACCATATAAGGTCTCTTTCACACTTACACATACCCCATGATTTCCAATGAGTACCATTCATAGCAGCGCGTCTTCAAGTCGCAGCAAATTCAAAGTAGTCCCTACACTACTTTGGTGTGACTTTGGTTTGACTTTGATGCGACTTGAGGTCCATAGACCTTAAGATTACATAGACATTGCTTCAAGTCCCATCAAAATTGTGTCAAAGTCGCAGCAAAAATCGCGGTAAATATCGTGGCAAAATCGCGCGACTTTCAAGTCACACAAGTGGGAAAGGAGTGTTGCAGTTCCATTTCAATGAAACCCCCAATACACTAAAGCCCCTTTCACACTGAAGGCAGTTTTCAGACATTTCAGCGAAAGAAATAGCGACTGTAAAGTGCCTGAAAACTGCCTCCCATGCCTCCTGAGTGTGAAAGCCGGAGTGCTTTCACACTGGGGTGGTGCGCTTGCGGGATGGGAAAAAAAAGCATCTTTGGGGTGGTGTAGTAGAGCTGTAATGCATGGGCAGTGCTTCTGAAGCGCCTGAAAAGCGATTCGGAAAGCGCCCCAACACAGTCACTTTTAACCCCTTCTTCGGCTGCTATTGGGGGTGCTATTGGGGGTTAAAAGCGCCCCACTAGCGGCCGCAAAGCGATACAAACAGCGCTAAAGCGCCGCTAAAACGAGCGGCACTTTATCCCTAACACGGCTACAGTGTGAATGTAGTCTTAGAGCTCATTCACAACACATAAGTTGAGCATCCGTTGTTTTCTATGTGCCCTGCAGCTGAGTCTGCATTAATCTATGCAGACCAACACAGTCTCAACTCCAGGGCACATAGAAAACAGTTGTTTTCTAATCTTATCATATCACTGTGTTGGGTTGCGGTGCATTGTTTAAAAATGCAGACATGTTGCATATGTTCATAACGCACTGTACCTCACCTCAAACTGCTGCATGTCACTGCAGCGCAGCTTTGCTGTGGTACACAAAAATGAATGAAAGTTCATTTTGTGACATTTTAATAAAGTTATTTTTAAAAGTGCCTTTGTAATAATGAAAAGTGCCGCCCCTATGCAACGGATATCAGCCCCCACCTGTTTTAGCGTGCAGGCTGGGGTGAATGAGCTTTTAGCCCTGGTTCACACCATGAGCCCTGTTTACACTGATGCAATGCACGAAAGACAGTGATTCCTGTGCGTTTCCTGTAAAACATAGCAATCGCACATGCGATCTGTTGCTCTCAATTAAACGTTAATGACACTCCAAAAGCAGCTCTCAAAACGCAGTGCGTTTGCCTGAACCAGATTGCATGCAAACAAAAAAAATCTGACCGCACCCTTTGCGATTTGAGCCATTAAAAGTGAATGGGTTCAAATCGAGCTGCACAGAATATGATTTGCACAGGAATGCAGTACAATTCCTGTGTGTTACACATGTGATGCGACACTGTGAATGAGGACTAAAGCACACAAGAATGCACTGCACCTTACTGTGTAATTCACATGTGATTCAGTGAGGTGCGCTTTGAGCCCATTCGCTTTGAATGGGCTAAAACCACACTATATCGCTCCAAAAGTAATGCATGAACTACTTTTGGAAATGCACTGCAACTGGATCGCATGCTACTTTTGTACCATGCGATCCAGTGAAGGCAAACACACTGCATTTGGGGTGTCGTTAACTTAACATTGACACTCACTGCAGCTAGCAACTGCAGTGCATTTTGAACACTGTGCGGGAAATGCACACATAATGCTGGTTTCCCAGACAGTGTTCTAATGTGAACCGAGCCTATGGGAATATGCCTGCATTGCTAACATGCTACCATACAGTGCATATCTGATTTTCAGTGCATTGTTAACCCTTTCAAATGAATGTGTTGTCTTAAAGGGGTTGTAAACCCTTAAGGTTTTTCACCTTAATGCATTCTATGCATGAAAGTGGAGTTCCAGGTGCAAACATTTTTCTTAAAAGTCAGCAGCTACAAGTACTGTAGCTGCTGACTTTTAATAAGGACACTTCCCTGTCCAGGGAGCCCACGATGTCCGGCCATCGAGGCCGATTCACCCAACGGCTCGGGTGCAGGTGCCGTCATTCCAACTAAGGGGAAACCGGCAGTGGAGCCTTCAGGCTTCACAGCCAGTTTCCTACTGTGCATGCATGAGTCGTGGGGCACTTTGTGAATGGCCAGCTCGTCTTCTGGGACACACACAGGTCCCAGAAGGCAGCAGGGGAGAAAGAGGAGGGCTCGCCGCAGAAGAGGACGTTACATGCTGCGCCGTGGCTGGGCTAGGACGGAAGTAAATTTATTCTTTCTAAAAAGGTAGGTAAGGAAAAAAATAAAATACATATCTAAAAACGAGGTGGAGGGGTGGTCTTTAGTTTAAGACCACCTTGTAAAAGTGGGTGGAACTCAACTTTAAGGTGAAAAACCTTCTGTGCTGCAGCACCCCCCCAGAGCCCCCCTTCCACTTACTTGAACCCTATTGTTCCAGCGATGGGGACGAGCACAGCAGCTCCAGCTGCTGTCTTGAGTCCTCGTTGGATAGATTGATAGGAGCAGGAGACATTGACCCCTGCTGCTGTCAACCAAATCCAGTGATACGGGAGCCAGGGGGCGGGGCCGAGTCCTGCTGTCTTTGTGAATGGATGCAGCAGCAGGACTCTGGAGCGCGCCCGAACAAGTGCCCCCATGGAATGCAGCTCTCTGTTGGGGCACTCAAGAAGAGGAGGAGCCAGGAACCCCAAAAAAGGAGGATTGGGGCCACTCTGTGCAAAACCCTTGCACAGAGAAGGTAAGTACAACATGTTTGTTATTTTAAAAAAAACAAAAAAGCGAACATTTACAACCCCTTTAACCCAACGCATATAGAATAACAAACAAGGCTAGGTGTAAATGGGCCCTTACAGAAAGTCACTTTTGTATCATTGCGCGCTTTTAAATGCACATCCTAACTTCTACAGCGCAGGAAATGCTAAATCTTCTGTGTCAAACAGGCAAGCCATGCTGAATGTCTCATGTACTACAGCTGGCAACTGTTTACACCACAAAGTTAAATAGAGATTGCAAAGTATAATGAAAGGATTGTTACAAGATGTTTTTATTTAATCTGCAATAACTTATTTTTTTAAAACAGATGATGATGACTAGAAGCCAGATTTTCATGTTGTATTAATGTGCAAGTTGTGATAAATGATTCATTCATAGAAAATTACGTCAATTTACAGTGAAATGACGTTGGTTAAAATTGAAATATATATTTTTTTTCCCGGCCACCCTATTATTCTGTACGATATTCTCATTAATTATACAATAATACAGACAGGAGAATTAAAGTCCCGCTTTAATTAATGATATGACGCAAGCGATTTTCATGCTTAGAAATGCATAAGGGTTGCATTCTAATCAGACAATAGTGTAACAGGATTGGTGATCGGTCGAATGATTAGACAAGGATAAACTTTAACTTGCGGTTTACTAAACAGGCGCAAAGTTAGAGGCAACAATGTAAAAAAGTTTCAAGATGGCAACGAGTATGCATACACTGCAGAATAATACAAAACAGATTATAAATGCTGCACAAACAAGACTTCTCCCAGCAACGTTTCTGTGGTTCAATAAGGGTAACACAACCTGAACACCAACCTGCAAAAACTAATTTCAGGAAGGTGGAAAACTTATTTCAGGGAGGTGACGCTTTGCGCCCGCAACCCGCCAACAAAGAAGAAGAAGCACACAGGGAGATTGCTGCCACACCGATTGTTTCTTAGTGCCCCCTGTATCCTACTCTGGCTCCCCTCTGTGTCCTCCTCTGTGTTCCTCTGTGGGCTCCTCCGCCCCCCCCCCGTCCTCCTCCTGTCCCCCCCCCGTCCTCCTCCGGTCCCTCCCCTGTCCTCCTCCGGTCCCCCTCCCCCCGAGCAGGGCCCTCTGATCCCTCCTGTATTGATTTGTATTGTAAGTGTACTGTCTGCCCCCATGTTGTAAAGCGCTGCGCAAACTGTTGGCGCTATATAAATCCTATATAGTAATAATAATAATAATACCCCCCAACAGGGTTGAATAAAAAATAAATAAAAAGGAAACATTGTAATAAATAAACATTCTATAATAAAATTGTAAAAATAAAAAAATAAATAAAATAAACACTGACACTGACTGTCTACCCCCCACCCCAAAAATAAATAAATAAATAAATAAAAAATAAAATTGTAAAAAAAAAATAAAATAAAACGTTACTGACACAGTCCACTCCTCATCAGTGCCACCCATTAGTGCCACTGTCACATGACATAAAATAGTATTGGTAATCGGTATCGGTGAGTACTTAAAAAAAAGTATCGGTGCTTGCACTCGGTTTTGAAAAAGTGGTATCACGACAACCCTATTTATAATGTTTTTATATCTATACACAAATGTTTTGCCTTACATTTATATTTTAAACTGAATGGAATGTTTTACAAGTGCTTGTTTACAATCACTTTAACCACTAGCTGACCAGCCGCCATCATTATACTGCGGCAGGTCGGCTCTCTCCTGTAAATCTCAGTAGCTGTACATCGGCCCTTTGAACAGCTATAGCGGGCGGGCTCGCATGTCCGCTGCACTGCGGGGGACCCGATGCGCGTGGCCGGTGGGTGCTATGTCCAGAATGGGGATGTGTGTGTGTCATAAGAAGAGAGAGGAGAGGAGAGACAGATCGTCTGCTCCTACTAGCTAGGAGCAGTGATCTGGCTCCTCCTCTAGTCAGTCCTATCCCCATACAGTTAGAAACACTCACGGGGGAACACATTTAACCCCTTGATCGCCCCCTAGTGTTAACCTCTTCACTGACAGTGACATTTACACAGTAATCAGTCCATTTTTATAGCACTGATCACTGTATAGATGACAATGGTCCCAAAAATGTGTCAATAGTGTCTGATCTGTCCACTGCAGTTCCACTAAAAATTGCAGATCATCCCAACTAAATGGCGCTCCCCGGAGCCACCATCTGTAGCCGATTGGCTTACACATATACAGAAAAACGCGGAAATGGAGGAACTTATACAACGCCCTCTAAATTTGGGAAAACTTAGTCATGCTGGTTACACTTCGTCACAACAGACGAATACACGCAATATATGACTTGAAATAACCACAAAGTTGCAGCGGGTGAGGGAGGAAGTTAGAAGTATGAGACCCCCCTTCCCTCTACCTAATGCTAAGAGACAATTAATTAGTCCTCTTCCACTCCTCCTAAAATATCCCAAGCCACCCCTTGTGACCCCCATTCCTACATTACTACCCCAATGTTTCTGATATCCATACCCCAACCTAGATCTATATTCACTTATAACAACGAATATACATAGTACAACCTGACAGTCTCTGAAAGAACAGAGAGAATAGAGACTTAGCAGGTAATGAACTCTGTCGCTCCCAGGATGAGATACACCTAGTTTTCATTGGACGCTAGGAACACAAGATTAACATCCTAAGTGACCATTTGCTTACTGTCCTATATTTACATTATATTGTATGTCATCTATTTCAATCAGATACATTTCTTTGGATGTGTGTTTATTAAGTCGGCTGTGTCCACGCATACAGTGCGGACGGAAAGTATTCAGACCCCCTTAAATTTTTCACTCTTTGTTATATTGCAGCCATTTGCTAAAATGTACACACAGCACCCCATATTGACAGAAAAACACAGAATTGTTGACATTTTTTCAGATTTATTAAAAAAGAAAAACTGAAATATCACATGGTCCTAAGTATTCAGACCCTTTGCTGTGACACTCATATATTTAACTCAGGTGCTGTCCATTTCTGTCCATTTCTTCTGATCATACTTGAGATGGTTCTACACCTTCATTTGAGTCCAGCTGTGTTTAATTATACTGATTGGACTTGATTAGGAAAGCCACACACCTGTTTATATAAGGAACTGCCTGAAGAGTTCAGAGACAGAATTGTTGTAAGGCACAGATCTGGCCAAGGTTACAAAAAAATTCTGCTGCACTTAAGGTTCCTAAGAGCACAGTGGCCTCCATAATCCTTAAATGGAAGACGTTTGGGACGACCAGAACCCTTACCAGAGCTGGCCGTCTGGCCAAACTGAGCTATCGAGGGAGAAAAGCCTTGGTGAGAGAGGTAAAGAAGAACCCAAAGATCACTGTGGCTGAGCTCCAGAGATGCAGTCAGGAGATGGGAGAAAGTTGTAGAAAGTCAACCATCAATGCAGCACTCCACCAGTCGGGGGTTTATGGCAGAGTGGCCCGACGAAAGCCTCTCCTCAGTGCAAAACAAATGAAAGCCTGCATGGAGTTTGCTAAAAAAACACCTGAAGGACTCCAAGATGGTGAGAAATAAGATTCTCTGGTCTGATGAGACCAAGAGAGAACTTTTTGGCCTTAATACTAAGCGTTATGTGTGGAGAAAACCAGGAACTGCTCATCACCTGTCCAATACAGTCCCAACAGTGAAGCATGGTGGCGGCAGCATCATGCTGTGGGGGTGTTTTTCAGCTGCAGGGACAGGACGACCGGTTGCAATCAAGGGAAAAATGAATGCGGCCAAGTACAGGGATATCCTGGACGAAAACCTTCTCCGGAGTGCTCAGGACCTCAGACTGGGCTGAAGGTTTACCTTCCAACAAGACAATGACCCTAAGCACACAGCTAAAATAATGAAGGAGTGGCTTCACAACAACTCTGTGACTGTTCTTGAATGGCCCAGCTAGAGTCCTGACTTAAACCCAATTGAGCATCCCTGGAGAGACCTAAAAATGGCTGTCCACCAACGTTTACCATCCAACCTGACAGAACTGGAGAGGATCTGCAAGGAGGAATGGCAGAGGATCCCCAAATCCAGGTGTGAAAAACTTGTTGCATCTTTCCCAAAAAGACTTATGGCTGTATTAGATCAAAAGGGTGCTTCTACTAAATACTAAGCAAAGGGTCTGAATACTTAGGACCATGTGATATTTCAGTTTTTCTTTTTTAATAAATCTGCAAAAATGTCAACAATTCTGTGTTTTCTGTCAATATGGGGTGCTGTGTGTACATTAATGAGGAAAAAAATGAACTTAAATGATTTTAGCAAATGGCTGCAATATAACAAAGAGTGAAAAATTAAAGGGGGTCTGAATACTTTCCGTCCCCACTGTATGCTTTCATATGCTTTCAAATGTTATGCCTTTTACATCCAAAATAAAAATCATTCCTAAAAAAAAAAAAAAAAAAAAAAAAAAATGGAAGATCACTGCCATTACTAGTAAAAAAAATAAAAATGCCATGAATCTATTCCCTATTTTGTAAACGCTATAACTTTCGCACAAACTAATCAATATACGCTTATTGCGATTTATTATACCGAAAATATGTGGAAGAATACATATCAGACTAAACTGGGGAAGAAATGTGTTTTTTTTAAATATTTTTTGGGGGGATAATTATTATAGCAAAAAGTAAAAAATATTGCTTTTTTTTCAAAATTGTCACTCTTTTTTTTGTTTATAGCGCAAAAAATAAAAACTGCAGAGGTGATCAAATACCACCAAAAGAAAGCTCTATTTGTGGGAAAAAAAGGGCGTCAATTTTGTTTGGGTACAGTGTCGCACGACCGCGCAACTGTCAGTTAAAGCAACGCAGTGCAGTATCGCAAAAAATTGCCTGCTCATTAAGGGGGCAAATCCTTTCGGGGCTGAAGTGGTTAAATGAACTGTAGTGTGTTTCTGCAAAAAGCACAAAAAACACATAGGTGTGAACCAGGCCTTAAAAATGCCCCCCCCCAAACACCTATTGTGACTGACCTATGTAAGAAACATATATACACTTCCCTATTTTCAGCCCACTCTGGTCTGGTCACGTGATCTGTCTCCTCTGTGTCAGTCAGCAGCGGCTGCAGAGGAGAGGATGGAGCGTCAACTACTGGAGGCTATGGGTGACATTCAGGGATGGTCCGTCCATTAATGGCACACGGGCGCCGCCCTCCCATCCATGCGTCCGGCCCCCACGGACGCCAGATGCATGAATTCCAATGGGGGGGGGGGGTAAAGCACGTGAATAGAGCCAAAGGCTCTAATAGGCTTCAAAATAGGATGGGCTCGCGGAGCAGAGCACTGCAAACAGAGCCCATCCAGTTGTGTGACAATAGAGAATAAATATATTCACTATTTTCACACTGAATCTCCTCCCCGCCAATCAGGAAGCAGGTCTGAGACCCATTTCCCGATTGAGAAGGAAAGGAGAAGTGTTCTGATTGGCCGCCGAGGAGGAGGGAGGACACGGAAGCCGCTGTGATGCCTGTGGAGGAGAGCAGGGGAAGCCACCCGTGATGCCTGCCGCCCGTGATGCCCGCGGAGGAGAGCAGGGGAAGCTGCCGGTGATGCCCGCCTCCCGGGATGCCTGCCATAGATGGGGTAAGTGCTCTGGACCTAACTGACTGACTGACCTGACTGGCACTCTACTCTGCTACAATACCAAAGTGTTAAGTTATAGTCTGCTGCCAATAAGCTACATTAAATATGCAGCCAATATATATATATACACTGTATTCAGTTTAGATAGATCTGTTCCTGTTATTATCTTCCTACTGACAGGCAGGCTTGTGTTGTTACAGTATTTACAGCTACCTGAAGAAAATTGCTGGTGTTTTTCTGATCCTATTAGTACCACAGTCAGTTTAGTACCAAGTTAGTTTAGTGTGACCTCTGCACAGTGTTCAGCTAAAGCTACAAGTTAGTGTAGTGGAACCTCTGCACAGTGTTCAGTTAAAGCTACAAGTTAGTGTAGTGCGTCCTCTGAACAGTGTTCAGCTAAAGCTACAAGTTAGCGTAGTGCACAGTGTTCAGCTAAAGCTACAAGTTAGTGTAGTGCGTCCTCCTCACAGTGTTCAGCTAAAGCTACAAGTTAGTGTAGTGCGACCTCTGCACAATGTTCAGCTAAAGCTACAAGTTAGTGTAGTGCTTCCTCTGAACAGTGTTAAGCTAAAGCTACAACTTAGTGTAGTGCACAGTGTTCAGCTAAAGCTACAGATTAGTGTAGTGCGTCATCCTCACAGTGTTCAGCTAAAGCTACAAGTTAGTGTAGCGCGACCTCTGCACAGTGTTCAGCTAAAGCTACAAGTTAGTGTAGTGCGTCCTCTGAACAGTGTTCAGCTAAAGCTACAAGTTAGTGTAGTGCACAGTGTTCAGCTAAAGCTACAAGTTAGTGTAGTGCGTCCTCCTCACAGTGTTCAGCTAAAGCTACAAGTTAGTGTAGTGCGACCTCTGCACAGTGTTCAGCTAAAGCTACAAGTTAGTGTAGTGCGTCCTCTGAACAGTGTTCAGCTAAAGCTACAAGTTAATGTAGTGCACAGTGTTCATCTAAAGCTACAAGTTAGTGTAGTGCGACCTCTGCACAGTGTTCAGCTAAAGCTACAAGTTAGTTTAGTGCGTCCTCTGAACAATGTTGCTAAAGCTACAAGTTAGTGTAGTGCACAGTGTTCAGCTAAAGTTACAAGTTAGTGTAGTGCGTCCTCCTCGCAGTGTTCAGCTAAAGCTACAAGTTAGTGTAGTGCGACCTCTGCACAGTGTTCAGCTAAAGCTACAAGTTAGTGTAGTGCGTCCTCTGAACAGTGTTGAGCTAAAGTTACAAGTTAGTGTAGTGCACAGTGTTCAGCTAAAGCTACAAGTTAGTGTAGTGCGTCCTCCTCACAGTGTTCAGCTAAAGCTACAAGTTAGTGTAGTGCGACCTCTGCACAGTGTTCAGCTAAAGCTACAAGTTAGTGTAGTGCGTCCTCTGAACAGTGTTCAGCCAAATCTACAAGTTAATGTAGTGCACAGTGTTCAGCTAAAGCTACAAGTTAGTGTAGTGCGTCCTCTGAACAGTGTTCAGCTAAAGCTACAAGTTAGTGTAGTGTGTCCTCCTCACAGTGTTCAGCTAAAGCTACAAGTTAGTGTAGTGTGTCCTCCTCACAGTGTTCAGCTAAAGCTACAAGTTAGTGTAGTGCGACCTCTGCACAGTGTTCAGCTAAAGCTACAAGTTAGTGTAGTGTGTCCTCCTCACAGTGTTCAGCTAAAGCTACAAGTTAGTATAGTGCGTCCTCTGAACAGTGTTCAGCTAAAGCTACAAGTTAGTGTAGTGCACAGTGTTCAGCTAAAGCTACAAGTTAGTGTAGTGCGACCTCTGCACAGTGTTCAGCTAAAGCTACAAGTTAGTTTAGTGCGTCCTCTGAACAATGTTCAGCTAAAGCTACAAGTTAGTGTAGTGCACAGTGTTCAGCTAAAGTTACAAGTTAGTGTAGTGCATCCTCCTCGCAGTGTTCAGCTAAAGCTACAAGTTAGTGTAGTGCGACCTCTGCACAGTGTTCAGCTAAAGCTACAAGTTAGTGTAGTGCGTCCTCTGAACAGTGTTGAGCTAAAGTTACAAGTTAGTGTAGTGCACAGTGTTCAGCTAAAGCTACAAGTTAGTGTAGTGCGTCCTCCTCACAGTGTTCAGCTAAAGCTACAAGTTAGTGTAGTGCGACCTCTGCACAGTGTTCAGCTAAAGCTACAAGTTAGTGTGTGCGTCCTCTGAACAGTGTTCAGCCAAATCTACAAGTTAATGTAGTGAACAGTGTTCAGCTAAAGCTACAAGTTAGTGTAGTGCGTCCTCCTCACAGTGTTCAGCTAAAGCTACAAGTTAGTGTAGTGTGTCCTCCTCACAGTGTTCAGCTAAAGCTACAAGTTAGTGTAGTGCGACCTCTGCACAGTGTTCAGCTAAAGCTACAAGTTAGTGTAGTGTGTCCTCCTCACAGTGTTCAGCTAAAGCTACAAGTTAGTGTAGTGCGACCTCTGCACAGTGTTCAGCTAAAGCTACAAGTTAGTGTAGTGTGTCTTCTGAACAGTGTTCAGCTAAAGCTACAAGTTAGTGTAGTGCACAGTGTTCAGCTAAAGTTACAAGTTAGTGTAGTGCGTCCTCCTCACAGTGTTCAGCTAAAGCTACAAGTTAGTGTAGTGCGTCCTCCTCACAGTGTTCAGCTAAAGCTACAAGTTAGTGTAGTGCGACCTCTGCACAGTGTTCAGCTAAAGCTACAAGTTAGTGTAGTGCGTCCTCCTCACAGTATTCAGCTAAAGCTACAAGTTAGTGTAGTGCGACTTCTGCAGAGTGTTCAGCTAAAGCTACAAGTTAGTGTAGTGCGTCCTCTGAATAGTGTTCAGCTAAAGCTACAAGTTAGTGTAGTGCACAGTGTTCAGCTAAAGTTACAAGTTAGTGTAGTGCGTCCTCCTCACAGTGTTCAGCTAAAGCTACAAGTTAGTGTAGTGCGTCCTCTGAACAGTGTTCAGCTAAAGCTACAAGTTAGTGTAGTGCACAGTGTTAAGCTAAAGTTACAAGTTAGTGTAGTGCGTCCTCTGAACAGTGTTCAGCTAAAGCTACAAGTTAGTGTAGTGCGTCCTCTGCACAGTGTTCAGCTAAAGCTACAAGTTAGTGTAGTGCGTCCTCTGAACAGTGTTCAGCTAAAGCTACAAGTTAGTGTAGTGCACAGTGTTCAGCTAAAGCTACAAGTTAGTGTAGTGCGTCCTCCACACAGTGTTCAGCTAAAGCTACAAGTTAGTGTAGTGCGTCCTCTGAACAGTGTTCAGCTAAAGCTACAAGTTAGTGTAGTGCGACCTCTGCACAGTGTTCAGCTAAAGCTACAATTTAGTGTAGTGCGTCCTCCTCACAGTGTTCAGCTAAAGCTACAAGTTAGTGTAGTGCGACCTCTGCACAGTGTTCAGCTAAAGCTACAAGTTAGTGTAGTGCGTCCTCTGAACAGTGTTCAGCTAAAGCTACAAGTTAGTGTAGTGCACAGTGTTCAGCTAAAGTTACAACTTAGTGTAGTGCGTCCTCTGAACAGTGTTCAGCTAAAGCTACAAGTTAGTGTAGTGCGTCCTCTGAACAGTGTTCAGCTAAAGCTACAAGTTAGTGTAGTGCGACCTCTGCACAGTGTTCAGCTAAAGCTACAAGTTAGTGTAGTGTGTCCTCCTCACAGTGTTCAGCTAAAGCTACAAGTTAGTGTAGTGCGACCTCTGCACAGTGTTCAGCTAAAGCTACAAGTTAGTGTAGTGTGTCTTCTGAACAGTGTTCAGCTAAAGCTACAAGTTAGTGTAGTGCACAGTGTTCAGCTAAAGTTACAAGTTAGTGTAGTGCGTCCTCCTCACAGTGTTCAGCTAAAGCTACAAGTTAGTGTAGTGCGTCCTCCTCACAGTGTTCAGCTAAAGCTACAAGTTAGTGTAGTGCGACCTCTGCACAGTGTTCAGCTAAAGCTACAAGTTAGTGTAGTGCGTCCTCCTCACAGTATTCAGCTAAAGCTACAAGTTAGTGTAGTGCGACTTCTGCACAGTGTTCAGCTAAAGCTACAAGTTAGTGTAGTGCGTCCTCTGAATAGTGTTCAGCTAAAGCTACAAGTTAGTGTAGTGCACAGTGTTCAGCTAAAGTTACAAGTTAGTGTAGTGCGTCCTCCTCACAGTGTTCAGCTAAAGCTACAAGTTAGTGTAGTGCGTCCTCTGAACAGTGTTCAGCTAAAGCTACAAGTTAGTGTAGTGCACAGTGTTAAGCTAAAGTTACAAGTTAGTGTAGTGCGTCCTCTGAACAGTGTTCAGCTAAAGCTACAAGTTAGTGTAGTGTGACCTCTGCACAGTGTTCAGCTAAAGCTACAAGTTAGTGTAGTGCGTCCTCTGAACAGTGTTCAGCTAAAGCTACAAGTTAGTGTAGTGCACAGTGTTCAGCTAAAGCTACAAGTTAGTGTAGTGCGTCCTCCACACAGTGTTCAGCTAAAGCTACAAGTTAGTGTAGTGCGTCCTCTGAACAGTGTTCAGCTAAAGCTACAAGTTAGTGTAGTGCGACCTCTGCACAGTGTTCAGCTAAAGCTACAATTTAGTGTAGTGCGTCCTCCTCACAGTGTTCAGCTAAAGCTACAAGTTAGTGTAGTGCGACCTCTGCACAGTGTTCAGCTAAAGCTACAAGTTAGTGTAGTGCGTCCTCTGAACAGTGTTCAGCTAAAGCTACAAGTTAGTGTAGTGCACAGTGTTCAGCTAAAGTTACAACTTAGTGTAGTGCGTCCTCTGAACAGTGTTCAGCTAAAGCTACAAGTTAGTGTAGTGCGTCCTCTGAACAGTGTTCAGCTAAAGCTACAAGTTAGTGTAGTGCGACCTCTGCACAGTGTTCAGCTAAAGCTACAAGTTAGTGTAGTGCGACCTCTGCACAGTGTTCAGCTAAAGCTACCTGTAGAAGGTTGGTGGTGTTTTCCTGATCCTAACACTACCACAGGCAGCTACATTATTTACACGTTAGTGTAGTGCGTCCTCTGCACAGTGTTCAGCTAAAGCTATCTGTAGAAGGTTGGTGGTGTTTTCCTGATCCTATCACTACCGCAGGCAGCTACATTATTTACACGTTAGTGTAGTGCGACCTCTGCACAGTGTTCAGCTAAAGCTACCTGTAGAAGGTTGGTGGTGTTTTCCTGATCCTATCACTACCGCAGGCAGCTACATTATTTTAACGTTAGTGTAGTGCGTCCTCTTCACAGTGTTCAGCTAAAGCTACCTGTAGAAGGTTGGTGGTGTTTTCCTGATCCTATCAGTACCGCAGGCAGCTACATTATTTTAATGTTAGTGTAGTGCGTCCTCTGCACAGTGTTCAGCTAAAGCTATCTGTAGAAGGTTGGTGGTGTTTTCCTGATCCTATTACTACCGCAGGCAGCTACATTATTTTATCGTTAGTGTAGTGCATCCTCTTCAGTGTTCAGCTAAAGCTACCTGTAGAAGGTTGGTGGTGTTTTCCTGATCCTATCACTACCGCAGGCAGCTACATTATTTTAACGTTGTGTAGTGCGTCCTCTGCACAGTGTTCAGCTAAAGCTACAAATTAGTGTAGTGCGACCTCTGCACAGTGTTCATCTAAAGCTACCTGTAGAAGATTGGTAGTGTTCTTATTCTACAGGCAGGCAGTTGATTTTGCTAGCTGCAGTATCAGTATATATATATATATATATATATATATATATATATATATATCCCAGCTTAGTGCAGCTACATCTCACTGCAGGCCATTAGTATGTCTGGAAGGCCAACAAGGAGAGGCAGACAGTCACAAGCCAAAAAAAGAGGGCAAGCGGGCTCTGTGTCTAGAGGCAACAGTGCTGGTCGTGGAGACGGTGCATCCTCATCAGCACGTGGCCATGGGACACGCTTGGCCTTTTTTTCGGCAGCTGGCTGTGTTGAGCCGCAACATGTGGAAGACTTGTTCGAGTGGATGACCAAGCCGTCCTCATCCTCCTCATCCTCTCTCACCCATGCTCAGCGTACTTTGTCTGGCAAAGCAGCTGCCAAGGCGGCCTCTTCCCTCGGCTCAATGGTATCAGTGACTCCTTCCCTAGCCCCACCATGTCCTCCTGAGGAGTCCCTCTAAATGTTAGACCACAGTGTTGGGTACATGCTCCAGGAGGATGCCCAGCGTTTAGAAGGCTCTGATGATGATACTGAGCTAGATGAAGGCAGTAACGTGAGCATGGACAGAGGGGGTGCCCAAGAAGGACAGCAATCTGGCAGTCATGCTCCCCCTGCTGCAGCATACTGCCAGGTTTGCTCCAGTGATGAGGAGGGAGGGGATGATGAGGTCACTGACTCAACGTGGGTGCCTGATAGGAGAGAGGGGGAGGAGGAGGAAGAGGCACATCACCAATGAGGCAGGATGCCCTCCAGGGGCCAGCCTAAGGGCAGCACACTGACTGCATCACACCACACAGCTCCGCATGTGCAGGGCGCTGCTGTCTCTGCGCGTTATTCCAAAAGTTCTTTGGTGTGGGCCTTTTTTGAGACGAATGCATCAGATCGTACCGCTGCTATTTGCAACATATGTCTCAAGCGTATCTCGCGTGGCCAAAACATCTCCCGCTTGGGCACCACATGCTTGACCAGATATATGTTGACCTGCCATGCAGTTCATTGGCAAGCGTATCTAAAAGACCCACACCAAAGAACAAAGAGGACCTCTCCTTGCTCCTCATCAGCTGAGATCTCCAACCCCACTATACCTTCAGTCCTCTCTGAGACCTGCACTGAGAGCAATGAAGGTGTAGAATTAGGTGTGTCACAGCCAAGTACTTGTGGGCAATCTGCTTTCGGTACACCGACGTTAGATTGTACTAGGCAAATTTCCCTGCCCCAGCTGCTGCACCGCCGAAAGAAATTCGCTCCCAGCCATCCACATGCCCAGCGGTTGAATGCTAGCTTGGCAAAATTGCTAGCACTTCAACTGCTACCTTTTCATTTGGTAGACTCTGCCCCCTTCCGTGAGTTTGTGGAATGTGAAGTTCCTCAGTGGCAGGTACCTAAACGCCACTTTTTCTCACGAAAGGTGATTCCGGCTCTCTACCGGCATGTGGAAGGCAACGTCCATGCCTCGCTGGACAGGGCGGTCAGCGGTAAGGTGCATATTACCGCTGACTCATGGTCCAGCAGGCATGGACAGGGACATTACCTAAGTTTCACGGCACATTGGGTGCTGGCAGCTGGGAAGAATGCAGGACAAGGTGCAATAGTGTTGGAGGTTGTTCCACCACCACGCCTCCAAAATGCCACTACTAATGATTCTGGCACACCTCTCTCCTCCACCCCCTCCTCTTCTTCTTCCTCCATGGCCTCTTCCTGTGCTTTGTCCTCGGAACCAGCAGTGCTCCGTAGGCGTTCAAGGGGCTACTCGAGTATGCAGGCCAAAAGATGCCATGCGGTGCTTGAGCTGGTGTGCTTGGGGGACAGGAGCCACACTGGGGCAGAGGTTCTGTCAGCTCTGCAGGGGCAGGTTCAGAGGTGGTTGATGCTACTCCAACTTAAGGCAGGAATGGTGGTTTGCGACAATGGCACCAACCTCCTCTCTGCCCTCCGACAGGAACAAATGACCCATGTGCCCTGCTTGGCTCACGGCCTTAACTTGGTGGTTCAGCGGTTCTTGGGCAGGTATGCAGGCTTACAGGATGTCATGAGGCAGGCCTGGAAAGTCTGTGTGCATTTCCGCCAGTCATATAATCCCAGTGCTCGGCTGGCAGACCTCCAAAAGGAATTTAACCTGCCCAAGAACCGCCTAATCTGTGACATGCCCACCAGGTGGAACTCAACGTTGGCCATGCTGCAGGAGCTGCACACGCAGCAGAGGGCCATCAATGAGTACCTGTGCGACTATGGCACCAGGACAGGGTCAGGGGAGCTTGTTTTTTTTCCCCACACCAGTGGGCCATGATCAGGGATGCATGCACTGTCCTGTCACCATTTGAGGAGGCCACGAGGATGGTGAGCAGTGACAGTGCATGCATCAGTGACACTGTCCCCCTTGTCCACCTGTTGGAGCACACGCTGCGTGGAATAATGGACAGGGCACTTGAGGCAGAACAGAGGCAGGAAGAGGAGGACTTCCTTAGCTCTCAAGGCCCCATTTATCAAGACAGTGTTCCTGCGTGCCCGCCGATCACACAGGAAGAGGAGGAGGAGGATTGTGTCAGTATGGAGGTGGAGCCTGGCACTCAGCATCAGCAGCAGTCTTTAAGGGATCATTTACAGTCCCAAGAAACACATGGACTTGTACGTGGCTGGGAGGAGGTGGCTGCGGATCATGTCGTCCTTAGTGACCCAGAGGACTCCGGACCGAATGCCTCAGCAAACCTACGCTGCATGGCCTCCCTGATCCTGCAAAGCCTGCGGAAGGATCCTCGTATTCGTGGTATCAAGGAGAAGGAACAATACTGGCTGGCAACTCTCCTTGATCCATGTTACAAGGGTAAGGTTGCGGACCTTATCTTGCCGTCGCAGAGGGAGCAGAGGATGAAATATCTTTGGAAGGCCTTGCAGAAAGGTCTGTGCAACGCGCTCCCAGAGACTGTGAGGTTACACAATCCTGTTTCTGGACAACGTGTTGCTGAGGCTTCGGTCAGTCAAAGAAGGAGCGGTGGAGAAGGTGGCCGTCTGACCAATGCGTTCAGACAATTTTTTAGTCCGCAGCCCCAAGCAGGGCCGTCTTTAACGCAGGGCAAAAGGGGCAGTTGCCCTGGGCCCTGTCATTGCTGTGGGGCCCAAAGCAGCTGCCACTTAAGCCCTGCGCTGCCCGCAGTTTTTGCGGAGTAGCGGGGGGAGCCGATCCCCCCCCCTGCTCTCCCAAGCGGCTACATTAATTATACAGGAGAGCGGGACAGCTGCGGGCTTCGTGTTTGAGCCCGCTCGTCCCGCTTCTCCCTCTGTCAGGAGCTGAGCACCAGAGTCAATGACAGAGCGAGAGCGGCACTCTGTGTTCCTCCCGCCCCCACCCCCGCCTGGCAGACCTGTGTAGCACACAGCCGAGTGAAGTTTTATGGCTGTGTGCTGGGTCTGATAGGCGGAGACTGTGTTGCACCGCCGTGTGACCAGGTAAGAAAGAACAACGTGGAGAGAAGGGGCAGGGGATCCATATGTGCAGACTGCAGAGAATTGCTGGCACAGAGGTGGACATGGGGGGGGGGTACAGAAGTGAGGGGTGGACATGGGGGGGGGGTACAGAAGTGAGGGGTGGACATGGGGGGTACATAGATGGACATGGGGGGTACAGAGGTAGACATGGGGGGTACATAGATGGACATGGGGGGTACAGAGGTAGACATGGGGGGTACATAGATGGACATGGGGGGTACAGAGGTGGACATGGGGGGTACAGAGATGGACATGGGGGGTACAGAGATGGACATGGGGGGTACATAGATGGACATGGGGGGTACAGAGGTGGACATGGGGGGTACAGAGATGGAAGGGGTACAGAGGTGGACATGGGGGGTACAGAGATGGAAGGGGTACAGAGATGGACATGGGGGGTACAAAGATGGAAGGGGTACAGAGATGGACATGGGAGGTACAGAGGTGGAAGGGGTACAGAGGTGGACATGGGGGGGTACAGAGATGGAAGGGGTACAGAGATGGACATGGGGGGGTACAGAGATGGAAGGGGTACAGAGATGGACATTGGGGGTACAGAGGTGGAAGGGGTACAGAGATGGACATGGGGGGTACAGAGGTGGAAGGGGTACAGAGGTGGACATGGGGGGGTACAGAGATGGAAGGGGTACAGAGATGGACATGGGGGGGTACAGAGATGGAAGGGGTACAGAGATGGACATTGGGGGTACAGAGGTGGAAGGGGTACAGAGATGGACATGGGGGGTACAGAGATGGAAGGGGTACAGAGATGGACATTGGGGGTACAGAGGTGGAAGGGGTACAGAGATGGACATGGGGGGTACAGAGGTGGAAGGGGTACAGAGGTGGACATGGGGGGGTACAGAGATGAACATGGGGGGTACAGAGGTGGCAGGGGTACAAAGGTGGACATGGGGGGTACAGAGGTGAACACAGGTGGACGGGGGAACAGAGGTGGTGAGGGGGTACAGAGGTGGTCATGAGGGGGTACAGAGGTGAACATAGGTGGACGGGGGAACAGAGGTGGTGAGGGGGTACAGAGGTGGTCATGAGGGGGTACAGAGGTGAACATAGGTGGACGGGGGTACAAAGATGGACATGGGGGGGGTACAGAGATGAACCCAGAGGTGGACGGGAGTACAAAGGTGGACATGGGGATGTACAGAGGTGGACGGGGGGGGGGTACAGAGGTGGACAGAAGGGTATAGAGATGAACGTGGATGGGGGATGCAGAGGTGGATGGGGGATACATAAGTGAGCTGTGGAGGGGGGTACAGAGTAGAGAACACAGGTGGACGAGGGGTACAAAGGTGGACATGGGGGGTACAGAGGTGGAGGGGGGTTACAGAGATGAACCCAGAGGTGGACGGGGGTACAAAGGTGGACATGGGGATGTACAGAGGGGGGTGGGGGGGTACAGAAGTGGACCGAAGGATATAGAGATGAACAGGGATGGGGGGATAAAGAGGTGGATGGGGATACAGAAGTGAGCTGTGGATGAGGGGTACTACAGAGGTGGATGGGGGGTACAAAAGGTGGACATGGGGGGGTACAGAGGTGGACAGAAAGATATAGAGGTGAACATGGATGGGGGGTACAGAGGTGGACATGGGGAGGTACAGAGGTGAACACAGAGTTGGATGGGGGGTACAAAGGTGGACGGAAAGATATAGAGGTGAACATGGGGGGGGGGGTACAGAGGTGGATGGGGGATACAGAAGTGAGCTATGGATAGAGGGGTACAGACGTGAACGTGGAATACAGAGGTGAGCTGTGGGTGGAGGGGGGTACAGAGATGAGCTGTGGATGAGGGAGCAGAGGTAAGCAAAGTGATGTGCAGAGGTGACCAATAGATGGTAACTTTGCGGGAGGGAGGAGGATATGCAAGTACTGCCCCTTGTGCTGATTTTTTTCTGTGCCCTGCATGATACAAACACCTCAAAGTACACACCCCCAATCCCCGTGTGTCATCCTGGACTCCTATCTCCCCCTTCCCGCCATCATCTTGAACTCCCCCATCTCTCCCCCCAATCATCCTGGACTCCCGTATCTCCCCCCCCCCACCCATAATCCTGGACTTCTCTATCTCTTCCCCCCATCATTATTATTATTATTATACAGGATTTATATGGTGTCAACAGTTTGTGCAGCGCTTTACAACATGAGGGCAGACAGTACAGTTACAATACAATACAAAAGTTTACGTGTGTGTTTTGTTTTTTAGAATGTTGGGGTGGAGAGACAATTTGCATGGGGGGGGGGGGGGGCCCAAGAATTTTTTTTGCCCAGGGCCCAATCAATAGTAAAGACGGCCCTGGCCCCAAGGTATGATTGGTTCCAGCAACCATCACCAGCGTCTGTTTTACATGGTGCAGAAATACCTAGGGGCAAGATCTGACTTGGACACCTTTCCCACCGAAAATCCTCTGGGTTACTGGGTCTTGAGGATGGATCACTGGCCAGAGCTTGCACAGTATGCAATTGAGCTACTGGCCTGTCCTGAATCCAGCGTTCTTTCGGAACACACATACAGTGCTGCTGGAGGTTTTGTAACCGATCACAGGGTGCGTCTGTCCATCGACTCGGTCGATCGACTGACCTTCATAAAAATGAATCAATCTTGGATCACCACCAGCTACCAAGCACCTGATGCTGATGTAACCGAATACATTTTTTTGAAATGTCAGATCCCTTCAAAGACTGCCTATGCTGATGCTGAGTGACTATCCTGTTATACTGAGTAATTATCCTCTTCCTCCTCAATGATCATGATGATAGCTTGTAAGAACATTTTTGGTTCTGGGCACCGCCAGTCCCGCCACCAGTGCCTAAGGCCCAATTTTTCAGCCGCTGTTTAACAGGGGCATGTAATTACAATTTTTCATGCAATTCTTTGCAGCAGGGCTAGTTCCTGCGCTCCAACTAGAGTATCTGTGAGGGGTTGCAGTGTTGTGGCACCAGCACCAGTGCCTAAAGCCCAATTTTTCAGTCACTGTTTAACAGGGGTGTGTAATTACAACATTTGATGCAATTCTTTGCAGCAGGGCTAGTTCCTGCTCTCCAACTAGAGTATCTGTGAGGAGTTGCAGTGTTGTGGCACCAGCACCAGTGCCTAAGGCCCAATTTTTCAGCCCCTGTTTAACAGGGGTGTGTAATTACAATTTTTGATGCAATTCTTTGAAGCAGGGCTAGTTCCTGCGCTCCAACTAGAGTTTCTGTGAAGGGTTGCAGTGTTGTGGCACCAGCACCAGTGCCTAAGGCCCAATTTTTCAGCCCCTGTTTAACAGGGACGTGTAATTACAATTTTTGATGCAATTCTTTGCAGCAGGGCTAGTTCCTGCGCTCTAACTAGAGTATCTGTGAGGGGTTCCAGTGTTGTGGCACCAGCACCAGTGCCTAAGGCCCAATTTTTCTGCCCCTGTTCAACAGGGACATGTAATTAGAATTCTTGATCTAATATTTCACAGCAGGGCCCGTTTCTGCGCCCACCAAGAGTATCTGTGAGGACTTACAGTGTTGTGGCACCAGCACCACCACCACCACCAAAGCCCAAATTTTTCTGCCCCTGTTCAACAGGGGCATGTAATTACAATTCTTGATCTAATATTTCACAGCAGGGCCCTGTGAGGGCTTACAGTTTTGTGGCCACAACAACACCTAAGGCCCAAATTTCTGCTGAGTATATAGGGCAGGCCCCTACTTTCAAACATCTAACTTACAAACGACTCCTACTTGCAAACGGAAGGAGACAACAGGAAGTGGGATGAAATCTACCCCTAGGAAGGGAAATTCTCTCCTGTAAGGGTTAATATGGGAAAAACTTTTCTCCTTTCCACTGATGCTTTATCACCAATCCTTGTTTCACAAAAACCCCAAATTTTCAAAAAACATTTGTCATTGGGACAAAACGTGAGGTGAAATCTTCTGAAGAGGAGCACAGACAGAAAAACAAATGTCACAGGGGTAATAACCCTTCCCTATGTTTTCCAAAAAGCTTAAAATAGATTTTTTGGCTGGAGCTAAACACGTTAAAAATGTACCAGTTCAAAATTACAAACAGATTCTACTTAACAACAAACCTACAGTCCCTGTCTTGTTTGCACCGCCTGTATACTGCTGTTCGGAGTATATAGGGTCTGGGGGCCCCACACCTTTCCTTTTTTAATTTGGGTGTGGGGTACCCCTTAATATCCATACAAGACCCAAAGGGCCTGGTAATGGACTTGGGGTACCCATGCCGTTTGTCTCACTGATTTTCATCCATATTGCCAGGACCCAACATTACATTAAAGCCGCAAGCAGTTTTAAATGACTTTTTTTCCTTTAAAAATGACATTTTGTGCAGGGACTGTTCTAAGCACGGGAAACACGCGCCACTTTACAGGCATACTATAGACACCCCGCAGGTACGATATTTAAAGGAATATTTCACTTTTTGTTTTTGTTTTTTACTTTAAGCATCATTAAAATCACTGCTCCCGAAAAAAATGGCCGTTTTTAAAACTTTTTTTTGCATTGATACATGTCCCCTGGGGCAGGTCCCGGGTCCCCAAACCCTTTTTAGGACAATACCATGCAAATTAGCCTTTAAAATGAGCACTTTTGATTTCGAACGTTTGAGTCCCATAGACGTCAATGGGGTTCTAACGTTTGTGCAAATTTTCAGTCCGTTCGCAGGTTCTGGTGCGAACCGAACCGGGGGGGGGGGGGGGGGGTGTTCGGCTCATCCCTAATGTGGACCTTTTTCTCCTGGGTGACCTTGGCTTGGGCATTCACAGTCGTGCTTTCCTTCCTTCGCTGATGGTTTGTGCTTCCAGTATACACACATCAAATAACATATTCAAGGATCCCCTGAAGAGTGAAACGCATTGAGATTTCACAGCCACCTTTCTATGCAATCTATACCTATTCTTGTGTTATTGGTGCATTGCACTTAATGTATGGCTTCTAGAATTACTAAGTGGCGTATAGGCTAATTACATCTGGTTTATGCATGTTTTTAATATTTTTTGCCTTTTATATGGTGTTTTTAATCTTTTTTTTTCTTTTCAAATATTTTATTTAAATCTCAACAGGCGATTCCATGTTATCACATTAATGCCCCGTACACACAGTTGGATTTTCCGACGGAAAATGTTCGATGGGAGCTTGTTTTCGGAAATTCTGACTGTGTGTAGGCTCCATCGGACATTTTCCATCGGAATTTCCATCACACAAAATTTGAGATCTGGATTTCAAATTTTCCGACAACAAAATCCGTTGTCATAAATTCCAATCGTGTGTACACAATTCCGACGTACAAAGTTCCAGACATGCTCAGAATCAAGCAGAAGAGCCAAACTGGCTATTGAACTTAATTTTTCTTGGCTCGTCGTACGTGTTGTACGTCACAGCGTTCTTGTCATTCGGAATTTCGACAAGATTTGTGTGACCGTGTGTATGTAAGACAAGTCTGAGCCAACATCCATCGGAAAAAATCAATGGATTTTGTTGTCGGAATGTGCGATCGTGTGTACGGGGCATAACAGTTTGTAGTTCGTAATACAACAGATACATCGAGATGTTAGATCATGCATGTCATATCCATGATTTTAATCTTTGTATGTAATAAAACGTCCTTATCTATTTTATATTCATGTGTGTTATTTTTTCTGAGATATTGGGCACCAAAAAGATTGGCGGGGAGGAGATTTAGTGTGAAAATAGCAAATATTCATTCGCTATCATCACACAACTGGGTCGGCTCGGAGCGCAGTGCTCTGCGCCCCAAGCCTTCCCTTTTTTGAAGCCTATTAGAGCCCCTGGCTCTAATCATGTGCTTCAAAAAATGCCCCCCCCCACCATTGGAATCCATGCATCCGCTGTCCTGTATGTAGATCAGGGGTGGGGGGGTGGGGGGGGGGCCGCAGCCGTGAGCCTCTATGGACGGGCCACCACTGGTAAAATGCCTTGTCTCACTTTCTGCCTTCACACCATTTCAATGTGAGGGAGGTGTGTGCCAAAAGAAAGTAATGCATGCAGTACTTTTTTCAGCGCAGCGTGAGCCCAGAGGAGCTTCACACCGCATGGCCGGCAATTGAACTTTATGAAATGTCTGTGTGCGCTGATCTCAGCCGGATTGCATCGCACACCGGATTGCATAACACTGTAACAATCCTTTATAACAGTTCACTGTCTGAAGTAGCTGATTCATTATACTGTCACTTGTGAGCACAGGAATGTCCATACACTACAGCACAGTGCAGAGGTCTCTCTATTATTTCCTCTTCTGGTCGAATGTCCTTAGCCTGTAGTATTAGACTATTTCCTCTATTGGTTGATACTCCTCTGGTCGAATGTTCTAAAGGCTAGGGTCACATCTGTGTGTTTGCAGATCTGCAAAAAAGCACTACAATCCATGTAACCTTATTTTCTATGGGTCCCATTCACATCTATGTATGTTTCCTGTGTTTTTTGGAAAGGTGCAGGGATTTTTTTTTTCATGTAGTACGGTGTGCTTTTGGCTTCATAGACTTCAAGGAATCGCATCAAAAAAGCATATACATGACTTTTGATGTGTATCAAGGGCTCGCTGTATACTCTGTATCGTATACATGATTTTTAACTTTTGAATGCTCTATTCATGTATTGTATTTTCATAATAAACATTGTTATTTTCTACACCTTGCTATTTGTTTCGTATGCCTTTAAAGTCTGACCTAGGGATACTTTATAAGTATCTCTTTCTTTTTTGTAGCACTTTATGACAGTTTCTAGGGCATCTACTGTACATATGAAGTGCTGTGCTACATTAAAATGCTTACACACTTATAAAGGATTATAATAATACATAAAATGATTGTGATACTAATTTTTCATTCAATATATAAAGTGCATCTGGAAAGTATTCACAGTACTTCACTTTTTCCACATTTTGTTATGTTACAGCCTTATTCCAAAATGGATTAAATTAATTATTTTCCTCAAACTTCTACAAACAATATACCATAATGACAACGTGAAAGAAGTTTGCTTGAAATCTTTGTAAGTATATTAAAATAAAAAACAAAAAAAAAATCCCATGTACATACAGTAAGTATTCACAGCCTTTGCTCAATACTTTGTTGAAGCACCTTTGTCACCAATTACAGCCTAAAGTCTTTTTGAGTATGATGCTACAAGCTTGGGCAGTTTCTCTGATTCTTCTTTGCAGGACCTTTCAAGCTCAATCAGGTTGGATGGGGAGCATCGGTGCACAGCCATTTTCAGATCTCTTCAGAGATGTTCAATCGGGTTCAAGTCTGGGCTCTGGCTGGGCCACTCCAGGACATTCACAGAGTTGTCCCTTTGTTATGTTGGCTGTGTGCTTAGGGTCGTTGTCCTGTTGGAAGATGAACCTTCGGTCCATAGTGCTCTGGTGCAGGTTTTCATCAAGGGTGCCTCTGTACTTGCTGCATTCATGTTTCCCTCGATCCTAATTAGTCTCCCAGTTCCTGCTGCTGAAAAACATCCCCACAGCATGATGCTGCTGCCATTACCATGCTTCACTGTATGGTATGGTATGGTATGGTATGGATGGTATTGGCCAGGTGATGAGCGGTGCCTTGTTTCCTCCAGACATGACGCTTGCCAATCAGCCCAAAGAGTTCAATCTGTGTTTCATCAGACCAGAGAATTTTGTTTCTCATGGTCTGAGAGCCCTTCAGGTGCCTTTTGGCAAACTCCAGGCGGGCTGTCATGTGCCATTTACTGAGGATTGGCTTCCGTCTGGCCACTCTACCATACAGGCCTGATTGGTGGAGTGCTGTAGACAAGGCTGTTCTTCTGGAACATTCACCTCTCCCCACAGAGAAACACTGGAGCTCTGTCAGAGTGACCATCGGGTTCTTGATCACCTCACTGACTAAAGTCCTTCTCCCTCAATCGCTCAGTTTGGCTGGGCAATCCGTTCTAGGAATAGTCCTGGTGGTTCCAAACCTCTTCCTTTTAAGGATGATGGAGGCCACTGTGCTCATTGGGACCTTCAATGCTGCAGAAATGTTTCTGTACCCTTCCCCAGATCTGTGCCTTGATACAATCCTGTCTCGGAGGTCTACAGACAATTCCTTTGACTTCATGGCTTGGTTTGTGCTCTGACGTGCACTGATAACTGTGTGTGGGACCTTATATAGACAGGTGTGTGCTTTTCCAAATCATGTCCAATCAACTGAGTTTACCACAGGTGGACTCCAATCAAGTTGTAGAAACATCTTGAGGATGATCAGTGGAAACAGAATGCACCTTAGCTCAATTTTAAGGCTACTTTCACACTGGGGCGGGGCGTCAGCGGTAAAGCGCCACAAGTTTTAGCAGCGCTTTTCACCCCCGCTA
Source organism: Aquarana catesbeiana (assembly GCF_042186555.1). Taxonomy (NCBI): domain Eukaryota; kingdom Metazoa; phylum Chordata; class Amphibia; order Anura; family Ranidae; genus Aquarana; species Aquarana catesbeiana. Next base: position 191,934,305 of record NC_133325.1, read on the forward strand.
GCGGCCGAGGAAAGGGTTGCCTATTGATTTCAATGGTAGGGGCGGTGGAGGAGCAGTGTATACTCCGCTCCCACACCTCCCCAAAGATGCTGCTTGAAGGACTTTTTTCCCATCCTGCAAGTGCACTGCCCCAGTGTGAAAGCACTTGGGCTTTCACACTGGGGCTGCAGAAGAGGCAGTTTACAGGTGCTTTAAATTGCCTGTAAAATGCCTCAGTGTCATGGTAAAGGCTGTGAATACTTATGTACTGTACATGTAATTTCTTTAGTTTTTTATTTATAATAAATTTGCAAAGATTTCAAACAAACTTCTTTCACATTGTCATTATGGGGTATTGTTTGTAGAATTTTCAGGAAAATAATGAATTTAATCCTTTTTGGAATAAGGCTGTAACATAACAAAATGTCGAAAAAGTGAAGCGCTGTGAATACTTTCCGGATGCACTATACATATATACACAATGTTCTATATACCACAATATGCTTAACTTAAATCCCAAAAAGGTCCAATATGTATATGAGAGGGTGCCACAACCACTATGTTACTGCAAATCAAAACAATAGTCCATAAAATTCAAATCTAAATCTGACATGAATTACTAAGATGTGATCACTTTCAGTGTGAACCCACCACCATTCACTCTCTGCACTCACCTTGATTGTGGACCTTATAAAGATCTCAATACGCTTTCTACTTTAAGGGGTCAATCCAGGATTCTCCAATGAAACTCTAATGCCGCGTACACACAAGCGGACTTTAAGGCAGACTTTGCCCGGCGGACTTTTCGACGGACTTTACGACAGACTTTCTGAATGAACGGACTTGCCTACACACAATCAACCAAAGTCCATCGAATTCGTACGTGATGACGTACGACCGGACTAAAATAAGGAAGTTCATAGCCAGTAGTCAATAGCTGCCCTAGCGTGGCTTTTTGTCCGTCGAACTAGCATACAGACGAGCGGACTTTTTGACCGGACTCAAGTCCGTCGGATAGATTTGAAACATGTTTCAAATCTAAGTCCGTCCAACTTTTGAGAAAACAAAGTCCGCTGGAGCCCACACATGATCGAATTTTCCGATGAAATCCCGTCCGCCGGGCAAAGTCTGCCGTAAAGTCCGCTCGTGTGTACGTATTCTTTTTTTCTGATAGATATCTCCAGGGCTCGCTCTTTTACCAGGTAGGCACAGAAAGCTCTCCACTGCCACAATTACTCAAAAGGAATGGAAATTACACACGGTGTTTACCACTCTAAAAACCCTTAAATATTTATTTAAAAACGTCATGAAATGCACTCACAATGTTGGTGCACCACCTTAAAAGAGACTGTATTACATATATAAGTACATGTAAAAGAAAATCAACCAGCGCAACAAAAATTCCTAATTACAGCAGCTGAAACACTGAGGGTCAAAATATCAAATCCCACATAAGAATACAAAAAGGCAGTACAGCGCAAAGAAAATAAAACTAATAAAAAAATAAATTAGCACAAAACAACAAAATAATAGTCCTATGAAGATCCTCATAAGGAAAGTAGCTTGCAAGAGCACTAGCAAGTATCCAGTGAAATGACTGATGAGTCAGACATGTATGGTGACTGTTGTGACACCCTCCACCAACAAGCGAATTGGCCGCTCACCTCATGCAGTAGACCCCTGAGTGAATCAGTCAGGACAAATCAGTAGTTCCCTTATGGGTAATTGGGTCAGCAAACTCTCACGGCATAGAAAAGTGCGGTGCCGGTTGGGGATAATAAGACATGGATATCCTCATCAACTCGAAAGAATGGTACATGGAATAGAAGTAATAATATCTAGTGCTCTCTGATTGATCAAGGTAATATTTATTAAAAAAGTAAGAATACACTCACAAATCTCGCACTGTGGCCCAGTGCTAAGGATAAAGGCATCAGGTATCAAAATATGTCCACGAGGATCAGCGTTGTGAGACGCGGGTGACGTCATGAACAAGGTCACGTGGTATCCGTACGCGTTACGTCCCTAAAGGGCGGGACTTCATCAGCGGCGATGGCATGATGTTCGCCACGCCCGCTTTATAAGCCTAGTCAGCTGTTCGATCTGGCCAATGGGAGTAAATGTGTACTGATCACCGTAACAACCACCGGACAGCGAAACATTGACAATCAGGAAGTGAGTAAAAAAGGAACTAAATGCCCATAAAGCACTGCGTTCAACAGTAACCAGAAAACAGTACGCAAAGACTGCCAATATGGCTAGAACATTGTGTAGCACTAACTCACAGTGGAGCTGCTGGTTTAAGCGGGTCTGTTACCTTCACTCTGCTTCCCTCTGTTTCACCGGCACCAGGTCTAGGGTTCCATTGAGTTTACTCCTGGACAACACACGCACCAACACTGGAGTACTTTTTCAATGCTTTATTAAACAAACGACTTAGGAAGTAGCAGGAAGGAGGTAGAAAGGAAACTTGCAGAAGAAACTCAAATATTCTCTGGTAGGGTTCTCTTGACAAAATGTCCTGGTAGAATTCAAATACTATTTGAAATGCGCTCCCCTCGTGGGACACACTCCTTGCTCATCTGGATAGGCCTCTCTCACCGGTCTAGCAGCCAGCACGCAGCACGAATCAAAGTCTCTGCCACAGACTTGTTTGGGAACAAAATCCGTACAATCCTCTGCCACAGGATGTATAGGTTTCTCTATAGTGAAAGTCAGTCACAGTGCTTGAACCTTTAAGCCGAGCCGGCAACACTATGCTGTATAATTACTTCTTGGATACCTCCTACAACTTAGTCACCAGGCCCCTCTATAGACCAGCACGTTGCATGATCTCTCCAAGACGGGTCCTCCCCTGGGATCTCCTTGGCTTTCCAGCTTCGTCACACAGGACCGACAGCTCAGGACCATTCCTCAGCCGTGGTGGTAGGCTCCAGGCAAGCCTCTGGACCCATCCCTACACCGCTGTATCGTGGGCCTCCTGAACGGAGGACCATGAGGTAGCTCCTTAACGCATACCTGTTGGCCAGGAGGGCCAGCAGGTGGCTGTAAAACGAACCCCAAAATATGGCGTCTGTCCCATAAATACCCTCGCCCAGAATGCAACTCGGAGGACCACCTCCACCGAGCATGCCTCTGGGACAGAGGAGCATCCATTTGCTTCAACACGTTGCCTTTCCAACCCTGACCAGTGGCAACAGCGACACCCACCGGTCAGCACGGAAACACACACAACGTCAGCCAAGCTGGAACAGAGGCAAACTTTAACCTTCCTAACGCACAATTTACTAAATTTACCTAACAGGCAGTAGATTGCAAATCTACCAGCGCTACAATTGCTTATAGGTAAAAAAGCAAAATTAAAACTAAAATATGCATCAGCGTCCCTACTGATCCCCTTGGATGCCAATAACATGTATTATATTTCAATAAACATATTAAAAATTGATGTAGAAATATCCATTAAAAATAAAAACAGAAATATATAAAAAAAAATGTATAAAAAATTTGAAACCAAAGTTATCGGTCGGAAATAAAACAATTAACATTGAATTCGATGTTCAAGCCTCCAGGTGCAAGAACCTTAGTGTCATGAATCCAATAAGATTCCCTGCGGCTGAATTGGCGCAGAAAGTTACCACCTCTCCAGTGCTTGGCAACCTTCTCAATGCCCCAAAATTGAAGTCATTTAGGATTTTTGTCATGAACCATTCTGTAATGCTTTAAAACGTTGTGTGACTTGATCCCATTTTTGATATTGTTTACATGCTCTCCTAATCTAACATGGAGAGGCCTGGATGTCCTCCCGATATATTGGAGGTCATACCCACATTGGAGCATGTAAACAACACCAACTGTCGCACAAGTGATCAGTTGTCCAATCTTGTCCAATCCAACATTTAGAATGCCTGCAGGCTGTGCATCGCCCACAGGCATAAAAACCCAAAAGGAAGGAGAACAATCTTCTTTCAGATTGCACCGGAGGATCAACCACCCCAGGTGCAAGTCGATCTCGTAAGGATGGAGCTTTTTTATATATGAAGGCAGGGTTGTGGTGGCAACTCCCCAGGGGTATGTAGGCGTTTCGGTCAGTAGGCTTAAAATAATTGCACAACCGGAAGTTGTCACTATCCTTCCAGATTTCTAAGTCACGAAAAACACAATTTTTTCGGTATTATAATTCCACGTAAGCTGGATGTTCTTGGTATTGGAGTTTAAGGTCTGCATAAAAAGGTCCAGACTACTCTGATCATCCTCCCAATTAATAAACAGGTTGTCTATATACCTCTTATAACAAACCAACTCAGGGGGGCGGCGCCTGAAGACAACGTCCTCCTCCCAGTGGGCCATAAAAAGGTTGGCCACACTGGGAGCAAAACGTGCAATCATCGCAACCCCCCTGATCTGTAAATAGAATTGTTGATTTTACCAAAAATAGTTTCTTGCCAGGCAGAAACACAGGCTCCTCAGAATGAATTTTTGATGGTTATCCATAAGGTTAGAAAATGATGACATTGCCCACTGTACAGACAAAGCATCCTCATGTCCGATAATAGTGTACAGTGATCCGACGTCAGCTGTGACAAGGATACTGGAAGGGGAACATTTGGTTGATTCAATGATTTGAATAATGTGCTTGGTATCTTTAAGAAATGCCTGCGTCTTAGAGACCAATGGTTGGAGGAAGCTATCAATATACTGCTCTACCCTTGAGGAGATGGAATCAATTCCATTAACGATAGGTCTTCCTGGAGGGTTGGCACTTGTGGATTTTGAGAAGGCAGTATATGATAGGGGTCCTACAAAAAAGAGGGTCAAGGTATGCTGCCTCCTTTTTGTTAAGGATATTAGTATCCTTACCTTCCTCAATCAGCCAGTGAAGTTCATCCTTATAGGTCAACATCGGATCTTTATTAAGTATCCTATATGTATCCTTGTCACTTAACAATTTATTCATTTCTGCCAGATATTTGGTCTTATCTAAAATCACCAAACCGCCCCCCTTATCAGCGGGACGGATGATGATTTCTTTTCTTTTCTCCAAAGATTCCATGCCCTGTCTAATAAAATGGGGATCAACTACTACTAGTATCTTCATTTTATCCAAATCATTGAATATCACATTTTTGAACACCTCCAAATACTTATTATCAGCGTTGAGGGGGTTAAAAGTGGATTTGTTTCGAAGATTGGAGTGGGTGCCCTCTGGAACAGTAGTATGTTTCATGGGATTAGATAGGAAATATTTTTTCATATTCAAATTTCTGATAAATTTATGAATATTGACATAAGTGTGGAAATTACTTAGATTTTGAGTGGGAGCGAATTTCAGCCCTCGATCTAGGACCTTCATCTCATTCTCACTCAAAGAACAACCAATAAGATTGTAAATACCAGCACCTATTGGGGCATTTGTCTTTTGAATTCTCCTACCCCTCTCCTTCCTCTCTCTCTTTTCTTTTTCGGTGTTGGGCATTTGTTTGTGGAGACTGCTGGGACTGATGTCTCCACCAATCTCCTTGATTCGGTTGATACACAGGTGGACCCCTCCCTGGTCCACTCTGTGCCCTCGAAAAACCCCTCCTTCTCATGTCCCATTATATTGTAATGGTGCAAACCTATTGAAAATAGGAACCTGCCCTCCTCGTGGGGCCTGTAGCATCCCCCTCCCTATAATGTACAGCACAAAAAATTCGAGAAAATTATTGCAAAAAATTGGTTTATTTTGAAACAAGACAGAGGCTGGGCCCTCTGTTACCTCATCGCCCTGCCTTTATATATAAAAAAGCTCCGTCCTTACGAGATCGACTTGCACCTTGGGTGGTTGATCCTCCGGCGCAATCTGAAAGCAAATTGTTCTCCTTCCTTTCGGGTTTTTCATGCCTGTGGGCGATGCACAGCCTGCAGGCATTCTAAATGTAACATTAAAAAAACGGAAAAACTTTGTGGCTGCCACCACAAATAAGGAGTACAAGATTGGACAACTGATCACTTGTGCGACAGTTAGTGTTGTTTACATGCTCCAATGTGGGTGTGGCCTCCAATATATCGGGAGGACATCCAGGCCTCTCCATGTTAGATTAGGAGAGCATGTAAACAATATCAAAAATGGGATCAAGTCACACAATGTTTCAAAGCATTACAGATTGGTTCATGACAAAAATCCTAAATGACTTCAATTTTGGGGCATTGAGAGGGTTGCCAAGCACTGGAGAGGTGGTAACTTTCTACGCCAATTCAGCCGCAGGGAATCTTATTGGATTCATGACACTAAGGTTCTTGCACCTGGAGGCTTGAACATCGAATTCAATGTTAATTATTTTATTTCCGACCGATAACTTTGGTTTCAAATTTTTTATAAATTTTTTTCTGTTATTATTTTCAATGGATATTTCTACATCAATTTTTAATATGTTTATTGAAATATAATACATGTTATTGGCATCCAAGAGGATCAGTAGGGACGCTGGTGCATATTTTAGTTTTAATTTTGCTTTTTTACCTATAAGCAATGTTCTAGCCATATTGGCAGTCTTTGCGTACTGTTTTCTGGTTACTGTTGAACGCAGTGCTTTATGGGGATTTAGTTCCTTTTTTACTCACTTCCTGATTGTCAGTGTTCCGCTGTCCGGTGGTTGTTATGGTGATCAGTACACATTTACTCCCATTGGCCAGATCGAACAGCTGACTAGGCTTATAAATCGGGTGGCGAACGTCATGCCGTTGCCGCTGATGAAGTCCCGCCCCTTAGGGACGTAATGCTTACCACGTGACCTTGTTCATGACGTCACCCGCGTCTCACAACGCTGATCCTAGTGGACATATTTTGATACCTGATGACTTTATCCTTAGCACTGGGGCACAGTGCGAGATTTTTGAGTGTATTCTTACTTTTTTAATAAATATTACCTTGATCAATCAGAGAGCACTAGATATTATTACTTCTATTCCATGTACCGTTCTTTGGAGATGTTGAGGATATCCATGTTTTATTATCGGCACCTCACTTTTCTATGCTGTGAGAGTTTGCTGACCCAATTACTCATAAGGGAACTGCTGATTTGACCTGACTGATTCACTCAGGGGTCTAACGCATGAGGTGAGTGGCTAATTCGCTTGTTGGTGGAGGGTGTCACAACAGTCACCATACATGTCTGACTCATCACTCATTTCACTGGATACTTGCTAGTGCTCTTGCAAGCAACTTTCCTTATGAGGATCTTCGTAGGACTATTATTTTGTTGTTTTGTGCTAATTTATTTTTTTTGTTAGTTTTATTTTCTTTGCGCTGTACTGCCTTTTTGTATATATAGGTACATGCCCCCTTTAAAGGGAAGATAACAGCATCACCCAACTGCAGTGTCCAGGTTGCCCCTTCCTGGTGGCGTGATGACATCACTAAGCTCCATTGTGATGATGTCACTAAGCGCCGTTCTGATGCGCTTCGTCACTTCCCGTGACTTCTTCCAAAGGAACCTTTCCGAAGGGTTACATTTTTAATTGAAAAAAAATTAGGGCATTGACCACATAAGTTTTTCATTACAAAAATCTTTAATGTACAAAAATATCACATCAAAAGGCTACTTACTCGAGCAACACACAAAAGCATCATATCTCCTGATATACCAAAAATAAAATATGATAAAAGTGTTCACTGAAGGCGACCGACCAAATCCTCCTAAGTTGTTCCAAATTCAAGTTGGACAATTTTTATCTCGGCTCTCATATTTACGCTGCCTCATATGGGGGAAGTGTATATACATGGATTGAACATACTTCCTTATTTATAAGTCTGAACACTAGGACCAATGTAGTTTTATATTTACTTTTTGTGTGATTGAGAGAGATATTCTGCAAGAACTTGACCTCTCATATTGTGGGTTTTTAAAGTTGTCTATTTCTTTGATAGCCAGATTGCCCTTACTTGGTCCCCCATGACACATTGTTATGCAGACAAGAAGCGAAAATACAATTTTGAGTAGAGTGAGGAAAGGTTATCATCTTTTTGAGATTTTTAATTGGGCTCATTTACGCTTATGTTGCCCTCTGAAGGGCTATCCACATTGGATTGCTATTCAGAGGGTGTTTGACAGGCAGACTCCTCCCCACCTTGTTTAACCCCTAATAAAATGCAGCACCACGCCACAACCACATGCTCTGCAGTACCATAATGATGAGGATACATTTTGTCTCACCAAGATGCAAAACATTGTGTCTGTGGTATATGTCCCCTCCGCCTCTCTGTCTGCTGCCTTTGCAGCTTAAAATGGGAGTGGATGGGGGGTAGTAAAAATTCAGTTCAGCCACATGTTTTAACAGCTCCCCAAACGCAAGTGTAAAGCTGGCTATAGATGGATTAAAGTTCGGACGGTTTACCAGGGAACGGACAAATATTGATCCATCTATGGCTGTCCCAGTTCAAGAGCAATCTAACTAATGACCGATTGCTCTTGAATGGACTTGTTGGAAAATTTTGCTTCAATCAGTGCAGAAGCCAATACATAAGTGTATTCTGCTGGCGGGAGATTCTCAGAATACAATAATACAGCGATCCACTTGTGTGGATGGGGTAATCTCTTCAGTTTCTTCCAATCAGCACACTGGCCCCCTGCCCCCTGCACATGATGTCCACCCACATACTGTATGTAATGCATAAAGTTTACAGACCTCAGAACAGCGCGGACAGATGCACACAGCCGTGTGTGTCCCTCGGGCTCCTCCTCCTCCTGTGTAAAGAGGGGGAGGCGGCTTCAGTCCGCTGTGCTGAGGGACACAGCACAAGCCGCAGCGGGCAGTGTATCGGTGTGTGCCGCTACCTACGGGTGTCACCCCTCTGGCGGATGTCACCCGGTGCGGCCCGCACCCACCTAACAACGCCACTGGATCCGTCCTCTCCTGCACTGTCTATCTGTGGAAATCAGCTAACACAGGCAGAGTAGCCAACCTGCACGTGCTCATCTGTGTCTTTTATGCTGGAGAGAACAGTTACTTGTTCTCAGAGCTAGCCAGGTCACATCATATTGACATCACACATGTGGGCGTGTATATAGGCAGTAGTGGAAATCTCCTCCTACCTGAACTCTCAGCACTGGAGAAACTGTGCAGTTTATCACTGACCGTGGTATACAGATTAGCCAAAATGGTATATAATGGCAGTATTTTAATGTATAAAGAAGATTTATAAGCTGTGGGCACTGTGGGGGGGGGGGGGGTGTGAACTATTTTCATATTAGTGGGTTTAGTAACACTGCTTGGTTTCATATACTGTATGTGACTGAAAAATTACACAGCAATAGGCAGACGAGAATAATTGTAGTCTACTACTACCTTGCTTTACCAAATCTATACATTGGCTATATGTAGCCAACATATATAATTTCAAGGTCAAATATTTGGCATTACAGGTCAGTAAATATACATTTCTTCAGAAGGAAGCATGGACAATGCAGCTTATGAGCGTGCGCATGCTCGTGTGTGTGTCAGCCCGGTCAGGAAACAGCAGCTCTAATCTCTGGAAAGATATGTTCTGTTTCCGAGCTGAGAGCTCTAGTAATACTGTAGGTCAGTAATGTGTTTTCAGAATTCAATGTTGGTTTTTGAGGGGTGGTTCTTCCCCTTTTAGGAAGGGCTTCCTCTTTTCAAATATAGCTTGGTTAGAAAAAAAAAAAGTAGTTCACACTTACGCAAGCATTTCCCATTGTATGGTTATTGCTGATCTTTATTTATAACCTTTTATTTTTAGTAGAGAAAGTGAACAGACAGGAAATATTATGACACAGCAGTCACACATTAAAGTGAACATGTACAGTACTTGCCAATACAAGACAATGTAATGGGTTTGCTTTATATGGGGCACAAAGGGAATGCTTTACTCATTTTAACACGCCCCCCTGCCATCCCATTTTGAAAACAAAGACTTTTGAAGTACCTACTTCCGGTATAGGGGGACATTAGTGCAGTTTTAAGGGTCAGAGCAGCTAATCTTCAGGCCCTAGTACTGTCACATGAGGGTGGGGAGGAGCTTGTTAAACCCAATGCAGGTGTTGGTTTTGTTATAGTCAGAATTTACACATAAATTTTAGGATGCCTTGGTGGCAGATCAGGGCAGCAGCAGATCATGAGAGTAAGTAAGACAACCTACCTAATATGCCCCTTATAAGGTAAACCTGTTATTCAGCTTAGTTTGGACAAAGTACATGTTAGCGTTACAGTTCATTCTCAGGCCCGCTTCACACTGATGCGGTGCGGGATTCTCAGCATTTCTTTCGTGTGAACCACTGCGGGTGTCAATGTTAACCACTTGCCGACCACGCTATAGCTGAATGATGGCTACAACATGGCCAGTCAGTTCTGGGAGGGCGTCATATGACGTCCTCCCGTGATTGCATTGCCCATGTTGATGGGGACGAAGGCCTCTTCCCCACAACCCTGGATGGTGGTTGACTCCTGCTGAATCAGCTTAGAGTGGCCCTGTTGTCACTACCTCAACAAAATCCAGCTTCAAAATTGAAGGATCAGTGACTGCATCCTGTCAGATGTATCAACTTGATGTACGGCTCCCGGGACACCTAGTCACTCTCTACCATTGCCTGGAGCATAGACAAGCTCCGTTCCCAGCCAGCACAAACAGTGGTGGACACAAGACTTCATTCCCATACAGCCTGAGTGGCTCACACACATATCCTTGGTTCGCATTGTTCTGGTAAAACCTTACTAGCAATATCCTCCATCTTGCACACTGCAGCTTGAAAAAGCACGGTACAGCTTTTTTTTTTTTTTTTTTTTTTTTACTGAGCTAAAATACAGCCCATTAATGACATAGAAACATCTGCAGTTTTTGGTCATTAATTTACGCAAATATGTGCGTTTGCACACAAATGTGTGCTATTTTAAGCAAAATGTGTGCAAATGCCCATTTACATATTGTGTAGAACAAAAATGTGATAATTTGTGCAAAAATTGCACGAACGCATATGCGCGAAAAATGCGTGCAAGTACATACAAAAAAGTAGATGCTCAAACAGGAGTATCGTGTGCAAGAGGCTTTTATGTGAAAATAAATCGAATGAATGTTAAATAAAAAACAAAGAAAGTTACAAGTGTTGCTGCTCAATCATTGACATGTGTTCCCACATCAAACAAATTATAAACATAGGCAAGTGCAGCGCAAACTCATAATATTTTATACAATTAAGGCTGGGTTCACACTAGCTGTGGTTCGCAGCAGGGGGTTCGGTGTGACCCTGTTCTTTGTTTCAGGTGCAAATCAGGTCCGAATGTTTGCCTGAATTCAAACCTGAAACGGAGCCAAAGACACACAGGACCCTTTTCCAGTGCCGACTACTATCGCCTCGGAGTTGTGTGAACCGGCTCCGTTGAGAGCCGGTCACAGTCTCCTTTCATGCGAATGTGCGCCTGGCCCTTTAAACAGGGCTAATATGCTTGCATACATCAGATCAATATATCAATATCAATATTCTGTAGGGTACATGCCGCCAAACCACCTCCAGCAATCTCAGCTCAGAGAAACCAAAATAATTCTCATGATGCAGTATATTCATAATATATTTCATAATTATTAAAAGCACTGCTAGAATTACACATACAAATATAGTGTACAAAGGGCACAAAGGATTATCACATTTTGTCCCCAGACTGTGACTTCCTCAAAGAGAAAAAAGTCAAAGTCTGGTGACGAAATGTGTCACGCAAGGCGGAACCAGAAGTGAGGTCCAAGTACATGTAACTAATGCTGATGTTTCATTGTAAGGGGGCAATTTGTATTTAAAAAAAAAAACAAACTAAATAGTGGGTCAAATTTTGAGGTAAGCGGCTCAGTGGATGGTGGAGGACTATGAACTAGTGATAAGGATTGGCACAAACAGAACATGATTGAATTGGAGCAGCAACACTTTGAGAGGAAGTAATAAGCACACAGAAGATATATGTTTTTGGACATTTAATTTATGTAAGAAATAGAACGGAATTATATGTGCATTTTTTTTGCATGCATATACACTTATTATGGTATATGATTTAATTGCATAAAATATTATGAGGTTGTGCTGCACTTGTTTATGTTAGCACTGTTCTGGTATGCAGACAGCCTTGGCTGCTGCGGCTGTCTGAATACAGTAGTGTAGCACCCTCTACTTTAGGTAGGTGCTAGAAGTAGGATTTTTGTGAGTGCAGGTAAATTTAGGCAGGCCTTGATCTGTGTGGGCTGGGAGTGGCCTAGAGTAGCAGCAGGTGACTCACATGCAGTATCACTTCTCGGTTACCTCCCTCTGGCTTCTAGAGGATTCTAGAAGAGAGGAGGGGAAGAGAGGTGGAACTGCCTGGGGTGTTCTAAGGAGCCCTGACCAACCCCTAACTTGGATTGGCAGGGGGCAGGCCTCCTTAAATACCTAGAGTGAGCCTTGCTGGAGAGGAGTTGTCGGGTGGAAAAAGCTGGAGATGGAGCACTAGGTTGTTGGGGGGCCTTGAGGCACTCCCCAGTCTGGGGGGGGGGGGTGACCTTGGGCCTGCGGGGTTCGGGTGCAAGTCAGAGCCTTTTTGAGAAAAAAAGAAGGATCTGGACAGGAGGGACTGAGAAGAACAACGGGAGCTAGTGTTGCCGGGCAAGTCTTCAGGAGGGATCCACCGGAGTGCAGCTAGGAGGACTGGTGAGTGGCAGGCATGGTTGCGAAAAAGCTGGGGAGGCATGCCAGAGCGGACTGGGAGTGTGCAGTCTGATATGGATGTAGAGCCAGCAGGAGAGACTGTGATTTCATGGGCAGTGGAGCTGCAGCTGCAGTCGGGAGGGCTGGCAGGGCCTGAAGAGGACTGACTGGGAGCAGTAGTCCACCATAAGACAGCTAGCATAAAAAGACTTTCTTTCATTATTTGTTGCTACACTAAAGGGGCCCGCGGTCCCTGTCTAAAAATGGCAGTTGCTAAGGCCTGACAGAGTCAGAGTTGGGCCTACCATGTGCCAACTGTGCCTGGAACCACGTATTGTACAGGTAAGAGAGAAACAGTCTACAAATAAGCGTTGTGCTGGAGGAGGCTGGAGCTCTAGAAGAGTAATTAGACGTTCCAATTGATCATCCAATTGATTCTACTATTGATTCTGGGCATCCCATAATTTCCCTTACCCTATCCAAGTTCAAAATCCCTCAATAAAATACAAAACAAACATTCGGACTGTTCATTGTCTCTAAGGTGAATGGGAAGTGGATGCCGGGCTGGGCAGAGGTGACAGGTGGGATCACAATATTCAGCAGCCCCTACGGGGGTACCGCTACAGTAGTGTTTAGTGTGGATAGAGGAATAGAGTGGCTTCTCTCATTTGGGGAAGAACAAAAGAAATGTGTGGCTATGTGGATTGTTTTTTTTTCATTCAGCCAGTGGGCTTCCTCCATCCACACAGTCGTGGTGGATGCAGGAATTTTCCAACAAGCCCGTTCCACAATTCAATCGCTAGATTAACTTCTGTCAAGTGGGAGCGACCACACATGGATTGAAATTTGTCCAGTCCCCGTTGAACCGGCCAAATTTTGATCCATGTATGGCCAGCTTTAGTCTGCACAGTCTATTTATTTGGCATACAATATTTAGAAAACATCATTTGATGTTCTGCGGACTACCGTGACGCCTGTTGTGGCTGCTGATAGGTTGATGGTTATTTATTGTAGGTGTAGAAAATCCTGTGTAGAAAAAAAAACTAGTTAGGAGGTATTACACTGGGGAATTCTGAATCATCTCAGCTCATCTCTGCATTCCCCCTGATCACGATCTCGTCACCCTGCTCAACTCTGCACCCCAAAACCCCTCTTTCTGTTTACATCTGCATGCCCCAATATACCCTTGACCCCAATCCCCCTGCTTACCTCTGCACACCCCCCTCTTTGCCCACCTTTGCATCGCAACCCCCTGCTCACCTGCGCACCCAAATGTTCAACCCCCTTTTCCTCTGCTCACCTGCAGCACCCTTTAACTGCTATACCTGTGTAGCACCCTGTAGTTTAGGCAGGGATCTCCTCACAAATATACTTGCATGGAGTAGTTATCCTGGTTGATTGATGGAGATCTACTGATTTCTCCCTAAGTTTGGCCTTGTTGCACTTTTCTCTTCTACCACTAGGTGGCCAGGTACTTGGTGGTACTAGATGTGAGAAGGGCAATCCAAAGTCAGGTTATGGGTATGTGGGATATCTCAGCTAATGGGCAGGGGTTTTCTTGAATCCCTTGGCCTGCTGGGAGAACCTATATATTTGTGTGGAGTCAGGTGATCTATGTTCTGTGCCACCTGGATGGCTGTCTGGGTGGACGTGTGTTGTATTGCCCAGGCTGCTAGGCCGGAGATTAAGCCTATCCCAGGCACATCTGGCTGCTAGGCTGTCTGAGGGCCTATCCAGAAGCAAGAGAGCAGTGCAGGGTTGGGACTGCGGCTTGCAGTCTAACCAAAAGTGACGGTTCTGTCCGCCACCACCACTTATATATTGTTATGAGGATCGAGACTCCTGTTTTCCATGGATTGTATACCTATGCAAATGTACCATGTAATGCCATGTGTTCTCATTAATAAAAACCTTTTTATTGATTAAAAAAAGAGAGCTGTTCTAACCGGACTATGCTGGACTGAATGCTGCTGACAGATACATGGAGTGCCCACCTGTAGCCATGTTGGCTAAAATTTGAAGTTATTGGGGTGATCCGCCCTCAAGGGCGACCTGTGATCTTCAGAAGGTTGTTGCCCCTAAGAAAAATCGTATAAATTCCCCAGCTGTCATGTGGACAGACTGAGGATGTCTTTGCAAGGGGACCTGTGTCCTGAAGTGTGGTTCCTTTGCACTAAGGTCTGGCTACCTGTTGCTTGAAATGCAGCTGTGCCTTTTGTCCCTGGAGTTGTCCCTGGAGAAGAAGGGAAACTGCTGGAAAATACAGTCCACCCAGAAGGAAATCGATGGACTGGAAAATGTTTCAGATTCTCAAGTGTTTAGTCAGTTAGACTTGGTTATGATAGAGGGGCAAATCCCCACCATGCATGTAGATGCATGAACCATGCATTTAGACTGTTCTAGTGTTGGTCACCAGGTGGCGTGAGCGGCGCTGATCTGAATAAACTTTATTCACATTATGTGCTAGATGTAAGTTTGTTGATAAATGGGAAGAAGGTGGTATTCTCCACGGAGGATGGGACCTGCTTCTAAAGATGTAAATAATGTAATATTCCATAGGGTGTACTTACAATATTATGCTGCCTTCGGCTGAAGACAATTGAAAACCATTCAATCACGTATGTATATACAGTTGTGCTCATAAGTTTAGATAGCCTGGCAGAATTTATGATTTCTTGGCCATTTTACAGAGAATTTTACAGAGAATATGAATGATAACACAAAAAAAAAATGTTTTCACTCATGGTTAGTGTTTGGCTGAAGACATTTATTATCAATCAACTGTGTTTACTCTTTTAAAATCATAATGGCAACATAAACTACCCAAATGACCCTGATCAAAAGTTTACATACCCCAGTTCTTAATACCGTGTATTACCCCCTTTAACATCAATGACAGCTTGAAGTCCTTTGTGGTATTTGTGGATGAGGCACTTTATCTTCTCAGATGGTAAAGCTGCCCATTCCTCTCTGCAAAAAGCCTCTAGTTTCTGTAAATCCTTGGGCTGTCTTGCATGAACTGCACGTTTGAGATCTTCCCAGAGTGGATCAATAATATTGAGGTCAAGAGACTGGACAAGAGATCGCCACTCCAGAACCTACTGCTTTAGCCAATGACAGATCGACTTGGCCTTGTGTTTTGGATCATTGTCATGTTGGAATGTCCAAGTACGTCCCATGCGCAGCTTCCTGGCTGATGAATGCAAATGTTCCTCCGGTATTTTTTGATAACATACTGCATTCATCCTGCCATCAATTTTTACCAAATTTCCTGTGCCTTTCCAGCTCACACATCGCCAAAACATCAGCGATTCACCTCCATGTATCACAGTAGGAATGGTGTACCTTTCATCATAGGCGTTTATGGTCGTGGCCAAAAAGCTACATTTTGGTCTCAATCTAAAGGACTTTGTGCCAGAAGGTTTGAGGCTTGTCTCTGTGCTGTTTGGCGTATTGTAAGTGAGATACTTTGTGACATTTGCGTAGTAATGGCTTTCTTCTGGCGACTTGACAATGCAGCCCATCTTTCTTCAAATGCCTCCTTATTGTGCATCTTGAAACAGCCACACCACGTGTTTTCAGAGAGTCCTGTATTTCAGCAGAACCCCTAATTTTCCACTTCTGATTGTCATTCCCAATTCCCTGGATATCTTTTTATATCCCTTTTACCTTTTCCCGCAGATACATAGTTACATAGTAGGTGAGGTTGAAAAAAGACACAAGTCCATCAAGTCCAACCTATGTGTGTGATTATATGTCAGTATTACATTGTATTCGTTCAGGTGCTTATCTAATAGTTTTTTTAAACTATCGAAGCCCCCCGCTGAAACCACCGCCTGTGGAAGGGAATCCTTTGACAATTCTTTTGCTTTCACCATGACTCAGAATCCTGAAACGTCAGTGCAGCACTGGATGAAAGATGCAAGGGTCTGTCAGGAGTCCAGAAATGCATTGACCTTTTATACACACACACTAATTACAAGCAAACAGATCACAGATGAGGATGATTACCTTTTAACAGCCATTTAAACCCCTTTGTATTAGGGTCATTTGGGTAGTTTCTGTTGCGATTATGATTTAAAAGTAAACACAGTTGACTGATAATAAATGGCTTCATGCAAACACTAACCACGAGTGAAATAAATGTTTTTGTTTTATCATTCATATTCTCTAAAAAATGGCCAAGAAAGCATAAATTCTGCCAGGGTATGTAAACTATATTGCACCATTGTTACCATAGGATAGGATGCATTTGCATTGCTGTTTAATCTCTTTCAGGTGTTGCTGGGTCAGCGCATCATCCTTGGCTAAGGAGAGACATGGATCTAACCGGACAACAACCCCAACCCTTTTCTATATCTTGCTATTATTGTATATATTAGATAGATAGTTAGGAAGCAATACCATGGCTCTTGCTTACTTTTAAAAATTGTACATAGCTAGTTTTGATATTTCCTTGTCATATGTGATCTATTATCTCATGTGTCTAACACCATGTTTATTTTATGTGGTACGCCATATATACTGTTACTTGTTATTCCTTCCCTGTTTTTCCCCACCCATCTCAGTTTTTGCCAGGACATTTACTCTCAGGCTTGAGGGCTGAAAAATTACTTTTTCTGCAAACTCCGAGACATAGTTTTTCGGGCAGGGGGAGGATATAGCACCCTGTAGTTTAGGCAGGGAGCTCCTCACAAATTTACTTGCCAGGAGTAGTTATTCTGGTTGATTGATGGAGATCTATTGATTTCTCCCTAAGTTTGGCCTTGTTGCACTTTTCTCTTCTACCACTAGGTGGCCGGGTACTTGGTGGTACTAGATGTGAGAAGGGCAACCCAAGGTCAGGTTATGGGTATGTGGGTTATCTCATCCAATGGGCAGGGGTTTTCTTGAATCCCTTGGCCTTCTGGGAGAACCTATATATTCAGGTGAAGTCAGGTGATCTAAGTTCTGTGCCACCTGGACGGCTGTCTGGGTGGGTGAACGTGTGTCATATTGTCCGGGCTGCTAGGCCGGAGATTGGGCCTATCCCGGGCACATCTGGCTGCTAGGCTGTGTGAGGGCCTATCCAGATGCAAGAGAGCAGCGGAGGGTTGGGACTGCGGCTTACAGTCCAACCAAAAGTGACAGTTCTGTCAGCCAGAGTACCTGTTATGGTAGAGGGGAAGCTGTTGCCAGTAAGGGACTATCTGCCTTATTACCAATGACCACAGTGAGTATCTGAAGCAAAGGAAGCCTGGGATCTTGCTACACCTGGTAGTATGATCAGTGGTGACAGTTCTGGCAGGAAACCCCACTTGCTGTTATGACTGTTTACACCCACATGGGCAGCTTTCAGTGGAGGTGATCATGGGTGGGAACTGAGGGAGGGGGATCAGTATATAAATTAGTGAGTGATTTACATATGAATGCAGTGATATTTACATATGAATCACATTCATATGTAAATATAGCAGCAGGCATATGTAAATCACTCTATTAAATTGTACACACTGTAATAGGGTAGGACCTAGGCAGAGGTACTAGTGACGATCTCAGGTTCTCAGGTTTAATGTTTTTGGGACAAAGCCCGGGAAACACCCTACAAGTGGTTCTAAAGGCTGCATTCTAGCCCCCCCCCCAAATTCTTACCTGAGTTTCCTCCAATCCAGAGATGTGCACAATAGCTTCAGCTGTCCCGGGAATCTCCCTCCTCATTGGCTGAGACAGCAGGCAGGAGCCCGTTGGCTCCCACTGCTGTCAATCACAGCCAGTGAGCCAAAGAGGAAAGTGCAGGGGGGCAGGGCCGAGCCACGGCTCTGTGTGTCTTAGACCCCTTTCACACTGGGGTGTTTTTCAGGTGCTTTAGCGTTAAAAAAAGCACCCATAAAGCGCCTAAAAGAAGCCTCATCTGCAATCCCAATGTGAAAGCCCAAGTGCTTTCTCATTGAGACCCCTTTCACACTGGGACGTTTTTCAGGCGCTTTAGTGCTAAAAAAAAGCACCTGTAAAGCGCCTGAAAGAAGCCTCATCTGCAATCCCAATGTGAAAGCCCAAGTGCTTTCACACTGGGGCACTGCACTGGCAGGGCATAAAAAAAAGTCCTGCAAGCAGCTTCTTTGCAGCGCTTTCATGTTTTTGCCACCGGGCTGAGTGCGCCGATGGGCCGAGCCCTTTCACACTGCCAGCGCCCAAAAAACGCCTGAAAAACGCCCCAGTGTGAAAAAGGGTCTTAAGCAGCGCTTTACCAGCGTTTTTCGGGTGCTGGCAGTGTGAAAGGGCTCTGGCTTTCACTTTGGGATTGCAGATGAGGCTTCTTTCAGGCGCTTTACAGGCGCTTTTTTTAACGCTAAAGCGCCTGAAAAACGCCCCAGTGTGAAAGGGGTCTTATAGATGCATAGAGCAATGGCTCGGTTACGAGCACACAGTGGTGCCCCCAGCAAGCAGCATTCTCTGAGGGCACTGTTCGAGGGTGAGGAGCCCGAAAAGAAGAGGATCGGAGCTGCTCAGTGCAAAACCACTGCACAGAGTATAACATGTTTCTTTCTTTTTTTTTTTTAAATGAAGCTTTAGTACCACTTTCAAGGGACAAATGACTAAAAAGAGTGATTGTCCTGCCATTATCTGACTGTTGGCAAGCATGCATTACACAGGAACTTTGGTTCCTTGCCTTAATGATCAGTCATTTTTTTTACGGCTGTGAAACAGCCATGTGAATAAGGTCATAAAGTGAAGTGTAACATGTTGAGGATAATGCAACTTGTAGGACAGGGAATGATTTACATTGCAGGGTACAATTGGAGGGGGGCCATTGCAGGGTAGGGTAGGGTAAAGTGAAATAGTTATGAGTAAATATAACTGTCATATTTGATTTTAATTTACTTTTCTGATTTGAATACTAAACTTGAAATCTGATTGGTTACTGCAGGATATTACACTTTAGGATAAAGCCTTATTACAAAAGCTTGCTTCTCTAAGATGTATCTCTTGCAGGCCATGATTGTGCTTAGCATTTATTGAACTTTACATTTTAATTCCTGCCTGCTCAGGATGGGGATGCCAAGAGTCTGTGATAGACTCTCAGCGGCTTTAGAGCAATAAGACATCATTTTAGCTGCGGTGTGCTTGTCTAACAATCATGCTTGCACATTCATTTTTTTTCAATGACTCTCTCCAGCTGTAAATATATTTTCCAGCAAAGTTCCTCCGTTTTTTTCTGTAGTTAGTGTTGCTTGCAGATGACCTATCTTGATATTTAATGGACCTTGGTTGCTTTTGACATTGAACACTCACTGTTTACATAAAACGCTGTCTTTGGGGCACTGAAATGGTTTTGGGCCATCGGATACCTTACGTTATTTTGGTTGCCATGCCAGTGCCTGGGGGTCATTGAGAGGACACACACCTTATTACAGACTGAGTAAATATTCTGTTATGGGAAACCTTGCATGTTTTCTACACTTCTGCATTTAAACATTAAACAGTGCAAAAACTAGAACACTGAGACACTGTTCACATCTCTCTCTTTCTGCTGTCATTCATTTTTTTTTTTTTTTTATTCAATAAATTTTATTATTTTAGGGAAAATAATATGTTTTAGTTTTTTGCTTGCATTTGTTTTGTTCATTGTAGTGTGTTTTAATGTGTTGTGCATTTTTGTTGTTATCTAATAAGGATGTTTTTCCTGTAATGACATCATGAGGGAACGTGCTTCCTGGTTTTCAGTGTATAGAGTTGAGGAAACGTCAACTGATTTTTACACCTCTGTCTGTCTGTGTTGTGGCTGAGCACATAGCAGGTATTCAGGGAAGTGTGCTTGTAACTATGGGATGACAAGCCGCCATGTGATCACCCACAATAAGTTGAAAATGCATGAATACACACATGAAAATGCACAATATATGCATTCTTATGTGCTGCCATAGACGTCAGTGTGCCAGAAAACACAGATAAATGCATGTAAAATCCGACATGCCTTATTTTTACAATGCAGCATGTAGATGTGAACGGCCTCATTGGTAGGAATGAGCCGAACACCCTCCTGTTCGGTTCGCAGCAGAACATGCAAACAGGCATACAATTCGGCAGAACACACGAACACCGTTAAAGTCCTGTAAAGTGGCACATTTTTCCCGTGTTTAGAACAGTACCACAGCAAAAGGACATTTCTAAAGGAAAATTGTCATTTAAAACTGATCGCGGCTGTAATGAATTGTCGGGTCTCGTCAATATAGATAAAACTCATTGAAAAAAGAGCATGGGATCCCCCCCAGTCCATTACCAGGCCCTTTGGGTCTGGTATGAATATTAAGGGGAACCTCAAACAAAAATTTAAAAAAAAATTGCGTGGGGGTCCCCTAAAATCCATACCAGGCCCTTCGGGTCTGATATGCAAATTAAGCGGAACCCTACATCATTTTTTTTTTTAAATGGCGTAGGGGTCCCCCCAAAATCCATACCAGACCCTTATCCGAGCACGCAGTCTGGCAGGCTGCAGGAAAAGAGGGGGGGACGAGAGAGCCCTCCCACCCTCCTGAACCGTACCACATGCCCTCAAATGGGGAGGGTCCTTTATTAAAAAATAAAAATGTCCCACGTTGTCCATTCATCTTCTTCTATCACGCTGCCCGGACTGAAAAAGAAAAAAAAATCTGCGACTGATCCGCCTCCATGGGAGGCTCCCGTCGTCTGACACGTCTTCGCTTGTGACAGCTCTTATATAATTGAGGGCGGGGACATCCGGGGGTAACCGGGTGACCCCGCCCCCTCTGACGCCACGGGGACTTCCCCATTGCTTCCCTGTGGCGTCAGAGGGGAGTGGGGCCACCCGGTTACGTAACATCGTGGGACATTTTTATTTTTAATAAAGGACTTGTCCCAAGCTGTTTTGTCATTTTTAACATTTTGACACTTTTTTGTTAAATGGTAGGGGTACTTGTACCCCGTTACCATTTCACACAGAGGGGAAGCCAGGATCTGGGGGTCCCATTGTTAAAGGGGGCTTCAAGATTCTGATATGCCCCCCGCCCGCAGACCCCCGCAACCACTGGGCAAGGGTTGTGGGGATGAGGCCCTTGTCCCCATCAACATGGGGACAAGGTGCTTTGGGGGCTACCCCAAAGCACCCTCCCCATGTTGAGGGCATGTGGCCTGGTACGGTTGGGGGGGCGCTCTCTCATCCCCACCTCTTTTCCTGTGGCCTGCCAGGTTGCATGCTCAGATAAGAGTGTGGTATGGATTTTGGGGAGGACCTCTACGACATTTTTTAAAATTTTGGCGCAGGGTTCCCCTTAATATTCATACCAGACCCAAAGGGCCTGGTAATGGACTGGGGGGGATTCCAAGCTCTTTTTTCAATGAGTTTTATCTATATTGCCGAGACCTGACAATTCATTACAGCCGCAATCAGTTCTGAATGACAATACTAGGCATACTATAATAGGCATACTATAGACACCGCCCAGGCACAATATTTAAAGGAATATTTCATTTTTATTGTTTCACTTTAAGCATTAAAAAAATCACTGCTCCCGGAAAAAACGTCCTTTTTTAAAAAACATTTTTGCATTGATACATTTGCATTGATACCCAGGTCCCTAAACACTTTTTATGACAATAACTTGCATATAAGCCTTTAGAATGAGCACTTTTGATTTTTCATGTTAGTGTCCCATAGACTTTAATGGTGTTCCGGCGGCTTTCGAATTTGCCCCGAACACCGCATATTGTTCGGTGTTCGCAGAACATCCGAACAACCAAAGTTCGGCCCGGAATTATGCTCGGGCCGAACCGTTCGCCCATCCCTACTCACTGGGTGTAATTTTAATGACACATGCATTGCACTGCTAAATTCACAGGTGTGAACTGCGCTTCATGCTAATCAACCACTTGCTGCCTGCCCACAGTAGTTTTACGGCAAGTGGGGGCAGGTACAGGCAGGGCTGGCCCTACCATGGGTCCTGGTGGGTCCATGGGACCCAGGCGGCAGTTTGAGCAGAAGCGACCACGACCCGGTGGCCCCGCCGCCACCTCTATATGTCCCGCCGCCAGAAATCCAGTGTATGTGTGTAAGAAGAGAAGTATCGCTAATTGCCGCCCAGTAATGACATTAGCTCTCAGCCTCAGTGTTGTGGCCATTGGCCAGGCGGGGACAACAGGCAGCCAGCATTAAAATGCACCGCCGGCATGGTACAGTCTCTGCCTCCAGCATACAGCTTACAGTATCTGTGTCACCTCCTCTCCTTGTCAGGCCACCTGAAACCAGGTGACAGATGCACAACGTTGTGGTCAGGAGTGCACCGCTAAGGTAGTGGACCCTACGACTGACTGCTGAGCTCTGGGTGGTTCAGGAAGCAGGTCCACTGGAGCACCAAAACGGATCACACTGGGAGCTAGAGCATGAGTTTCCCCAGGGCGCAGAGTCTAAGAGCCAGCATGTGTTCACCAGAGCCTCTAGTGGTGAGGATGGGTTTGGCTGCAACTGACTCCAGGTTGCGGCCCCCGGGGTCACTCAGCTCAGGCTCACAGACTGTAGCAGTCCAGGGCAACAAGGGAAAGTCAGGAGATAAGCCAAAGGTCAGGGCAATGAGCAGACAGGGATAGACAGGAAAACACGCCAAAGGTCGGGGTATCAGGCAAACAGGGATAGTCAAAGAACATGCCAAGGTCAGTAAACAGAAACAGATATAGAGCACACGGCAAGAAGCACACAATATTGATCAGCAAGGCTTGGCTTGCAGTGCACAGGTTAATATAGTGCTCCCTGTTAGAGGCTGGGGTGGAGGCATGCTTGAGGCAAGATTACTTAAGCACACAGGTGAACAGTGATCTGTCTCTAAGCTGAACACAACAAGAGAGGTAAGCAGACAGACAGACATGAACATTACTGCAGATTCATGACACTGCTCCTGTGTACATTGCTGTGGGGAGCGGGACAAGCGCCATTGGTTTGGAGTGGCGTGGGGTGGGCATGGCTTGTGGGGAGGAGCCAGAGCGGAGCATGGGTTAGGGAGTGGAGCAGGTTTCCCGGCTGGAAGACCCAGGGCACATCACATGACAGCATAGCACAGCACAAGTATCCGCTTATCACCGACACCACCAGTGCTGCAAGATGGAATAAGAAACTCAGGTACCACTTTGCCAGCTGGTGAGTTCTACCCTGTTTCCCCTAAAATAAGACCTAGCGTGACTGTCTGCGATGGCTTCAATATAAGCCCTACCCCCCAAATAAGCCCTAGTTAAAGTCGTTGTAGGTCTTATTTTCAGGGTAGGGCTTATTTTCGGGGAAACAGGGTAGGGCTTATTTGGAGGGTAGGGCTTATATTGCAGCCATCACCGACAATCACGCTAGGTCTTATTTTAGGGGAAACAGGGTATGTTCATAGTAAATCTAGGTAATGTGAGTGGCAGGCTGGCTTAATTGGTTGCTCTATGTATGTTTACTTAGCTCAGGGAAAGTCCCTCCCACTTGCCGACCGCGCTATAGCTGATTGATGGCTACAGCACGGCTAGCTAGTTCTGGGAGGCCTCCCAGTCTCACACTTTTTGGAAGTGTCCGTGATGACAAGGGCCCTTTACCACTTGATCACTCCGTCCAATGATGGAGGGATCACTTTTCATCAAACCAGCGTCATTGCCAGTACAGGATGTGCTGCTGCGATGTGAGAAGAGGAGAAAGAAACACAGCAGCAGCATGAGCTGGCACAATCCTGTGTGCCATCAATGTCCCATCAGTGCAATCACAGTGCCGTCAGTGCAATCACAGTGCCTTCAGTCAGGGGCGTACCTAGAGCGCTTGGCACCCAGGGCGGATCCTACATCTGGCTTCCCCCCCAACTTTAAAATTTAAAAACTTAAATAGCACATGTCTGCATTCTGCACACTGTAAATAGCACATGTCTGCATTCTTCACACTGTAAATAGCACATGTCTGCATTCTGCACACTGTAAATAGCACATGTCTACATTCTGCATACTGTAAATCTCACATGTCTGCATTCTGCACATTGTAAATAGCACATGTCTACATTCTACACACTGCAAATAGCACATGTCTGCATTCTGCAAACTGTAAATAGCACATGTCTGCATTCTGCACACTGTAAATCGCACGTGTCTACATTTTGCACACTGTAAATCGCACATGTCTGCATTCTGCACACTGTAATTAGCACATGTCTGCATTCTGCAACCCCCCCATCAGGTCAGCTACACTATACATCTAGCTGGGTGGTGGTGGACACAGCAATCACCCCCCCCGTCAGACCAGCACAGGGTAGCAGGGCAGACACACGCCTCCAGCCTCTTCTTCTTACAACACACACACACCCCCCCCCCGGCCCCTATTACCTGCTCACCACCACCTCGGGCTCTCAGTCTCAGCTAGGGAGGTCCGGACTCCGTATGACTGTGTGGAAGCAGCTGCCCCAGAGGAGAGTGATGACACACAGGCCCGGTGCAGCTGTGCAGCAGTTGTGGGTGGAGCTAGCAGGAGGGAAAACAGTGACCGGACCAGGCTATTGCGGCCGCGACACTGGGGGTGTTCAAAAAAATGAAAGGGAGCAGCCAGAGCCAGCAGGGATGCCCTTGGGATGGTGTCAGACAGTGTCACCCGACCCTGGTGCAGAGCGCACCCCCATAGAGACGCCACTCGGCCCAAGCCCCCCCTTAATCTGTGGCACCGCCACCCCCTTGGTACTCCCCTGTCCTCAGTGCAATCACATTGCCCGGTCAGTGCAATCACAGTGCCCTATATACAAAATAATTCTGTGCTGCCAGAGAAGAAATAAGCAGCTAACACAACCAGCAAGGTATAAACAAATAGAGAAAACAAAATAGGTGTAGCGCTATGAGATTATAAAAGAGTCCAATGTAAAAAACATTAAACCGGCAGTTCAAAATATAATTGACAAAGAAGGGTCATCCTTGGGAAAGGAATGAGGAATCTTCAGGAACTAGACACTTCAAATATATAAACCATCTGGAGTGGAGACATGCACAACACCACCAAAAGTGAGGAGGCTTACCAGAATCGGTGGACCCAACAGGGCGTACGCCGAGTAGGGTCAGATAGGCTTAGGTGGTAATGGCTGCAGGTGGCCCCGAAGGGCGATGTTGATGGAATAGCTCACATGTTGCTGTGTCCCTCAAAACGATGCCGGAACCGGGAAGTATGGAACAAACGTCACGTTGATTGTATCCCTCAGAACGATGTTAAAAACCAAAGGAAGGCAGTAGCAAATGGAAAAAAGAAAGGAATGGCCACACAGTGTAAATCCATATAAAATTGGAATTTTTATTTAAAATTGATATACACTCACATTTAGATCCATAAAAAACAGCGCTGTGGAAAAGTGGCGACAGTGGGGTCCTACCCGACGCGTTTCATCTTCATAGATGTCGTCTGGGGGGTTTCCCCCACTGTAGCCACCAAGGTATTTATAGGGGGTACATCAAAATTCATGAGAATCAGCTCCACGAATGTTAGAAACGTCACTTCCGGTGTGAGGGCAAGATGGATGGCCGGCGTGCATTCCACGCCTCACATTGATAGACACCGGAAGTGAGGAAAGGAAAATATGGCATAAACGGCCCAAAGGGACAAACTAATTGATTATCATAGTTGTACAAATGTCCGGATGGTGCAACGTGTGAACAGGATAGATGATGCAAGAATTGAAAGGAGTGTGCACGACGCGGCAATGTGCGCGCGCATCCGAGTGAAATAGTAGATACAGTGCATGCGCGTAAGGCGCATGCGTGGTGAGAGAATGAAACATCTTAGTGACACAGTGAAGGGGCGGAACCACGGCTACAGAGGTGATAACAACATCCTCCAGCCGGGCAAAGTGACGTGTCCAGTGCATGCATAATGTGATCCTCCCACGGAGGCGGGCAAATGCCGGGAGGTCGGACGTGTGACGGCTGGGTGACAGCAGTGAGGGGGCGGAACCACGGCTACAGGGGTGATGACAGCATCATCCAGCCAAACAGTGTCAAATACGTGCATAAAGGGAAGGATGCGATCCTTCCACGGATGCCGGGAGATTGGACGTATGGCAGCCCAGCACAACAAAACATACAACCCGGAAATGTAACCAGTGACACAGATGTGTATAAAGTGACCCCAGTTGGGGAAAAAACGAGTATATATACAAAAGTGAGTGTTAGGGACAAGTACACAGATAAAGTGCAATAACGGCGTCAAACTTGTGGCAATGAATGTAAGACCCGAATAACAAATAAAACATATGTATCGTCACAGAAGTGTGACTAGCAATATTAAGTGCTGAATAAGGTAAAAAAATTTGAATAAGAAATGAAATTGGGTATAAAAAAAGAAGTGTAATATTACTCATGAGAAAACATTATAAAAATACTATAAAAATACCTACTCATGGAGCGGACTCACATAATGATATACATACAATATTCGCCAAATATACATATACAATAAGTATCTTGTACTTATATATGCAACAAATACATGTATATAGATTTTAATATTAAGGACTAAATTAGGTGGATACCTATACACATATGGCAATAAATAAAATGAAAAAGGAGAGAGAAACACAGTTAAAAAGAAAAAAAGGAAAAAAACGTCAGGCTTTATTAATAAAGGCGTTGACGTCAACTTCAACATTGATACAGTTAAAAAAAAAAAAGGAAAAAAACGTTAGGCTTTATTAATAAAGGCGTTGACGTCAACTTCAACATTGATACCTAATGGGAAAAGTGTACGGAGCTCATGGATCCAGAAGGTCTCTAAACGAGACACGCCCCTAGTCATGGCACCACCCCTCCAGGGGGGGACATATCTATCTATCACCACAAATCGTGTCCCCTCAATGACGCGATTGTGGTGTAGCTTGTAGTGTTGGGGGACGGTGTGTTTAGTGTCCCCACTTTTAATAAGCGCGATATGTTCCGCCACTCTTATAGCAAAAGAACGGATGGTACGGCCCACATATTGTTTCCCACAATGACATGTAATTAAGTACACAATGTAACTGGTGGTGCAAGTACAAAATTGTTTGATCGAATATGTTTTGTGGGTAACTGATGATGTAAACAACACAGTTTTTCTCCCAATGCCAGAATTGTGTTGGCAGACAATACATTTTTTACATGAATAGAATCCTTCCATCTCATGGAAGAGAGATTGGCGTATGGGAGGGTTAATGATGTTCGGAGCGATTTTGCTCTGTAAAGTGGGGGCTCCCTTAAAAATGACTTTCGCCCTATCGGGCAATACAGTACCCAAAACTCGATCATTCCTAAGGATGTCCCAATGTTTGGAAAGAATGGCTTTAATGTGTCTATGCTGATTAGAGAAGGACGTCAACAAAGACCACCTAAAGAAATCACCTTGTTCTCTTTTAGGCCTCTCTTCCAATAGTGATTCCCTATTGGTTTCAAGGGCATATTGAAACTCACGGTCAACAAGCTGGGGATCATAATCTTTATCAATGAACTTGGCCTTCAAAAGTGCCGATTGTGCTTTGAAGGAATCAGTGTTTGAGCAATTTCTTCGTAATCTAAGAAATTGACTCCGTGACACTGAGTCAAGCCAAGACCGGTGATGGCAGCTATCTGGTGGTATAAAGCTATTCCGGTCTGTGGCTTTGAAGTGTGTCTGGAGCTGGAAACCACCATCACATATCTCAATTTCTAAATCTAAAAAATTGATTTTATGATTACTGGCTGTATGGGATAGGGAGATACCACGATCATTATTATTCAAGTGTTCAAAAAATGAATCGAGTGATTCGGCACTCCCCTTCCATAGGAGGAGGATGTCGTCAATATACCGTGCATCCTCCTCCCACTTCGCCATAAATAGGTTGGCGAGGCACATTGCCCGGTCAGTGCAATCACAGTGCCCTATTAGTGCAATCACAGTGCTCCATCAGTGCAATCACAGTGCCCCATCATATAGACAAGGTGCTGTTGCATGTAAATCTGACTTCATGATAAATTTAATTTTAGTTTTAATTTAGTTTTAGTTTTAATTATCATGATATAAAATAATGGATGGGGGGGCCTTTTGGTGGGTGCAATTTTTATTTTTAATTCTTGGACCCAGGCAGCATAATGTCTTGGGCCAGCCCTGGGTACAGGCCAGGCGATGTACACGGTCCTCGCCTGGCACATGCACACTGGAGCGCCACTCCGGTGATCGCTGTGTCCAACAGACATAGTGGACTGCAGCAAGCAGCCAGGGTATCACGTGGTCACTATGTGATCACATGGTCACAATGTAAACACAACTGTTATGAATGGGTTTCTTTATAACAGCTGTGCTTAGTATTGTGATGCTGTTATTGCCCCACAGCTATCACATGGTACCTGGGGCAATCACAGTACCCTGTACCATGTGATAGCTGGCAAATCCGAGCATCACAATATAGTAATCACAGCTGTTATGAAAGAGACCCAGTCATGACAGTACAAATCATTCCTGTTACAGCAATCATCACTGTAGCAGCAATCAAAATGTAAAAAAATTGTAAAAAAGAAAAGGAAAAAAAAAGTTTCAAAAATTGAATAACAACTGACAGTATGGGAAAAAATAGTGTAAAAACTAATTTTATTTAAATTCTTAATTTTTCAAAAAAGTTGTGACAAAAAATTACAACTATAAAAAAACTCACCATGCCTCTTGCTAAATACCTCAGACTGTCCTGGCATTTTAGGCTCTCAAGAAATAGGCCATCAGTACATCTGGATGAATCAATTTTCTAATATACAGGGGGTCCCCAGGTTACAAACAAGTTAGGGACTTTAGGTTTGTTCTTAAGTTGAATCTGTTTGTAAGTCGGAACAGGTACATTTTTTTAAGTGTAGCTCCAGCCAAAAAATCTATTTTTAAGTTTTGTAGATAGCATAGGGAAGGGTTATCACCCCTGTAACATTTGTTTTGCTGTCTGTGCCCCTGTTCAGAAGATTTCACCTCACTTTCTGTCCCAATGACAATTGGATTTTGAAAATTTGGGGTTATTAGGGAAATAAGGATAGGTGATAAAGCATCAGTGGAGACACCTTTTTCCCATATTAACTCTTACAGGAGTGAATTTCCCTTCCTAGGTGTAGATTTCCTCTCACTTCCTGTTGTCTCCCTCCGTTTGTAAGTAGGAGTCGTTTGTAAATCGGATGTTTGTAAGTAGGGGACCCCCTGTAATACCATAGTTTATAGACTCTATAACTTTCACAAAAACAAATGAATATACATTTATTGGGATTTTTTTTTTTCTTTTTTAATTTTTTATTTATAACAGGCGAAAGGGGGCCCACATGGACCAGTGTCATACAATATACATTATATCTTCATCGCATGTCCACACATAACAAACCCATGTGTGACATCATACATTGATATTAACAGGTAAATGTGAGGAATGTGAAGAACACACAACATGTAAACGTGCATGTTGTTATCAGAAGGCTTTTTACCATGGAAAAGAAAAAAAAAAAACACAATAGACATGTATGTTTCCTGAGTTGTGGTGAACTAAATAAGCAGGGTCCCATGGGCTCCCTCCCTTCTTTTTCCTTATTTCAAAAAAAAAAAAAGGGTCCTATAGTCAGGAGGAGAGAGAAAATAAGAGGAGGGAAAATGAGGGGGAAGGGAAGGAGGGGAGGGGGATGCTCCCTGCGATCACGGGACGAATAGAGTCACCGCCGAGCGGCAATTGCAATGCCAAATATCCTGTGTCCATAGTTTTAGGAATTGAAATTGGCTTTTGTGTGTTCAAGAAAACGGTGCAGCCTCTCGCAGAGTCTGACCCTCGTTAGAGTAAATGAACAAGTTCCAGCCCTGCCACGTTTTGGAGAATTTTTCCTGTCTGTTTTGTGCTGTATGGATGAGGTCTTCCATATGTTTAATTTCTTCTACTTTTTTGATCCATAAGTCTATGGTTGGTGGGGTAGAGGACTTCCACCGTAGCGGGATGCAGGCTTTAGCTGCGTCCAGAAGATGTCGGAGTATAGATTTTTTGTATGTCTTTGGGGGGGTGTTAGCTGCGTGTAGGAGAAAAAATGATGGGTCGTCCTTAATCTCGTGATCTGTAAATTTCTGTATCGTTTTCCTTATTGTTTGCCAAAAGTATGTCAGTCTAGAGCATGACCAGAAAACATGCAGTAGTGTCCCCTTTTCTGTTTGGCATCGCCAACAGAGGTCAGATGTCGTCGGGAAAAGTTTGTGTAACTGTGCTGGGGTTCTGTACCAGTGTGATAGAATTTTGTAATTCGTCTCCTGGATTTTGGCACATATAGAAGATTTGTGTGTGAATCTAAGAATTTGTTGTTTTTTGGTTATGCTAAAGCTGCAATCTAGTTCTTTTTCCCATTTAGTTAGGCCTGGTGGAACGAAATCTGATGTAGGAGTATTCAACATGTTATAGGTTAGAGACAGTGTGTGCGATAGTATCCCCTGGGTTGAGCATATGTCTTCAAGTGTGGTGAGCATCTGTGTATTCGTGGGGGGTTGTAAGATTTTAAGGAAGTGACTCAGCTGAGACGCCCTCAGAAAGTCCAGTCTATATGGGCCTGCAGGGCCAGTAAGTTCTGCAGTTGTTTTCCAACGTCCTCCGGCGCTATATTGGGATTTTTTTTACCAATGACATGTAGCAGAATACATTTGGCCTAAACATATGAATACATTTGCTTTTATTGGATATGTTTTATAGCAGAAAGTAGAAAATATTGTTTTTGTTTTCAAGTGGTTAAAAACAAACAGTGGAGCACATTAAACGGCTGTTGGCAGCCAGTCAGGTGTTTGATTTTTTTTTACCCCCTTAAAAAATGATTGAATCACATGAATATACAGTGCCTTGAAAAAGTATTCACACCCCTTGAAATTTTCCAGATTTTGTCATGCTACAACCAAAAACGTAAATGTATTCTATTGAGATTTTATGTGATAGACCAACACAAAGTGGCACATAGTTGTGAAGTGGAAGGAAAATGATAAATGGTTTTAATTTTTTTTTTTACAAATAAATATCTGAAAGTGTGGCGTGCATTTGTATTCAGCCCCTTTTACTCTGATACCCCTAAATAAAACCTAGTGGTACCAATTGCCTTCAGAGGTCACCTAATTAGTAAATAGAGTCCACCTATGTGTAATTTAATCTCAGTATAAACACAGCTGATCTGCGAAGCCCTCAGGGGTTTGTTAGAGAACCTTAGCGAACAAACAGCATCAAGAAGGCCAAGGAACACACCAGACAGGTCAGGGATAAAGTTGTGGAGAAGTTTAAAGTAGGGTTAGGTTATGTAGCAAAGTCCCAGACCTCTTTAGGCCTAAAAGTTACCTCCAGGGTTAGGGAGAGCTGACATCCTTTAGTGTAGCGTGGGTTACAAGGCATGGTGGGTGTAATGCAAGATGAACAGGTGGGCGCCAGTCACTTTTTGAATGCAAAGAGATTTATTGACTCTTAAACAGAACTGTGGGAGAGAGGGTTAGGGCCAGGACACCTATAGGTAGATGCAATGATAATTGGCAGACTCCGGGACTTCTATAGGTAAACAGTTATACAGGTGAAGGCCTCCAGCCGGACACCACTTTTGTATAGGTAGGATCACTGTCTCCTATGGCAACGATCTTGTAGATGTTACTAACTCTAATGGTATTCAACTATTTGCAACACGAAAAGTTATCTTTACCCCACACTCACTCACTGTGGGTCTTCACTTAATGAGCTCCCAGTCTCTCTCACTAGACTCCAGATCCACTAGCCACTGGATCCCCGGAGCTCCTTCACAGTAGCATGCAGCATCTTCCTCAAGCGCCACCCCCGCTTCCCTGCTGGGTCCCTGGTTTGGCACTCACAGATACTCCTCAAGCTTCACCCCTGTTGACACATTAGGTTCTTGGCTTGGCACTCCACAAGCATCACCTCTGCTGTCCTGCTGGGTCCCTGACTTGGCACTTGCTGAAGTTTTCTCACTTCTTCACCGGCGAGAACTCTGCTCTGGTACTGGCCTTAGCTTACTCACGATGGTCTCCGGTAGCAAGGTGGATGGGCCCTTAGTGGCGACAGCTTTCCTTCTACCTGGTTCCCCCAGTTGGTGGAACAGTTACTTCTGGTTGGACTACAAGCCCGCAGTCCCAACCATACGCTGCTTTTCCTGCTTCTGCATTGGCTCTCAGACAGCCTAGCAGCCAGATGTCCCTGGGATAGGCCTTAGGTTTCTGGCCTAGCAGCCCAGGTCAATACAACACACGTCCACCCAGACAGCCATCCAGGTTGCACAGAACCCCAATCACCTGACTCCGCCCAAATAAATAGGTTCTCCCAGCAGACCAAGGGACCCAATAAAATTCCTGCCCATTGGCTGACACATCCCATTTATTCCTAATCTTTCCTTGCAATGCCCTGTCTTACCTAATGTCACCAGATACCGGGCCACCTAGCAACAGAAGAGAGAAGTGCAGCAATTCCAGAATTAGGGCAAAATTAATTGACCTCCTAACAATTGACCAAGGCAATGATCACTTGGAAACTAAATTTAATAGCAACCCTGCCTAAATATCAGGGTGCTACAGTTATAAAAAAAATTCCCAAGCTTTGAACATCTCACGGAGCACTGTTCAATACATCGTCCAAAAATGGAAAGAGTATGGCACAACTGCAAACCTACCAAGACATGGCCTTCCACCTAAACTGACAGGCCAGGCAAGGAGAGCATTAATCAGAGAAGCAGCCAAGAGGCCCATGGTAACTCTGGAGGAGCTGCAGAGATCCACAGCTCAGGTGGGAGAACCTGTTCACAGGACAACTATTAGTCGTGCACTCCATAAATCTGGCATTTATAGACGAGTGGCAAGAAGAAAGCCATAAGAAGCCCTGTTTGCAGTTTGTGAGAAGCTATGTGGGGGACACAACAAACATGTGGAAGAAGGTGCTCTGGTCAGATGAGACCAAAATTGAACTTTTCAGCCTAAGAGCAAATGTGTGGCGGAAAACTAACACTGCACATCACCCTGAACACACCAGCCCCACCGTGAAATATGGTGGTGGGGGCATCATGTTGTGGGCATGCTTTTCATCAGCAGGGAAAGGGAAGCTGGTCAGAGTTGATGAGAAGATGGATGGAGCCAAATACAGGGCAATCTTAGAAGAAAACCTGTTAGAGTCTGCAAAAGACTTGAGCAGGACAATGAGCCTAAACATACAGCCAGAGCTACAATGGAATGGTTTAGATCAAAGCATATTCATGGGAATGGCCCAGTCAAAGTCCAGACCTAAATCCAATTGAGAATCTGTGGCAAGACTTGAAAATTGCTGTTTGCAGACGCTCTCCATCCAATCTGACAGAGCTTGAGCTATTTTGCAAAGAAGAATGGGCAAACATGTCACTCTCCAGATGAGGAAAGCTAGTAGAGACATACCCAAAAAGACTTGCAGCTGTAATTGCAGCAAAATGCGGTTTTACAAAGTATTGACTCGGGGGGGCTAAGTTGCTAAGTACACGCCACACTTTTCACATATTTATTTGTAAAAAATTTGCAAAACTATTTATCATTTTCCTTCCATTTCACAATTATGTGCCACTTTGAGTTGGTCTATCACATAAAATCCCAATAAAATACATTTACATTTTTGGCTGTAACATGACAAAATGCGAAAAATTTCAAGGGGTATGAATAATTTTTCGAGGCACTGTATTTACCACAAAGACACTTGTGGGCCAGTGCAACAAAGTTAGAAGACCAGCACTAATTCTCAAAATGTACAGACTGTTTTAAGGTTTTACCTATTTTATTTTCCTTTTCTGTCCACCCCTGGACATATATGTCAAAATTCTGCAAGAGATTGATGCCTCTTACAAACCTTCCAACTTTTGAACCTGAGAATGAGGGACATTTCAGGGAGAGAGTGGCCTGCGGCATGCGTAGCGCGCTGCAGCAGAAAGTATGTGTGGCCAACCATGATAGTGGGAGGTGCTTAAGGGCAGTGGTTGAACAAAACCTGGGCTTCCTTGTACCTATAAAATATGCTTTGATTGCTGTGCCTCAATACAATCATTTAGAAAATTGTTCCAATACATCTGGTTTTGTATACACTGAAAATTGACAGAGAGCTTAAAGTGGTTGTATACCCCTTTAGCAGATTTTTACCTACAGGTAAGCCTATAATAAGGCTTACTTGTAGTTAAAATGAATATCTTCTAAACCTGTATGGTTTAGGAGATATTCCCCTTGCAAGTCCAGCAAAGGTCCAGCGTATTGTGCCGGAACTTGCCGGAACGGAGGGCTCCCACGCATGCATGTTCTGGATATACAACCGCTTTAAAATAATGGATTATGAAGGACCTGGGGAACCCTGGGATGGAGCCAAAGAATAAGTAGTGCAGTACATGTAGCACATAGTAGCAAATGATTGTCATGGTCAAGTTGCGCGTTACAGTGGGAGTGGCTTAAAGAGGGATGATTAAACAGAAGCTGAGTCTAGTTGCTGTATTCAGTGCAGCATTGCTTGAACATATGAACATCAGAGGAAATCTTATCTCAAATGTCAGAAATATGCAACATAACACTTAGGGCTCATTCACAGTAGTGGTTGTAGGGGTAGTAAAACCGTGGCTTAACCACAGGGTTTTACCACCTCGCCAAGTGCGCTCTGTTTAGCTGCAGAGGCAGCAGCTGGTGGTGTATATATGCCGCAGCAGCGATGCTTTGCGTCGTGGCTGCGGCGGGTGTAATATCCCCTGACACATTGGCGGGCACTACTACCCACTGACCATGACCCATTCAAGTGAATGGAGACACTCTGCAAAGCACTACTTTTTCAAATTGTATCACACCAAACCACATAATACTGCAGTGTCATGTGGTTTGGTGGCAACAAACACACTACCATTAACAATTAATGGCACTCGCATGCGTCTCACAAGGGCATCATGATTGCATGCAGTGTGGGAAATGCACATGGAACGTGCCTTTCCTGCACTATGATCCAACCCTTAGGGAGAGAGAGAGGGAAGGATCACTATGGAATATGCAAGAAAGGAAGGGGGGATCACTATGGTGCATGGAAGAAATGACGGAAGGATCACTACGGTACATGGAAAGGAGGAAGGATCACTAAGGTACCTGGAAGGAAGGGTCACTATGGTACATGGAAGAAAGGACGTAGCACTATGGTACATGGAAGGTAGGAAGGAAGGATCACTATGATATATGTAAGAAAGGAAGAAGGGGTCACTATGGTACATGGAATAAAGAAAGGAGGAATCACTATAATACATGGAAGGCAGGAAGGATCACTATGGTATATGGAAGAAAGGAAGGAGGGGTTAATATGGTACATGAAAGAAATGAAGGAAGGATCATTATGGTACAACATGGAAAGGAGGAAGAATCACTAAGGTACATGGAATGAAGGATTATTGTGGTACATGGAAGGCAGGAAGGAAGAATCACTATGGAATATGGAAGGCAGGAAGGATTACTATGGCATATGGAAGGCAGGAAGGATCATTATGAAATATGAAAGGCAGGAAGGATTACTATAGCATATGGAAGGCAGAAGGGATCACTATGGCACATGGAAGGCAGGAAAGAAGATCACTATGGCATATGAAAGGCAGAAAGGAAGGATCACAATGACACCTGAAAGGCAGGAAGGAAGCATCACTATGACACATGAATGGCAGGAAGGATCACTGTAGTACATTGAGGGCAGGAAGGATCACTGTGGTACATTAAAGGCAGGAAGGATCACTATGGCACATGGAAGGCAGGAAGGAAGGATCAGTATTGCACATGGAAGGTAGGAAGGATCACTATGGCACATGGAAAGCAGGAAGGATCACTATGGCACATGGAAGTGAGGAAGGAAGGATCACTATGGCATAGGGAAGGCAGGAAGGATCCCTATGGCACATGGAAGACTGATTGGTGACACTGGTGGCACTATAATGTAATCAGTGCCCTGATTACATGTTTTGTTGTCCCCTGCGAGGAGATGCCACTGATCGGCACCACACATTCTGTCAGTGTGAGGCGATTACCAGCATCTCCGTGTTTACATGCGACCGGCTGTGATTGGACACAGCCGATCACATGGTTAAAGAGCCATGGACGTGGCTCTTTACAGAGATTGGGGTCGCGCCGTGTCCTAGCAACATGGCGTGGCCGTGATTGCGTGCTGCGTGCCCCCCAGGCGTGCGAGAGCGGCAGTTCTGGGACAATGTCATATGATGGCATCCCAGAACATGAGCCGCACCGCCCCTCCGTCATTTGACGGTGGGCGGGAGGCAAATGGTTAAGTACTGAAGTTTGGCACCATTCCATGAGTGTGCGCATTTTTAAAGCATGACATATTAGGTATCTATTTACTCAGCGTAACATCATCTTTCACATTATACAAAAAATTGGGCTAACTTTAGTGGGTTTTTTTTGTTTTTTTTAATTCATAAAACTGTTTTTTTATCCAAAAAAAAACCTGTTTGAAAAATTGCTACGCAAATCCTGTATGACATAAAAATTTGCAACGACCAGGATTTTATTTCCTAGGGTGTCTGCTAAAAAAATATATATAATGTTTGGGGGTTATGAGTAATTTTCTAGCAAAAAAATTATAATTTTTACATGTAGGAGAGAAGAGTCACAATAGGCCCGGTATGGAAGTGGTTAAGCTGTGAAAATTGTGTAATTTATACGTAATAGGCGTATTTTATTTGAAATTTGCTTGTTGATTTTTTTCTCTTTGCCTGGAGAGACATGTTAAAAAAAAGAGAAATCATGGTCCTTTCTTTGTTTTAATGTGTAACTTGTGAATGGAGGGGAGGGGTTCATCAGTACAACCTCAAAGAATATATCAGTCAGAAGAGAAATACAGGGGCTAACATTGTTGATCTTTTGATTATGCTAGTTGACTAGCTATTGTAATTAATCTCTGACTTCAATTCTTAAAATGTGTGCAGATCAAGAAAGACAAATTAAATTAAAATGATTAAAGGATACTGATTAGCAATGGTAACTTCCATATATCTCACATGATGGGTTTTTGGAAAAGCAAATCTGTGATTTGCAGGTAGAGAAAAGCAGTAGGATTGTTTTGATACCTCCTGTTTTTTTTATTTTTTACCTTTCTGCTTTTTAATGTATTATGCTAATTATTCCTTATGGGTTACTCCAAGAATACAAAGACACATTAAAAACATACTAATTTAATATTGAAGGGGCCTACTCTGATCAGTGCCATTCAGTATAAATAGGGCTTCTATTGTACATTGTTCTGGACAATGCTTCTCCCTCTGGCCTGTGAGTATGTAGCAGGCCCCTGTATCAAGGTTAGGGAACACACAAGGGATTAGTGAGATCTGGTCACATACAGGTTGCTAGGCAGCCAGCCTTCTCCTATTCCCAGCTAATTCCTCAGCGTTTCCTGAGGCCAGGATAGAGTGTATTATTTCCAAGAAATTCATGCACCTGCTTGTTTTGAATCAAACTGAATTTGTACCTTGTAAGTGGCAGAAATAAAGCTCCGTCCACTTGTTACTATAGTTGTTCAATCACTTGCCCCCACTTACAGTAGCATTTGCAAAGACATGAACAGCACATCTAATATTGTAAAATACAGCAAGCACAGTAACATAAGCATGATTTGCAATGTTATAGTGCTGGAGTATCCCAAGGTCATCTTCAGAAATGTGCTAAAGCTATAGCAAGTTTAAACGGTGAGTACAAACAAAACTGATATCTTAGTTTTTGGTACCTGCTAGAGAATTCAAGCACTGTGCAATTTTGTTTTATTTCTTTTGGGACTCTATTGGTGAGATATTTGCACTTGAGTTACTGAGACTGCTCTCCCTGTAATGCCGCGTACACACGAGCTGACTGTTTGGCAGAAAAGGTCCGATGTAACGATTCCGTCGAACATTCCGATCATGTGTGGGCTTCATCAGACCTTCATCGGACCTTTTCTGTCGAAAATTCCAACGGACCTAGAAAAAGAACATGTTTCAAATCTTTCCGACGGACTCGAGTCCGATCGAAAAAATCAGTTCGTCTGTATGCTAGTCCAACGGACAAAAAAGGACGCAAGGGCAGCTATTGGCCACTGGCTATGAACCTTACTCTAGTCCGGTCGTACGTCATCACGCTCGAAACGATCAGACTTTGGTGTGATCATGTGTAGGCAAGTCTGTTTCGTTGGAACTCCGTCGAAAAGTCCTTCGGAGTTCAGGCGGATGAGAAGTCTGCTTGTGTGTACGTGGCATAAGAGTTTTAATTTTATGCTATGTTGAATGCACACAAAGGTAAGGGGGAGCACCTCTAACTACAACCCCAATTCCAAAAAGGTTAGAAACAAGCCCTTTAAAATGTTGTTTGACTGTCATGCCAATGTTTTAAATTGTAACTATCAAATTTGGGATGCATAGAAGTGATGTAATGGTTATGCCTGTGACCCTTCACTTACCATATACAACCCCACATCAAAAGAAGTTGGGTACGCTGAATAAAACTTACATAAGTTAGAATACGAT
The DNA here is from genome assembly GCF_042186555.1 of Aquarana catesbeiana. Classification (NCBI taxonomy): domain Eukaryota; kingdom Metazoa; phylum Chordata; class Amphibia; order Anura; family Ranidae; genus Aquarana; species Aquarana catesbeiana. The sequence goes on from NC_133325.1 coordinate 191,973,427, forward strand.
TTCCAAATCCCATAAACCCATATTTTATTCACAATAGAAAATAGAAAACACGTCAAAGGTTTATACCTATAATGGAGTGATAAGTGGAAAGGGCAAATGCCAGGGGGGGCTAAACCAGGTAAGTACCATGAGGTCATCAATCCAGTATTGCATTATTGTGAAACAAACAAATGTAGGTATAAGGGCGTTATACGATTACCTCTGGTAGCCCCAAATTGCATTGTATCAACACACTATTTATATATAAAAAGTTATATCTTTATTACAAAAGTTATAAAAATACAACATATCCTCACAAAAGGGCCACATGCTAGCCCATAATATATAAAACAAACATGATAGGAGTAAGAGCATTACGCTGTCCAAGCCTCTTCTTCAGGGCTGCAGTCTCTCAACCTCTGACTAGATACCTAGTATCAACAAACATATATAATCAATAGAGAGGATATTCAATACAAAAAGAAGAAAGACATATATTCAAATATACATTCATGATGGAATTTCCATCACACAAAATTTGAGATCTGGATCTCAAATTTTCCGACAACAAAATCCGTTGTCGTAATCAAGCAGAAGAGCCCCACTGGCTATTCTTTTCTTTTGGCTATTTCATTTTTCTCGGCTCGTCGTATGTGTTGTATGTCACCACGTTCTTGACGATCGGAATTTCCGACAAGATTTGTGTGACCGTGTGTATGCAAGACAAGTTTGAGCCAACATCCGTCCGAAAAAAAACATGGATTTTGTTGTCGGAAAATCCTATCGTGTGTACAGGGCATAAGACTTCATGCACACTACAGCTCCTAAACTTGAGTTTACGAGCTTTTGGTGTTTTTTTTAACAAAGCTCCTAAACTCAACTCCATTTAAGCCTATGTGTCAATGTACACATAGGCTTTGAGGATTGTTTAGGAGTTGCTGCGGTTAGGGGAGGTTCAACCTCCCACAACCTTCCTCGCCTGAACAAGGAAGAATCGCATTAAGGATAGGAACGCTTTGACCACTGGCCGCAAAATCGCACTTCGGCGGTCAACAAAGGCTATGTATACATGAAGCCTTAGATGCTCTTTTTATACCCAATCATGTTACTGACCTGTTGCCAATTAACCTAATTAGTTGCAAAATGTTCATCCAGCCCTTCCTTGTTAGTACCACTTACTTTTCTAACTTTTTGTTGCCCTATACCAACATTTTTGAGATGTGTTGCTGCCATCAACTTCAAAATGTCCTTTTTTTTCAGTGGCACATTTTCTCAGTTTAAACATTTGATATGTTTTCTATTTTCTACTGTGAGTAAAATATGGATTTATGAGATTTGCAAATACCGGTAATTGCATTCTATTTTTATGTCGTTTTTACACAGCTTTCCGACTTTTCTGGAACTGGGATTATATTAGCTGTTGCTCCATGGTGGTTGCATGGAGGATGGTGGCTGCTAAGGTCACAATCTGTTCCTGATTAGGGATGAGCCGAACACCCCCCGGTTCGGTTCGCACCAGAACCTGCGAACGGACCGAAAATTCGCACGAACGTTAGAACCCCATTGACGTCTATGAGACTCGAACGTTGGAAATCAAAAGTGCTCATTTTAAAGGCTAATTTGCATGGTATTGTCCTAAAAAGGATCTGGGGACCCGGGTCCTACCACAGGGGACATGTATCAATGCAAAAAAAACTTTTAAAAACGGCCCGTTTTTTCGGGAGCAGTGATTTTAATGATGCTTGAAGTAAAAAAAAAAAGTGAAATATTCCTTTAAATATCGTACCTGGGGGGTGTCTATAGTATGCCTGTAAAGTGGCGCGTGTTTCCCGTGTTTAGAACAGTCCCTGCACCAAATGTCATTTTTAAAGGAAAAAATCTCATTTAAAACTGCTTGCGGGTTTAATGTAATGTCGGGTCCTGGCAATATGGATGAAAATCAGTGAGACAAACGGCATGGGTACCCCCCAGTCCATTACCAGGCCCTTTGGGTCTTGTATGGATATTAAGGGGAACCCCGCACCCAAATTAAAATAAGGAAAGGTGTGGGGCCACAAGGCTCTATATACTCTGAACAGCAGTATACAGGCGGTGCAAACAAGACAGGGACTGTAGGTTTGTTGTTAAGTAGAATCTGTTTGTCATTTTGAACGGGTACATTTTTAACGTGTTTAGCTCCAGCCAAAAAATCTTTTTTAAGCTTTTTGGAAAACATAGGGAAGGGTTATCACCCCTGTGACATTTGTTTTGCTGTCTTTCCTCCTCTTTAGAAGATTTCACCTCACTTTTTGTCCCAATGACAAATGTTTTTTGAAAATTTGGGTTTTTTTGTGGAACAAGGATTGGAAAGCATCAGTGGAAAGGAGAAATGTTTTTCCCATATTAACTCTTACAGGAGAGAATTTCCCTTCCTAGGGGTAGATTTCATCTCACTTCCTGTTGTCCCCTTCCGTTTGCAAGTAGGAGTCGTTTGTAAGTTAGATGTTTGAAAGTAGGGGCCTGCCCTATATACTCAGCATAAATTTGTCCCTTAGGTGTTGTTGTGGCCACAACAACGTAAGCCCTCACAGGGCCCTGCTGTGAAATATTAGATCAAGAATTGTAATTACATGCCCCTGTTGAACAGGGGCAGAAAAACTGGGCCTTTGGTGGTGGTGGTGCTGGTGCCACAACACTGTAAGTCCTCACTCGCTCTTGGTGGGTGCAGAAATGGGCCCTGCTGTGAAATATTAGATCAAGAATTGTAACAGGGGCAGAAAAATTGGGCCTTTGGTGGTGGTGGTGGTGGTGCTGGTGCCACAACACTGCAACCCCTCACAGACACTCTAGTTGGAACGCAGGAACGAGCCCTGCTGCAAAGTATTGCATCAAAAATTGTAATTACACGCCCCTGTTAAACAGGGGCAGAAAAATTGGGCCTTAGGCACTGATGCTACAACACTGCAACCCCTCACAGACACTCTAGTTGGAACGCAGGAACAAGCCCTGCTGCAAAGTATTGCATCAAAAATTGTAATTACACGCCCCTGTTAAACAGGGGCAGAAAAATTGGGCCTTAGGCACTGGTGCTGGTGCCACAACACTGCAACCCCTCACAGACACTCTAGTTGGAACGCAGGAACAAGCCCTGCTGCAAAGTATTGCATCAAAAATTGTAATCACACGCCCCTGTTAAACAGGGGCTGAAAAATTGTGCCTTAGGCATTGGTGGTGGTGCCCAGAACCAAAAATGTTCTTTCAAGCTATCAGCGTGATGATTGAGGAGGAAGAGGATAATTACTCAGGGATAGTCACTCAGCATCAGCATAGGCAGTCTTTGAAGGGATCTGAGATTTAAAAAAAAATTATTCGGTTACATCAGCATCAGGTGCTTGGTAGCTGGTGGTGATCCAAGACTGATTCATTTTTATGAAGGTCAGTCGATCGACCGAGTCGGTGGACAGACGCACCCTGTGATCGGTTACAAAGCCTCCAGCAGCACTGAATGTGCGTTCCGAAAGAACGCTGGATGCAGGACAGGCCAGTAGCTCAATTGCATACTGTGCAAGCTCTGGCCAGTGATCCATCCTCAAGACCCAGTAACCCAGAGGATTTTCGGTGGGAAAGGTGTCCAAGTCTGATCTTGCCCCTAGGTATTCCTGCACCATGTAAAACAGACGCTGGCGATGGTTGCTGGAACCGATCATACCTTGGGGCTGTGGACCAAAAAATTGTCTGAACGCATCGGTCAGACGGCCACCTTCTCCACCACTCCTTCTTTGACTGACTGAAGCCTCAGCAACACGTTGTCCAGAAACAGGATTGTGTAACCTCCCAGTCTCTGGGAACGCGTTGCACAGACCTTTCTGCAAGGCCTCCCGAAGATGTTTCATCCTCTGCTCCCTCTGCGATGGCAAGATAAGGTCCGCAACCTTACCCTTGTAACGTGGATCAAGGAGGGTTGCCAGCCAGTATTGGTCCTTCTCCTTGATACCACGAATACGAGGATCCTTACGCAGGCTTTGCAGGATCAGGGAGGCCATGCAGCGTAGGTTTGCTGAGGCATTCGGTCCGGAGTCCTCTGGGTCACTAAGGACGACATGGTCCGCAGCCACCTCCTCCCAGCCACGTACAAGTCCATGTGTTTCTTGGGACTGATCCCTTAAAGACTGCTGCTGATGCTGAGTGCCAGGCTCCACCTCCATACTGACACAATCTTCCTCCTCCTCCTCCTCCTCGTCCTCTTCCTGTGTGATCGGCGGGCATGCAGAAACACTGTCTGGATAAAGGGGGCCTTGAGAGCTAAGGAAGTCCTCCTCTTCCTGCCTCTGTTCTGCCTCAAGTGCCCTGTCCATTATTCCACGCAGCGTGTGCTCCAACAGGTGGACAAGGGGGACAGTGTCACTGATGCATGCACTGTCACTGCTCACCATCCTCGTGGCCTCCTCAAATGGTGACAGGACAGTGCATGCATCCCTGATCATGGCCCACTGGCGTGGGGAAAAAAAAAACAAGCTCCCCTGACCCTGTCCTGGTGCCATAGTCGTACAGGTACTCATTGATGGCCCTCTGCTGCCTGTGCAGCCGCTGCAGCATGGCCAACGTTGAGTTCCACCTGGTGGGCATGTCACAGATTAGGCGGTTCTTGGGCAGGTTAAACTCCTTTTGGAGGTTCGTCAGCCGAGCACTGGCATTATATGACCGGCGGAAATGCACACAGACTTTCCTGGCCTGCCTCAGGACATCCTGTAAGCCCGGGTACCTGCCCAAGAACCGCTGCACCACCAAGTTAAGGACGTGAGCCAAACAGGGCACATGGGTCATTTGTCCCTGTCGGAGGGCAGAGAGGAGGTTGGTGCCATTGTCGCAAACCACCATTCCTGCCTTAAGTTGGCGTGGCGTCAACCACCTCTGAACCTGCCCCTGCAGAGCTGACAGAGCCTCTGCCCCAGTGTGGCTCCTGTCCCCCAAGCACACCAGCTCAAGCACCGCATGGCATCTTTTGACCTGCGTACTTGCGTAGCCCCTTGAATGGCTACGGAGCACCGCTGGTTCCGAGGACAAAGCACAGGAAGAGGCCATGGAGGAAGAAGAAGAGGAGGGGGTGGAGGAGAGAGGTGTGTCACAATCATTAGCATTTTGGAGGCGTGGTGGCAGAACAACCTCCAACACTGCTGCACCTTGTCCTGCATCCTTCCCAGCTGTCAGCAGAGTCACCCAATGCGCCGTGAAACTTAAGTAACGTCCCTGTCCATGCCTGCTGGACCATGAGTCAGCGGTAATATGCACCTTACCGCTGACCGCCCTGTCCAGCGAGGCATGGACATTGCCTTCCACATGCCGGTAGAGAGCCAGAATCGCCTTCCGTGAGAAAAAGTGGCGTTTAGGTACCTGCCACTGAGGAACCGCACATTCCACAAACTCACGGAAGGGGGCAGAGTCTACCAACTGAAAAGGCAGCAGTTGAAGTGCTAGCAATTTTGCCAAGCTAGCATTCAACCGCTGCGCATGTGGATGGCTGGGAGCAAACTTCTTTCGGCGGTGCAGCAGCTGGGGCAGGGAAATTTGCCTGGTACAATCTGACGTCGGTGTACCAAAAGCAGATTGCCCACAAGTACTTGGCTGTGACACACCTAATTCTACACCTTCATTCCTCTCAGTGCAGGTCTCAGAGAGGACTGAAGTTATAGTGGGGTTGGAGATCTCAGCTGATGAGGAGCAAGGAGAGGTCCTCTTTGTTCTTTGGTGTGGGTCTTTTAGATACGCTTGCCAACGAACTGCATGGCAGGTCAACATATGTCTGGTCAAGCATGTGGTACCCAAGCGGGAGATGTTTTGGCCACGCGACATACGCTTGAGACATATGTTGCAAATAGCAGTGGTGCGATCTGATGCACTCGTCTCAAAAAAGGCCCACACCAAAGAACTTTTTGAATAACGCGCAGAGACTGCAGCGCCCTGCACATGTGGAGCTTTGGGGTATGATGCAGTCAATGTGCTGCCCTTAGGCTGGCCCCTGGAGGGCATCCTGCCTCGTTGGTGATGTGCCGCCTCCTCCTCCTCCTCCTCTCTCCTATCAGGCACCCACGTTGAGTCAGTGACCTCATCATCCCCTCCCTCCTCATCACTGGAGCAAACCTGGCAGTATGCTGCAGCAGGGGGAGCATGACTGCCAGATTGCTGTCCTTCTTGGGCACCCCCTCTGTCTGCGCTCATGTTACTGCCTTCATCGAGCTCAGTATCATCATCAGAGCCTTCCAAACGCTGGGCATCCTCCTGGAGCATGTGCCCAACACTGTGGTCAAACAGTTCGAGGGACTCCTCAGGAGGACATGGTGGGGCTAGGGAAGGAGTCACTGATGACATTGAGCCGAGGGAAGAGGCCGCTGCTTTGCCAGACAAAGTACCCTGGGCATGGGTGAGAGAGGATGAGGATGATGAGGACGGCTTGGTCATCCACTCGACCAAGTCTTCCGCATGTTGTGGCTCAACACGGCCAACTGCCAAAAAAAAGCCCAAGCGTATCCCACGGCCACATGCTGATGAGGATGCACCGTCTCCATGACCAGCACTAGACACAGAGCCTGCTTGCCCTCTCTTATTGGCTTGTGACTGTCTGCCTCTCCTTCTTGGCCTTCCAGACATACTAATGGCCTGTAGCTGCACTAAGCTGGGATATATATATATATATATATATATATATGTACTGATACTGCAGCTAGCAAAATCAACTGCCTGCCTGTAGTATGAGAACACCACCAACCTTCTACAGGTAGCTTTAGCTGAACACTGTGAGGTGGACTCACCCCACTAACTTGTAGGTTTAGCTGAACACTGTGAGCAGGACGCACCCCACTAACTTGTAGGTTTAGCTGAACACTGTGAGGTGGATGCACCACACTAACTTGTAGGTTTAGCTGAACACTGTGAGGTGGATGCACCACACTAACTTGTAGGTTTAGCTGAACACTGTGAGCAGGACGCACCCCACTAACTTGTAGGTTTAGCTGAACACTGTGAGCAGGACGCACTGCACTAACTGTAAATAGTCTAGCTGCCTGACTGTGGTACTAATAGGATCAAAAGAACACCATTAATTTTCTTCAGGTAGCTGTATATACTGTAACAAGACAAGCCTGCCTGTCAGTAAGAAGATAACAGGAACGGATCTAGCTGAACACTGTGAGCAGGACGCACTGCACTAACTTGTAGGTTAAGCTGAACACTGTGAGGTGGACGCACCACACTAACTTGTAGGTTTAGCTGAACACTGTGAGCAGGACGCACCCCACTAACTTGTAGGTTTAGCTGAACAATGTGAGCAGGACGCACTGCACTAACTGTAAATAGTCTAGCTGCCTGACTGTGGTACTAATAGGATCAAAAGAACACCAGTAATTTTCTTCAGGTAGCTGTATATACTGTAACAAGACAAGCCTGCCTGTCAGTAGGAAGATAACAGGAACGGATCTAGCTGAACACTGTGAGCAGGACGCACTGCACTAACTTGTAGGTTTAGCTGAACACTGTGAGGTGGACGCACCACACTAACTTGTAGGTTTAGCTGAACACTGTGAGCAGGACGCACCCCACTAACTTGTAGGTTTAGCTGAACACTGTGAGCAGGACGCACTGCACTAACTGTAAATAGTCTAGCTGCCTGACTGTGGTACTAATAGGATCAAAAGAACACCAGTAATTTTCTTCAGGTAGCTGTATATACTGTAACAAGACAAGCCTGCCTGTCAGTAAGAAGATAACAGGAACGGATCTAGCTGAACACTGTGAGGTGGACGCACCACACTAACTTGTAGGTTTAGCTGAACACTGTGAGCAGGACGCATTGCACTAACTGTAAATAGTCTAGCTGCCTGACTGTGGTACTAATAGGATCAAAAGAACACCAGTAATTTTCTTCAGGTAGCTGTATATACTGTAACAAGACAAGCCTGCCTGTCAGTAAGAAGATAACAGGAACGGATCTAGCTGAACACTGTGAGCAGGACGCACTGCACTAACTGTAAATAGTCTAGCTGCCTGACTGTGGTACTAATAGGATCAAAGGAACACCAGTAATTTTCTTCAGGTAGCTGTAAATACTGTAACAAGACAAGCCTGCCTGTCAGTAGGAAGATAACAAGAACGGATCTAGCTAAACTGAATACAGTGTATATATATATATATGCAACACCTGGGATGCATATATATACACAATACACTGTAAGTGCAGCTAACTGACTGACTGTTCTGCCTAATCTATCTAACTCAAATCAAATGTCACTGTCTGTCTCTCTCTCTCTCTCAATGAACGCCGGAACACACACTACACAGGGCCGCCGTGCAGGCGGCCTTATATAGTGTGGGGCGTGTACTAAATCCCCTGAGCCATAATTGGCCAAAGCCTCCTTGGCTTTGGCCAATTACAGCTCTCTGTTCAGGCGGCACTGTGATTGGCCAAGCATGCGGGTCATAGTGCATGCTTGGCCAATCATCAGCCAGCAATGCACTGCGATGCCGCAGTGAATTATGGGCCGTGACGCGCCAGACGAATTTGGCGCGAACGGCCCATATCGTTCGCAATTCAACGAACGATCGAACAGCCGATGTTCGAGTCGAACATGGGTTCGACTCAAACACGAAGCTCATCCCTATTCCTGATACTGCTCCTATTACAGAATTTTTCACCCTGAAAAAGAAATATATCATTGCACTTAGTACACTTTTTACTGAATAACATAATACCCAGTGCAATTGGTACTGCAAAACATTGTACCTATCACATCTAAGAACATAGAGCATTAGACAAAACAAATCTCATACTATGAGAAAATGCACCCAGAACATAGAGTATCTACCTGCAGAACATTTTCAACCAAGCACAGTTCACACTGCAGAAGATTGTACCAAGTACTAGAGATGAGCGAATCTGCCCGGGTTTGATTAGTGGGAGGTTCCATTGAGCCACTGAAATCTATAGGTTTTTAATCCTAATATTAAAGTTTAATTAAATGTCAAAACAGAGTGCACAAAAAATGTACATTTCTGACTTACCAGTAAAATAATTTTCTTGGAATGCAGTACAGGACGCAGGATCTTTAGTCTTCAACTGTAGGTAATATGTAGTTAGCTTCAGGGGATTGAACACAGGCAAAAAAAGAGAGCTGCAAGGAGACCCCCTATATAACCTCAGCTAGCCTCAGTTTTATAGCAAGCAATAGCAGATCATAAAGAATAGAGGGTAGGAACCCATGTACGGGAAAGGGTTTCACTGGTGAGCCAAAGCTCCCCATCACCGAGAAGAGGGCTTAAGGTCAAACAAGGCTGATGGCCTTGGAGGACATGGAGGTCCATGTCCTCCAACAAAAGTGTATTCCAGACATAAACTTGGAGCTGAGGGTCTGAGAGGGAAAAAAGGAACTTTTCCTAGCCTCATGAGTAGAAATTCTACCTGCCCGTGATGTACTTATCCAAAGAGGGATCAAACAGGCGTTTTCCCTTAAAGGGCAGATGCTTCAGGCTTTCTTTCACAGGGATTCCACCGACCAGCATTTGAGGCAAAAAATCCTCTGCGTATGGATGAAGGGGAGGCTCATCATGGAGATCTGGCAGGCTTAAACTTCAAGCAGTTCATGCAGTAGCCTAATGCCCTGTACACCAGATAGGATTTTCCAACAACAAAAACCATGTTTTTTTTCTGATGGATGTTGGCTCAAACTTGTCTTCAATACACACGGTCACACAAATTTTGTTGGAAATTCCGACTGTCAAGAACGCGGTGACGTACAACACGTACGAGGAGCTCAGAAAAATGAAGTTCGGCTCTTCTGCTTTATTCCGAGCATGCGTGGAACTTTATGCATCGGAATTGTGTACACACAATCGGAATTTACGTCAATGGATTTTGTTGTTGGAAAATTTGAGAACCAGCTCTCAAATTTTGTGTGACGGACATTCCGATGGAAAATGTCTGATGGGGCCTACACACGGTCAGAATTTCCGACAACAGGCTCCCATAGAACTTTTCCGTCGGAAAATCCTATCATGTGTACGGGGCATTAGGCCATGGGTAAAGCTCTAGATGTTGGTGAACGCAGGGATCTGTTTAGATGGGACTAAGGTCTTGGGTTGTTCACTATCTACAGATAGTAAGAGTTTGAAAGATGGCCATAGAGCAGCAAATAGCTTTTAGGGGTAAGGCAAGTCACTGTGCAAGGCAGGTTGTAAGAGTGAGTAGACTGAGAAGGTCATAGCAGGTATGGACAATTTTAGGGACCTTGGGGTGAGCAGATTCAGGCTGCTTTAACACAAAATAAATAAATACAACTTCAAAGGTAGCAACATTAATAAAAGTAGCAATACTTACCATAACAATAGTTACTGTATGTAAATGCAAATAAAGAGCTATGTAATTTGCAGCAGATGTCTTTGACCCCTTCAATACCGGACACTTTTAGCCCCTTCCTGCCCAGGCCAATTTTCAGCTTTCAGCACTGTCACACTTTGAGTGACAATTGTGCGGTCATGCAACACTGTACCCATATGACATTTTTAGCATTTTTTTCACACAAATAGAGATTTCTTTTGGTGGTATTTAATCATTACTGGGTTTTTACTTATTTTTTTGCTAAATAAATGAAAAAATAGACAAATATTTTGAATATAAAACCTATTTTTCTTAATTTCTATTATAAACTTTTGCAAATAAATAATCTTTCTTCATAAAGTTGAGCCAAAATGTATTCTGCTACATTTCTTTGGTGAAAATAACCCAAATCAGGGCATATTAATTAGTCTGTAGGAAAGTTATAGAGTCCACAAACTATGGTACTGTATATACAATATATCTAAAAATTGATCATTCCTGAGGTACTGATGGCCTTTCATTTCTTGTCCCCCAAATGACTCCTTTTTTTCACTTTGTTTTTATTTTCTACATACTGTCACCAGTGCAGTACAGTGCCATCAAATAACTTGTGTAGCGGTGAGCAGGGACACTGACTGGTGACAGTATGTAAAAAAACAAAAAACATTTTTTAATAATTTTTTTTCTTTACTTTTTTTCTTTTTTTTACATATTGTGACCAGAACAATACAGTGTTACCATAGTAAAACTGTACTACTCTAGGGAGGAGATCAGGATTTTTTTTTACAAACTATGATTGCTTATAGCAGAAATTTTCACTGTTATAAGCAAGCATTTTTACTAAATAAAATAAATTCATTATGTATTGCTGTGATTAGCTGTGATTGCTCACAGCTAATCACATGGTACAGATGGGCTATGATTGGCCTTGTCTGTACCATGTGATCAGGGTGACCAGTCATAGAGATCAACACAATAGTACACAATGAATTGCATGAATCAAAGACATTCATTGTTTACTTACTGTATTGGTCACAGCGATCACATGGTAGTGGCAGTGGGTGAAAAATTACTCCGGAGCGTGGCCAGTTCTGAGGAGGACATCATATGATGTCTACCCAGAACAATAGGGCTCCCACTCAGACGTTATTTTACAATAGCCTGGGCGGAAGCAGTTAAACCTGAAAGACAAAAAAAAGGAAATGTGTGTAATGCAACAAAGAGCTTTAAGACACTGTTAAAGATTAACTCAACATTGCTCAGCCCTGAAACACTAAAATAAAAAGAAATATTGTTTCTTTTTGTATATTTCTGTTTCTTCATCTGCAGATCAAAGGGATGAACAAATGTTCCTCTGTTTAATCCCTTAATTTTCTCTAATCAGCCTTAATTAACTCTCTATTCTCCTCCATTTAATTATTATTTTCCTGCTTTTTTTCTTTTGTTCACGTCTATTTTATTAACTATAAATAATTAAAACTTTTTTTGTATGCTTTGTTAGTAAATAATTTTACACATATATATTAACATATATTTACACATTTCACATTGCAGAAGCGCTAAATTAAAAAAAAAAAAAAAAAACTTTTCAATGCTTTGTACCATTGCTGACAGCTGAAGTTAAAACAAAACAGTTGCGGTAGGTATTGGTAATTGGTATCGGCGAGCACTAAAAAAAAAGTACCTTTCCTTTTTAAATCTGCAGCCGCTGTAATTTTCTGAGAACGCAATGCAATATGGAGTTGGAGTTGTTCTGTTCACAGAGTGTGTACTGACCACCCCCCAGAAACATAATTTCCTGCTTGTGTGATTGGCTCACCAATTTTCCCTGAAGTATGCCTAAGATACAAGTCAGATTTCAGGCATCCTCTGCAACAAAAATGTCATTTTTGGAGAGATACTTTCAATAGGAGCACGTCTAAAGGGATGCAGGCCCAGCAGCTTTCCTCATTAGTGCACAACTGAGAGTTAATTATGAAACTCCGGCGCAGTCAGGCAATGTAGGGCCCAAAACTTGATAGTTTTTAAGGACCTTCCAGTGTCTATATATATCTTTGATCTGCTTGTGTTGTGTGGAAAAGGTAGTGAGAAAAGACCATTTATGTTTAGAATCCTGTGCACGTTTAGGTTGTTCTAATGTTAGAGTATTCCTGTCCAGCAATGATGCGAATTGGATTTGAGGAAACCCGCATCCAATTCACATAGGTGTGAACCCAGCCTTAAGGTTTCATAAGTGAATCTTGTGGAATTCAAATCCATATAGGAGTCCAGTATTATACATCTAATTCCTACCATTCCCCCCTACAAACCACCTATGTAGAAAGAATGAGGAGGATTGAAAACCCATGTAAACCCATTGTCAGCCAAATAGTCCTGGATTGGCTTATGCCATGTACACACGGGCGGACTTTCCGACCGGACTGGTCCGACGGACCGAATCTGGCAGACAATCCGACCGTGTGTGGGCTGCATCGGACTTCCGACGGACTTTAGATTTGAAACCTGCTTCAAATCTTTACGTCGTAACTCCACCGGACTCAGTTCCTAACAGAAAGCCCGTTCTTCTGTATGCTTGTCCGATGGACCAGATACAACACAAGGGCAGGGTACTACATCTCGCGCTCGCTGCAATAGGAAAAACAAATTTTCCTATTGCGGCGAGCGTGAGGGGGAGGCGACGATTTCCCTTAGGTCTGGTATGGATTTTAAGGGGAACCCCTACGCCGAAAAAACAGCGTGGGGTCCCTCCAAAATCCACACCAGACCCCTATCCAAGCACACAGCCCGGCCGGTCAGGAAAGGGGGTGGGGATGAGCGAGTGCCCCCCCTCCTGAACCGTACCAGGCCGCATGCCCTCAACATGGGGGGTGGGTGCTTTGGGGGAGGGGGGAGCCCTGCGGCCCCCTCACCCCAAAGCACCGTGTCCCCATGTTGATGAGGACAAGGGCCTCTTCCCGACAACCCTGGCCGTTGGATGTGGGGGTCTGCAGGCGGGGGGCGATCCCGGCCCCCCACCCTATGTGAATGAGTATGGGGTACATCTTACCCCTACCCATTCACCTAGGGAAAAAGTGTCAATAAAAAAACACATTACACAGGTTTTTAAATTAATTTATAAGACAGCTCCGGGGGTCTTCTCCCGAATTCGGGGGTCTTCTTCTGACTTCGCCGCTCTCTCCAGCCTCTTCTCCCGGTGTCCGGTTCTTCTCCCGCTCTTCAGCCTCTTCTCCCGGTGTTCGACCTCTTCTCCTGGTGTCCGGTTCTTCTGCCGGCTACTGCGCTATCTTCTGCCGCTCTTTTGCTAGCGGTGGCCCAGACTTCTGCGCCGTCTTCTTCCCTCTTCTCTTCTTCCGATGTTGACACAACGCTCTCTCCCGCTGTAATGCTGTGTGAGCGCTCCGCAATGACTTATATAGGTGTGACCCCACCCCCTTATGACGTCACAGTCCCTAGGCATGCTGGGACTGTGACGTCATAAGGGGGCGTGGTCAACATCACCCGGTGACCACGCCAGACACCATAAGCCAAAGATTCGACGTTTGTTCTTCGCTGCTTTGTCGATCGTTGTCATTCATGTTGAATGTATATAGTTCAAACAGAAAATGGATTGGTGATAGTGATCACTGATCAGACAGGTAACCAGATAGGGTATATAGAATCTATATAGAATCTCAATCTATAATATAGAATCTATAGTAATAAATCCCCCCCCCCCCACAACACAGGCAGCCTCTGAGGCTATCACAACACTAGCAACACTAGTATCACTATCAAGTTCACAACACTAAAACAATAGCAGCAGATTATTATGAAAAAGTTAAGTTGAACTGTAGCTTGCTTCACTATTGTTCTGCTGCTGTGCTTATGCTTAATCGCTAAATAATTCAGATTCTCTGACAAACGGACCATCTAAGATTGACTGTCCTCTGAAATGATTCAGTGTGTGTGTCTCTCTCTGCTAGCAAATCGTAAGTGAAAGTAAGTTGGCTGTACGTGTGTACTTAGTTCTAGCTATTTTACTGCTCCTCCTCTTTGGTTACAATCAGCCAATAACATTCATCATCATCATTATTTTTATTTTACTTCCCCAATCCCAATTCCAGCAGCGATCTTTTCTCCCCTATGTCGAATCTTTTCTCTCTATGTCGAATCGTTTCTCTCTATGTAGAATAATCTTGGACTAATAGAGTTCAGGTTAGGCACATTCGACCACAGGTTTGATGGACACAGATTGTTATTGTCAGCATCATGTCGAATCTCCTATCTATATCGAACTGTTGTAGCAAGGAAAACGAAAATAAATCATTTGTTTATGTTGGATCTTTCGTTTTTCGGATTCTGTACTTTCGTTATCGTTTTTTAAAATGATAACGAAAATACCTGAAATTTGGAAGAAAATGCATTCGGACGAAAACGAATGCACATGTCTAGTGTCTAACCAGTGTTTTTGTGTACGATGTCTGTTGTTTTTACTAAGGGATGTGATGGATTTTATTTCCTGCTTTGCACATCCCCGCTGTTAGGACGGAGTTCTGCATTGTGTACATATGCAGAGCTTCGTCCAGCCTCTCTCCTTGATGATCAGCAAATGCCACAGGACATCCATTGGCCTTCACCCACTAATTGGCTTCTGCTCATCAGAAGCAGAACACACGCCCTCTACCTGTAAGTGCAGAATCACGTATACAGTATCTCACAAAAGTGAGTACTCCCCTCACATTTTTGTAAATATTTTACGAAATGACATTTTGCTGCAATGTAACGAAGTGAGTGTACAGCTTGTATAACTGTGTAAATTTGCTGTCCCCTCAAAATAACTCAAC
Organism: Aquarana catesbeiana; assembly: GCF_042186555.1. Lineage (NCBI taxonomy): Eukaryota > Metazoa > Chordata > Amphibia > Anura > Ranidae > Aquarana > Aquarana catesbeiana. The sequence goes on from NC_133325.1 coordinate 191,988,571, forward strand.
ACATGGCCATTAATGTCTAAACCGCTGGAAACAAAAGTGAGTATATTTTGTGTGGGGACCATTATTTTCCAGCACTGCCTTAACCCTCTTGGGCATGGAGTTCACCTTCTCAGATTGCCACTGGAGTCCTCTTCTACTACTCCATGACGACATCACATCACAAACTTTCAGTTTGAGGATACCCCACAGATGCTCAATAGGGTTTAGGTCTGGAGACATGCTTGGCCAGTCCATCACCTTTACCCTCAGCTTCTTTAGCAAGGCAGTGGTTGTCTTGGAGGTGTGTTTGGGGTCGTTATCATGTTGGAATACTGCCCTGCGGCCCAGTCTCTGAAGGGAGGGGATCATGCTCTGCTTCAGTATGTCACAGTACATGTTGGCATTCATGGTTCCCTCAATGAACTGTAGCTCCCTAGTTCAGCACTCATGCAGCCCCAGACCATGACATTCCCACCACCATGCTTGACTATAGGCAAGACACACTTGTCTTTGTACTCCTCACCTGGTTGCCGCCACACACGCTCGACAACATCTGAATCAAATAAGTTTATCTTGGTCTCATCAGACCACAGGACATGGTTCCAGTATGCTCTGGCGTATGAGCACTGACAGGCTGACCCCCCACCCCTTCAACCTCTGCAGCAATGCTGGCAGCACTCATGTGTCTATTTACCAAAGGCAACCTCTGGATATGACGCTGAGCATGTGCACTCAACTTCTCTGGTCGACCATGGCGAGGCCTGTTCTGAGTGGAACCTGTCCTGTTAAACCATTGTATGGTCTTGGTCACTGTGCTGCAGCTCAGTTTCAGGGTCTTGGCAATCTTCTTATAGCCTAGGCCAGTGATGGCGAACCTTGGCACTCCAGATGTTTTGAAACTACATTTCCCATGATGCTCAACTACATTGCAGAGTGCATGAGCATCACGGAAATGTAGTTCCAAAACATCTGGGGTGCCAAGGTTCGCCATCACTGGTCTAGGCAATCTTTATGTAGAGAATCAATTCTTTTTTTCAGATCCTCAGAGAGTTCTTTGCCACGAGGTGCCATGTTGAACTTCCAGTGACCAGTATCAGAGAGTTAGAACCATAACAGAAAATTTAAAGCGGGGGTCCACCTATCTATCGTTTTTTTTTTTTTTTGAGTTCATTCATAAACTTTTCTTCTCAGCATTACATACTCACATATTGTGTGTAATATGTCCGCCTGTGTCAGATTTCGTCGGAAAGAATAACTTATATTATTCACTGCAGGCGGTTTCCATCTTCATTGTGGGCATTTGAAGCCCACAAGCATTTATTTCCTGGATGTGGTGAATGCTGTGCTCCCAGCATTCACCGCTCGTTCCTGCACATGCTCAGTGGCATCCTGGGAAGCCTGAGACTAGCTCCCAGGAGTCTGGGAGAGGCTAGAAACACGCCTACTCCCACGGGAGGAGAACCAGGAAGTGCAAAGAAGAATAGAAAAATAAAAGGTAATTACGGCGATTTAAATTTTTTTAAATGGCATGTCAGCATCTAGGCAAGGAAGAGAATACATACAGATATTGTTCAAAATTTGGGTGGAACCCCGCTTTAACACACATGCTCCCCATTCACACCTGATACCTTGTAACACTAACAAGTCACATGACACCAGGGAGGGAAAATGGCTAATAGGGCCCAATTTGGACATTTTCACTTAGGGGTGTACTCACTTTTGTTGCCAGCGGTGTAGACATTAATGGCTGTGTGTTGAATTATTTTGAGGGGACAGCAAATTTACACTGTTATACAAGCTGTACACTCACTACTTCACATTGTAGCAAAGTGTCATTTCTTCAGTGTTGTCACATGAAAAGGTATAATAAAATATTTACAAAAATGTGAGGGGTGTACTCACTTTTGTGAGATACTGTATGTACTTGAAGAAGTGAACATGTCAAAGCTATCTTTTATATTCTGCTAGCTCTAAACACAATTCCTAAACAATACTTAAGAGTGTACATCTTTAGAAAAAATAAACATACACTCTTCTTTAAAAATTTCACATCAACAGTGTATGCCTTTATCACATTTCCTATAACATAGCTAGCAGCAAACTAATTTTGAAATGCTCCTATCACAGCAATGTAAGTACTGGCATAAAACAACTGTCATAGCACCCAACAGTAGAAGGGACCCAGATGTGGCTTTATGGCAACTTTCTGTGCAAGGGAAACAACACTACCACAACCATAGTTGGTCTTGGCAATACCTATGGGAAGATGTCACACCACAAGTAATACAGTGGGGAAAATAATTATTTGATCCCTTGGAGATTTTGTAAGTTTGCTCACTTACAAATAAAGGAAGGGTCTATATTTGTTTATCATAGGTGTATTTTAAATTATAGAGACAGAATATCAACCAAAAATCTAGAAAAAACACATGATACAAATGTTATCAATTGAGTTGCAGTTCAGTGAGTAAAATAAGTATTTGATCCCCAAGCAAAACATGACTTAGTACTTGGTGAAGAAACCCTTGTTGGCAAGCACAGAGGTAAGACGTTTCTTGTAGCTGGTTACCAGGTTTGCACACATCTCAGGAGGGATTTTGGTCTACTCTTCCTTACAGATTGTCAGGGAAATGGCCGAAGAGCTGGCAATCCTGCCAGCACTCATCATGGTCGTGCCAGACGGATTCCCGCACGCATGCGCACACGCAGATGCACGACACGACATGACAGATATGGCCACCCTCTGACCTATTTAAACCTGTCACTGACACATTCAGATTGCTGGATTATCTTCAGCTTTCCGTATCTCCTGTGCTCTGTGTATTCTGATCCTTGTATTCCCACTACTGACCCGGCTTGTTGTTAACCACTTATCCTGAACTCCTGGCTTGACCCCTGGCTTACAACCTGACTCTGCTCCTGCCTGTTCCCTTGTGATTGACCTCAGCTTGGTTCACAACTCTATCTCCTATCAACTGTGTATGACCCGGCTGGCTGCAGTTCTGCTATCTGAACCAATCACGGACTGATCCACTGTGTATGACTCCTGGCTCCTGACTCCATTTCTGGTTCGCTCTGTTGTATTATACCTGTGACATCACCTAAGCACGGCTGCCATACAGTATACCCGGCTCGCTCCAGCCACTCTCTGGTGACCAGCTCATCTGACAGCAGTAACCGGCAAACCGTGCTTACCACTCCCAGGGGTGCGCTGTGGGAATCTGCATCTTGGGAATCCCTTGGCTGCAGGCACATAATTCTCAGATTAACTGGAAAAGAAAGGAAGTTCTATTCACCTCTTCCTAGTGTCTGCAGCACTGCCTTGTTCCCGAATCTAGAAATGCCACTAGTTGCCTGACAGTTCAACCCATATCCACCAGCAGCCAGAATGTACCATCAGCTTACCAGGAGTTCCTGGATGTCTTTGATAAAAAGGCTGATGCTCTACCACCCCACCGGCCATATGATTGCCCAACTGAATTGCTCCCAGGGGCAGAGATCCCATTTAGACGCATACTTCCCCTCTCCGAGATGTTATGGCAATACGTAGATGAGAACTTAGAAAAAGGATTAATCCGCTCTTTTTCCTCTCCTAATGGTGCAGGTATTTTCTTTGTTGAAAAGAAAGACAAGACATTAAGACCATGTGTGGACTACAGAGAGTTCAATAAAATCACAATCAAAAATCGCTAACCACTTCCTCTAGTCCCTGAACTCTTTTAGAGGTTCCGTACAGCTCAAATGTTTATCAAGCTTGACCTATGGTGGGCTTACAATCTCGTCCACATCCGAGAGGGGGCAAATGGAAGACAGCGTTCAGAACTCAGTTGGGTAATTTTGAGTATTTAGTAATGCCATTCGGACTTTGTAATGCCCCAGCCACGTTCCAGCACTTTGTTAACGATATTTTGAAGTAATATCTAGACCATTTTGTCATCATCTACCTCAATCATATCCTTATATTCTCAGGCACCCTAGAGCTTCGTAGAACACATGTGAATAAAGTGTTGCACACCTTGAGAAAACATGGACTGTATGTGAAAGCTGAAAAATGCGATTTCGTGACGAGATCAATACAGTTTCTGGGGCTTATCTCCACTGATGGGGTGGCAATGGCCCCACAAAAGGTGCAAGCAATATTGGACTGGCCAGCTCCATTTCATAAAAAGGGTGTGCAAAGATTTGTGGGCTTCGCAAATTTCTACAGGAGATTTGTAAAGAACTTTTCTGCCATCATCTCACCCATTACCCAAGTAACCTGCCTGCATACCCGATTCCAATGGTCTCCAGAAACACAACTTGCTTTCGACAACCTGAAATCTTTATTCATCTCTGCAAAAAATTCTACAGCATCCTGAGCCTGCTCTGCCCTATGTCCTGGAGGTTGATGCTTCAGAAGTAGCCACAGGGGCAGTACTGTACTACAGTGTCAGGGGCCTAAGTAATTTCTTCACCCCGTGGCCTTTTCCTCATGAAAGATGAGCCAGCCGCAAAGAAGTTACGACGTCGGTGATCGAGAATTATTGGCTATTAAAACAGCCTTGGAAGAATAGAGATACCTTCTTGAAGGACCCTATTATGATTTTTACAGACTACAGGAACCTGGAATACCTTCTCACTGCCAAACGTTTAGACCTTGACAAGCTCGATGGGCCCTGTTTTTTTCTAGGTTCAACTTTCACATCACCTACCACCCCAGGTCCAAGAATGGGAAGCTCTGTCTCAGATGTTTCCCCATACTCCTCAAGAGACAGCTCCCAGCACAATCTTGTCACCACAGAACTTTCTTTTAGTCCAACCTGATCTGAGGGCCTCACTTGAACAGGCTTCCATCCAATGCACGCAACCAGATGCATCCTCCTTAAGAAGCCAGGAGGGGTTCCTTTGGCACCAAGACAAAATGTTTGTTCCACAACAAGCCAGAATCCAGATCTTAAAAAAACATTTCATGATGACCAACTTGCTGGCCACATCGGTCTGCGAAAAAACAACTGAACTTATCCAATAGTCTTTGTGGTGACCCACTTCGAAACCAGACTGTAGGGAGTATGTTAACTCCTGCACAACCTGCCAGCGAAACAAGGGGTCCAAAGCTAAATCTTGGGGCTTGTTACGACCACTGCCAGTTCTGGAACAACCATGGAAGAATATATCAACTGTATGGATTTCATAGTGGATTTACCGCCCTCAGAAGAGTTCACAACTATCCTGGTGGTAGTGGACCACCTGTCCAAAATGGCACACTTTTTGCCTATGATAGGCACACCATCTGCCATGGACATGAAAACATTTTTTGTAAAGAAGATAGTCAGACTACATGGCCTACCAGACAGCATTGTGTGCGATAGAGGGGTACAATGTACCTCTAGATTCTGGAGAGAGCTCTGTAAAATGCTGTCAATTGAAGTTTTCCTATCTTCAGCTTATCACCCACAAAGCAACGGCCAAACAGAAAGAACTAATCAAAACCTAGAGCAATACCTACGTTGTTTCTGTTCTTTTTCCCAAGACGATTGGATCTCTTTACTCCTGTGTGCGTAGTTTTCATACAATAATTCTGTGCATACAACCACTAACCAGTCACCCTTCTGGGCTTCTGGGTTCCATCCCTCATTCCAGCCTAACGTCATTCTGGAAGCTTCAGTCCCTGCAGTTCAAGACGGAATAAGTTTTATCCAGGCCAACTATCAGACCCTCCAGGTAACCATGCAAAAAGCCCAAGAAGACTATAAGAAACAATATGATAAAAAGAAGAGAGGAAATCCTATCTTTACAGTTGGAGATAAAGTGTGGGTCTATTCAGCAAATCTCAGGCTTTCTTGTCCCTCCTGGAATCTGGGGCCAAAATGTACCAGTCCATTTGAAATAAGACAAGAAGTTAAACCGATGTTATTCGAACTGGCACTGCCAAGTTCTTATAAGATTCATCCAGTGTACCATGTTTCCCTGCTCAAATCAACTATACCCAGTCCATTCCCTGGGAGAGAAGAAGTTCCACCACCTCCAGTGTGAGATGAAACAGAGTTTGAAGTGGAAGCCATCCTGGACTTCAGATGAGAGGTAGGACAATTCAGTTCCTTCTTAAATGGAAGGGTTACTCAGCAGAGGAAAATTCTTGGGAACCTGCAGGCAATATACATGCCCCTAGGCTTTTTCAAAGATTTCGTATCAGATACCCCGAAAGATAGGCTCATTCGGGCATCCGGAGGCTGCCCCTTGGGTGGGCACTGTCAGGGAAATGGCCGAAGACCTGGCAATCCTGCCAGCACTCATCATGGTAGCACCAGACGGATTCCCACATGCATGCACACATGCAGATGTGCAAGGGTGCGAGCGGGTGCACGTAGATGCGCGACGGCGCGTGCACATAGATGCGCGCGCATGATGTGACAGATGTTGCGCCTTCTGGCCTATTTAAACCTGCCACTGAAACATGCAGATTGCTGGATTGTCTTCAGCTTCCTGTATCTCCTGTGCTCTGAGTATCCTGATCCTTGGACTTCCCACTACCGACTTGGCTTGATGTTAACCGCTTATCCTGAACACCTGGCTTGACCCACAGTGATTGACCTCAGCTTGGTTCACAACTCTGCTATCTCCGATCTACTGTGTATGATCCCGGGTTGCTACAGTTCTGCTATCAAAACCAATCATGGACTGATCCACTGTGTATGACTCCTGGCCTGGCTTCTGACTCCATTCCTGGTTCTCTCTGCTGTCTTATACCTGTGACATCACCTAAGCATGGCTGCCATACAGTATACCCAACTCGCTCCAGCCACTCTCTGGTGACCAGCTCATCTAACAGGAGTAACTGGCAAACCATGCTTCTTTGGGCACTGTACTCCCTGTACCACTCCCAGGGGTGCGCTGCACTTAGCCGCAAGGGGCGCCCTCTCAGCAACTCGGCCTCACACCTGAAACCTGACACAGACCTTTTCTAAATCTTTAAGGTTTCTTGGCTGTCGCTTGGCAACTTGAAGTTTCAGCTCCCTCCATAAATTTTCTATAGGATTAAGGTGTGGAGCCTGGCTAGGCCACCCCATGACCTTAAAAGGGGTTGTAAAGGTTTGTTTTTGGTTTTTTTAAATAACAAACATGTCATTCTTAACTCCTCTGTGCAAGGGTTTTGCACAGAGGGGCCCCGATCCTTCTCTTCTCGGGTCCCCAAGCTGCGTTCCTGGCTCCTTCTCTTCTCGAGTGCCCCCACAGAGACCCGCATTCCGTGGGGGCACTCGTGTGGGCACGCTCTCCAGTCCTGCTGCTGTGTCCATTGATACAAACAGCAGGACTCAGTCCCGCCCCCGGCTCCTGTGTCACTGGCTTTGATTCACAGCAGCGGGAGCCAATGCTCCTGGTTCTATTAATCCAGCCAATGTGCTTCTTCTGGAGCCACTCCTTTGTTGCCTTGGCGGTATGTTTTGGGTCATTTTTGCTCTGGCTGAGGGAAGAAGATTCTCATCCAAGATTTTACAATACATGGCCTTGTCCATTGGCCCCTCAATGCAGCAATGTCCTTTAGCAGAGAAACAGCCCCAAAGCATAACGTTTCCACCTCTGTGCTTAACTGTAGGGATGGTGTTTATAGGGTCATAGTCAGCATTTTTCTTCCTCCAAACTAAGTCATTTAGATGTTCATTGGCAAACTTCAAACAGGCCTGTACATGTGCCTTCTTGAGGAGGGGGACCTTGCGGGCCCTGCAGGATTTCATTCCATGGTGGTGCATTGTGTTACCAATGGTTTGTTTGGTGATTGTGGTCCCAACTGCTTTGAGATCATTCACAAGCTCCTCCAGTGTAGTTCTGGGCTGATCTCTCACTTTTCTAATGATCATCCTTACCGCATGAGGCAAAATCTTGCATGGAGCTCCAGACTGAGGGTGATTGATGGTTATTTTGTATTTCTTCCATTTGTGAATAATCGCTCCAAAAGTTGTCAAGAAAGGTTTCACCTGCTGGAGGCGCTGTCAGACCTTTTGCTCGCAGTACTGATGTCCACCAGCGAGTGTCTCCTGGCAGTCTGGAACTGTCAGGAAAGGTTTCACTGGTGGCACTGTCTGATCTTTGGGCTACAGTACTGGTGTCCACCAGCGAGTGTCTCCTGGCAGTGTGGAGCCGACATTATCTCCTGCGATCAGGCGTCACCTGAGGCTAATTGCAGGAGATGTGTACTTATACCCAGCAAGCACTCACACACTTGCCTTGGTATTGTCCTTGAGCCCTGACCTGTATCCTGTGATCCCGAACCTGAATTTGTACCTGTTCCTGTCCATCCTGTGTTTCTGTATTCCTGTACCCCTGCCCTGGAACCTGATCCCTTCCACCGTCTCCTTGTCCTGTATTGCTGCTTGCCCTTATCTGCTGATCTCCCGTTTATGACCCTGGCCTGGCTATGTTTACGATTCTATATTCACTAATCTTAATAAACTACATTATTCATACTTCCCAAGATTTTGAGATGGGAATGAGGGACACCTACTACCAAAAGTATGTAGGCATAGGAACGCCCCCTGCCACACCTCTTAAAGGGGACATAACAAAAAAAGGTTAATCAAATCCACAAGTCATTTTTTACCACTAATATTACTTTATATTGGCTTTTAAAATTGACAAATGCAGCAATTTAGAATTTGGATGAAAGGTTTAGCACTGGGAAACACTTTTTGAAAGATAAAAAGTGCATTTTATATACAACTATATAGATCAGACCAAAATTATTGACAAATGAGAAGGAAAGAGGGACAGAGGGACATTGCTCCAAATCAGGGACAGTCTCTTGAAATCAGGGACAGTTGGGAGTTATGCATTATTTCACTTTACATGCGTTTGGTTCCCTCTGTTGCAGTCCACACAGTTCTGGTCACACCTGTTTATGACAAGTTGTCTCCTTCTCACCAAGCTTCGTGCCGATGGTCTTGTAGCCCATTCCAGCCTTGTGCAGGTCTTCAATCTTGGCCCTGACATCCTTTGACAGCTCTTTGATCTGGCCCATGATGGTGAGGTTAGAATGGAAGAAAGATTCTGCAGACAGATGTCTTTTATACACGTAACGAATTGTCATTAGGAGAACCTTCTTAAATTGACAGGACTAATCTGTGTACCACATGAGCACATACTGTAGCCAGTCTGTGGGGGCAGAATTATTGTTGGTTGGTAGAGGATCAAATACGTATTTTACTCACTGAACTGCAACTCAATTTATAACATTTGTATCATGTGTTTTTTCTGGATTTTTGGTTGATATTCTGTCCCTATAATTTAAAACACACTGATGATAACAATTATAGACCCTTCATTTCTTTGTAAGTGAGCAAACTTACAAAATCTGCAGGGGATCAAATAATTATTTCCCCCACTGTATGTGCCTTACTGCAATCACATACTGTACCTTCTAAGCTGCCGTGACTTTTTTTCTGCAGTTTGGTTAACATTTAAATAAAAAGTACAGAAAAATAATTGTGTAAATGTACATTTCAATAGAAAAGGGGCATGATCTCAGGCAGTTAAAGATTTTTTTTATATCAAAATATACTCAAGCAGTAAGTAGCACTTCCTATGCTGGCAAATCCTCATTATCGCCCCGGTGTTAACCTGTAAATAGCTCAATTATCACATGCCATGCCCAGATTTGTTGCATTGCTTGCAGTAGCAAAGTGTATTTTTGTAAATGTTGGTTACAATTCAGTCTGTACTCATATCGTTACTGGCTGGCTCATTAATCTTCAATTGAAGGTTATACCACAGAACAAACAAGAACATGCTTACACAGCATTTATCTAGAAAATTTTGTGAGTGAGTATAACAAAGAAAATGTTTTACTTTTAGGAAATAAGTTAAATACCGGTATCTCCCTAACCAGCTGACTTTAATGAGTTAAAACTCTAGCGGCAGAATACTTGTCAGGATTACACAATGACATGTGCACTGGGTGTGTGATGAATTGTACCAGCTGGCTTGAAATCATGTTACAGAGAAGGCGCAATACTGCCCCTAGTGACCAAATCGGGTCATAGCATTTGAACACAGTTATATACACTACAGTATATTTAGATATATGTGTGTGCACTGCGCTAATGAAAAACACCTGTTTGTGCTGCCACTTAATATTCAATAAACATGCAAATGAGGTGAAATAAATGTCAATGTAAAAAAGAGAGAGACAAATAATTCCACAGTAGCGCAGTAAATTCATCTACAAATCTTCTAAATATTAGCATTGTGAATTGATTAACATAAAACCCCCATACATAATGAAAAGTGTCCATATGACATATATAAGCCGGTTCCCTACTGCGCATGAGCGAAGCGTGCTGCGCTTTCTGAATGGCCCGGCGACAGGGGAAGGAAGGAGGGGAGCCAAACTTCTAGCCACGGTGAGATCTCTTAGAAGTGGGGATGGGTACCTGTCAAAAACAGGTACCCACTCCCCCCGAAAGGTGCCAAAACGTGGCACCGGAGCGAGGGGAGGAGGCAGATAAGCGGAGCTTCCAATTTTGGGTGGAACTCCGCTTTAATGCAAATTACAGTGGAACCTTGGTTAACGAGTAACGCAGTTAATAAGCGTTTTGAAAGACGAGCAACTTTTTTTTTTTAATTCTGACTCGGTTTGTGAGTGTTGTCTCGCAAAATGAGCAGAATTCAAGCTAATGGGGTGTGCAGTACCACATTTGGCCAGAGGTGTGGGGGCACCGGTGACACTCGGAACGGTTCGGAAATACTCGGAATCACTTGGAAATACTCCATTCCCGAGTGTTTCCAAGGCTTTCCGAGTTCAATCGAGCTGTCCCCGAGTATTTCCAAGAATCTCCGGCGCCCCCCCCACCTCTGGCCACTTGCGGTATTGTATACAATAGAAGTCAATGTGGAACGAATTATCTTCGTTTCTATTGACTTCTATGGGGAAATTTGCTTTGATATGCAAGTGCTTTGGATTACAAGCATTCTCCTGGAATGGATTACGCTCATAATCCAAGGTTTCACTGTACATGTGTTGATGCATTGCATTGCCATTTATTTTGAAAGACACAATCAACTCACTAAAGCTGTCCATACATTATACATATTTTTAATTCAATTTCTTTTAGATTTACCTTTAAATATGAAGTGCAAGGGCCTGCCTGATTGCATACAAATGGAAAGTGTTTAGGTTTGACCTCATAATACAGGGTTTTGGTAAATCTAAAGAAAAATTGTACAAGAAAATGTCATAATATATGGCAAGTTTAAGGCAATGCAAGCTCTGGTTTACGGCATTCATTGCAGCGTACCAATACTGCATGAGAACGTGCATGCATTAATGCAAACCACAGTAAAGTTAAAGTGTGAATGGACACTAAGCTAAATAGTAAAAGTTAAAGGCAATATATAGTTTAATGCAGTTAAAACATGTGTGTTTCTGAAAATGGAAAACAGAAATATATTATGAACTGGTGTTTAATATAGGAAAGTATGTTAACTGAGTCATTTGTTTATATAATTATATATGCTGCTGCAGCAAATCTGATTAACTTCCATTGTAAATTATCATTGATCTTTGCACTTGTAAATAAGCCTGAATATGTATATTTGCATCCTGATTATCCTGAGCGGAATACATATACATAAGTACACCTTGCAGATCTGCTGTATAAAACCTTATCACAGCTAAATTGTTATATGTTTTATAATTAAAGTCGCTGAAGTTCCGTTGTTGAGAAAGGCATTGAAAAAAACAGGCCAAAGCCTTATATTAAATTATTCTATGCCCTTCTGTTCGCCAAAAAGACCAATAGACATTAGATGACAGGCTTCCTTTTTTGGCTAGGTGCAGAAATGATCTATGGATGGCAGCACCAAACAGCTCTATATAGGCATACTTTGAGAGGAAAATAATCTGTAAAAAAAATGTCTGCTAATTATTATTGTTCTTCCCTGCACTGGTACAATGCAAATGATCCCCAAACAATCCATTGCCCTATAGAGAAACACTTATGCAAATAGAACACCTGTGTTTACGGCAGAGATTGGCCCTGCAGATGGTAGGGTTAGACTTGAACTTCCAACCATTTTCTAATATTTTATGCTAGGTAACAGTAGATACACTCAGAGCTCGAAAAAGATGGTTGTTACACATTTTTTCATGTTCTATACAAGCAGTTACATCCATTGCAGATTATGAGCAAGGCTGATGATAGAAAATATTACTGAAATTGAAAGTGTTAAAAATTTGAGGATGTTGTTAATATGCATGTTTTTTCCAACAGACTGCATATGTAAATGTAATTTTTAGGTGTTTTTTCCTTAATGTATTTATGTGTGTGTGTGTGCATTAAACATACTATAACAATGAGGGCTGACAGTTCATGCCTCATTACATATGGAAGGTACTTAAACTGGAGGCTATATCTCCACAAGAGGCATAAACAAAGATTTTTGGCAATCTTTTGTTGTAACCACTACCTTTCATGCTGACAAATGTAGGTTACAAGATCAGGCCTGTTAGCTTCCTTTTGCTTGCTAAGCATAGGCAGAGCTAATGATAACATCCCTGCATCCGCCTAACCCTAGGAGGATACAGGAGGCCAGCCAACTCAGAGGTGACCTCCCTACACTCACCTTGGGGACATTATCATAAGTCGTACTTGGGGCATAGACAAGCTGGCTCTTCCGAAACTACACTGGTCAGCATACAGTAGGATGGTAATACTTTACAGTTATGGATATGCTGAAGCATTTATTCACAGTTGCAGAGGCAGTAACTTGATAAAATGCTGTTTATTCTTCAAATATTTGCATTGGTTTTTTATTATTCTTCAATTTTAATCTTTTTTTTTTAAACCAGAGTTTCAGTGCATATTTATCACACGATAAAATGGTCTGAAAACACTATTTAATTTTTTTTTAAATTGTGCTAGAAGCTATCAATCTTTGAAGATAGTGCTGACTTTTATCAATCTCGCATTCTCTGTATTCATATCAGCAATGTACAAACATCTGTGCATGTCTCCCTGGAATGATCTCATTCAGGCTCATGTTTTACAGTAGGAGTGACCTTGAAGTTATGTCACAGCCGCTTGACGCTGCTGAACTGGTGTCAGATGAATGTAGCCTTGAGGAGTTTACGGAGTCTCAGTCACACAAAAGCAACATATTAAAGGTTGTGGAAAAAGCTTTCCTGATTGCTACTTACAATACATGAAGCTCAGAATGAATAATAAGGATCGTTTGGCCATTTTCACTAGTAGTGGAAAGTACCATGTCAAGTTCTTTGCAGACAGCCATGTCCTGAGCTGTCCCATTCTCAGCAGGTTTTATGGCATCTTGAAATAAAACATGAATGATCGGTATTTAAGGTCACTGCATCATGTTGCATTCACCGCCATACCATCAACATCTGGATTTCCCATTCCCTAATGAAAGGGACAGTAGATTATTTTTCTTCAGAAAAATATTGGATGTCTTAGACTAATGGGCAAAGCCATGCAAATGATTTTTTAGTGGGGCCCACCATAGTATTTTTAACAGATACAAAAATAGAAATAGAACCTCAGATCACCTCTGCCGGGTTAGCCCCCCCATATCAAAATTTTTGAAAAAATCTTATGCAGTTTGTTAGATCTTTGTTAGATCAGGTTAGATCAACCGTTGTTTGCGTTAGATCTCACACAGAAGAAGCGATATTAACAGTTATTTGCTGGGGGGGCTAACCCGTCATCAGCCCCCCCTTATCAAAAAATTTACCAAACAGTTAGCTATTTTGGAAGCAATTTGTTAGATCCGGTATGATCAAGTGTTTTTAACGTTAGATCTCACATAATTAGAGACTTATTAAGTGATTAATGAGGGGGGGCTGGCCCCCCCTTATCAAATTTTCGGCCCAAAAATCATTCAGGCTAATAGATATTCGTTAGATCCGGTAAGATCAAGTGGTTTTAACGTTAGATCTCACATCATTTCAGAGATATTCCACATCAAAATAGAGATATTAGGTGGTACATATGGACGGGTTAGCCCCCCTTATCAAATTTTCGACCCAAAAATCATTCAGGCTAATAGATATTCGTTAGATCCGGTAAGATCAAGTGGTTTTAACGTTAGATCTCACATCATTTCAGAGATATTCCACATCAAAATAGAGATATTAGGTGGTACATATGGATGGTTTAGCCCCCCCTTATCAAATTTTCGGCCCAAAAATCATTCAGGCTAATAGATATTCGTTAGATCCGGTAAGATCGTGTTTTTAACGTTAGATCTCACATCATTTCAGAGATATTCCACATCAAAATAGAGATATTAGGTGGTACATATGGACGGGTTAGCCCCCCCTTATCAAATTTTCGGCCCAAAAATCATTCAGGCTAATAGATATTCGTTAGATCCGGTAAGATCAAGTGGTTTTAACGTTAGATCTCACATCATTTCAGAGATATTCCACATCAAAATAGAGATATTAGGTGGTACATATGGACGGGTTAGCCCCCCCTTATCAAATTTTCGGGCCAAAAATCATTCAGGCTAATAGATATTCATTAGATCCGGTAAGATCAAGTGGTTTTAACATTAGATCTCACATCATTTCAGAGATATTCCACATCAAAATAGAGATATTAGGTGGTACATATGGACGGGCTGGCCCCCTTATCAAATTTTCGGCCCAAAAATCATTCAGGCTAATAGATATTCGTTAGATCCGGTAAGATCAAGTGGTTTTAACGTTAGATCTCACATCATTTCAGAGATATTCCACATCAAAATAGAGATATTAGGTGGTACATATGGACGGGTTAGCCCCCCCCTTATCAAATTTTCGGGCCAAAAATCATTCAGGCTAATAGATATTCATTAGATCCGGTAAGATCAAGTGGTTTTAACGTTAGATCTCACATCATTTCAGAGATATTCCACATCAAAATAGAGATATTAGGTGGTACATATGGACGGGTTAGCCCCCCCTTATCAAATTTTCGGCCCAAAAATCATTCAGGCTAATAGATATTCGTTAGATCCGGTAAGATCAAGTGTTTTTAACGTTAGATCTCACATCATTTCAGAGATATTCCACATCAAAATAGAGATATTAGGTGGTACATATGGACGGGTTAGCCCCCCCTTATCAAATTTTCGGCCCAAAAATCATTCAGGCTAATAGATATTCGTTAGATCCAGTAAGATCAAGTGTTTTTAACGTTAGATCTCACATCATTTCAGAGATATTCCACATCAAAATAGAGATATTAGGTGGTACATATGGACGGGTTAGCCCCCCCTTATCAAATTTTCGGGCCAAAAATCATTCAGGCTAATAGATATTCATTAGATCCGGTAAGATCAAGTGGTTTTAACGTTAGATCTCACATCATTTCAGAGATATTCCACATCAAAATAGAGATATTAGGTGGTACATATGGACGGGCTGGCCCCCCCCTTATCAAATTTTCGGCCCAAAAATAATTCAGGCTAATAGATATTCATTAGATCCGGTAAGATCAAGTGGTTTTAAAGTTAGATCTCACATCATTTCAGAGATTTCATATTCTTTGCCAATAACAACATCCAAGTTAGTAGATAATTGTTAGATGAAGTTATTTTTGCATTAAACCTAGCATGCACATGGCAGAAATCAGTAATAATCGCAATGTAAGTAGGGATAAAAGCTTGTTGCAGTTTGATCAGTGAGATGTTTTATTTAATCTATGATAAATACATAACAGTTCGTTATTTTATTTGAGAAGTTAGGCCCCTGTGGCAGTAGCTTAAACTTAATAAATTTTGGCATCGCTGCTCTAAATTGTGGGCACAACTGGAACATGCCCAGACTGACATTCTGCTGCCAGGGGCTCTGTGGTGCTATGACCAACTACCGCCTGTGCTGAAGTCACACCCCATAATGGGTACGACACTCCGCATATATTCCCAAGTCAGCACACAGAACCGGCTTTCTTCCCTGATTCCCCATTGCTCCCTATCATAGAAAAACCGTGGTTCCTCCCTGGTCTGGAACCCCAAATGTTTCGGACCCTAAGCCAAACAGGTAGGGTCCAGGCATCCCACTTCCTAACGGGAGGCCAATGGCCTTCCACAGTAGTGCTAATGAGCCCTTCAAACTTTCCTTGTGGACAGCGCTACAATTACAACACTTTCTCAATACTTTGCCTAATCCACAGGGATTTAATCGTCCCCTGACGTCCTTTGAAGCATACTGTTCCAAAGAGGGTTCCCTTCCACAGGCTCTATCCAAAACATACGCCCTCTTGAACTGTCCGGCTGAACAACCACACTTACCATTCTTGAACAAATGGGAAAGTAAGCTGGGGCGTACATTTACATCTGCTCAGATACAACATGTCCTCAGATTTTCGTTGAAATCATCGGTTTGTGTACGAAAATTAGAGACCAACTATAAACTGTTAACAAGGTGGTACCTCACCCTGCAACTACTGACCAATGTTGGAGATGCCAGGGGGATGGAGGAACACTACTTCACATATTTTGGTTGTGCCCTAAATTGATCCACTTCTGGGAGACAGATAAACCACGCAAAAATTTACAGAATAGGTATTTAGTACCTTAGTATTTAGTAGTGAGAAATGAACATCCTGCACTCTCACGCCTCAGATCAACCCCAATTCATACACCTTCACACCTCAGATCACTGTATCACCTGCAAATCTGCCCCACCACTGTACCCCCCTGCTCAAGTGCCCCACCACTGTAACCCCCTGCACATCTGCTCCACCACTGTAACCCCCTGCACATCTGCCCCACCACCGTACCCCCATGCTCTTCTGTCTCACTGCTGAACCATCTTCTCATCTGTCCTAACACTGAACTTATCTGCTCATCTGTCCCACCTCTCTAACCCCCTTTCTCATCTGCCCCACCACTGTAACCCCCTTTCTCATCTGCCCCACCTCTGTAACCCCCTTTCTCTTCTGCCCCATCACTGTACCTCCTGCACATCTGTACCACCTCTGTTCCCCCTGCTCATCTTCCCCACCTCTGTAACCCCCTTTCTCATCTGCCCCACCACTGTAACCCCCTTTCTCTTCTGCCCCATCACTGTACCTCCCGCACATCTGTCCCACCTCTGTTCCCCCTGCTCATCTTCCCCACCTCTGTAACCCCT
Organism: Aquarana catesbeiana; assembly: GCF_042186555.1. Classification (NCBI taxonomy): domain Eukaryota; kingdom Metazoa; phylum Chordata; class Amphibia; order Anura; family Ranidae; genus Aquarana; species Aquarana catesbeiana. The sequence continues at coordinate 192,005,657 of NC_133325.1, forward strand.
TTTCTCATCTGCCCCACCACTGTAACCCCCTTTCTCATCTGCCCCACCTCTGTAACCCCCTTTCTCATCTGCCCCACCACTGTAACCCCCTTTCTCTTCTGCCCCATCACTGTACCTCCTGCACATCTGTCTCACCTCTGTTCCCCCTGCTCTTCTGCCCCACCGCTGTAACCCCCTGCTCATCTGTACCACTAATCTACCTCCTTTCTCCTCTGCCCCGCCACTGTACCCCCCCTGTACATCTGTCCCACCACTGTTCCCCCTGCTCATCTTCCCCACCTCTGTAACCCCCTTTCTCATCTGCCCCACCACTGTAACCCCCTTTCTCATCTGCCCCACCTCTGTAACCCCCTTTCTCATCTGTCCCACCACTGTAACCCCCTTTCTCTTCTGCCCCATCACTGTACCTCCTGCACATCTGTCTCACCTCTGTTCCCCCTGCTCTTCTGCCCCACCGCTGTAACCCCCTGCTCATCTGTACCACTAATGTACCTCCTTTCTCCTCTGCCCCGCCACTGTACCCCCCTGTACATCTGCCCCACCTCTGTTCCCCCTGCTCTTCTGCCCCACCGCTGTACCCCCCTGCTCTTCTGTCCCACCGCTAAACCCCCTTCTCATCTGCCCCAACACTGAACCCCTCCTGCTCATTTTCCCACCACTGTAACCCCCTTCTCATCTGGCCCAACACTAAACCCCCCCCCGCTCATCTGCCCCATCACTGTACCCCCCTGCTTTTCTGTCCCACTGCTGAACCCCCTTCGCATCCCTCCCACCACTGCACCTTCTGCACATCTGCACCACCACTGTACCCCCTTGTTCTTCTGCCCCACCACTGTAACCCCCCTGCTCATTTACCCTATCAATGCACCATTTTTCTCATCTGCCCCACCACTGTTCCTCTCTGCACATTTGATCCACCGCCATATTCCCATGCTCTTCTGTCTACTACTGAATCACCTTCTCATCTGCCCTACCACTGTAACCCGCTTTTTCATCTGCCTTACTAATGTACCTCCTGCACATCTGTTTCACCTCTGTACCCCCTGCTCTTCTGCCCCACCTATGTTCCCCCTGTTCTCCTGCCCCACCACTGTAACCTCCTGCTCATCTGTCCCACCAATACACCTCCTTTCACATTTGCCCCACTGTTCTACCCCCCCCCCCCTGCTTTTCTGTCCCACCACTGAACCTCCTTCTCATCTACACCAAAACTGAACCCCCCCTGCACATCTGCCCCACGGCTGTACCCTCCTGTTCTTCTGTCCCACATCTAAACCCCTCCTGCTCATTTTTCCCACCAATGTACCCTCTTCTCATCTATGATATGTGTGATATGCAGAGTGGTAAAAGGAAGCAGAGATGAGACACATCTACTTGTCCTGGCACACTCATCCAGCTGATTCACCTCTCGCATCCAGCCCACATGCTTGTATGTGATGTATGTGATGTATGTGATGTATGGGATGTATGTGATGTCACATACGAGCATCTGGAATGGATGTGCAATGATGAGCTCAGGTCAGGGGCATTTTCTGAAAGCAGTGGGCCTGTGTGCAGGATCATAAGTTGGGCCCCCGCAGCTGAGGAAAAGTTTTTGCGCCGCAGCAAAAGTTGGGTGTGATTTTCATTGCGCTGAATATAAGGGGGGCCAGCCCGTCCATATGTACCACCTAATATCTCTATTTTGATGTGGAATATCTCTGAAATGATGTGAGATCTAACGTTAAAAATACTTGATCTTACCGGATCTAATGAATATCTATTAGCCTGAATGATTTTTGGGCCGAAAATTTGATAAGGGGGGGCTAACCCGTCCATATGTACCACCTAATATCTCTATTTTGATGTGGAATATCTCTGAAATGATGTGAGATCTAACGTTAAAACCACTTGATCTTACCGGATCTAATGAATATCTATTAGCCTGAATGATTTTTGGGCCGAAAATTTGATAAGGGGGGGCTAACCCGTCCATATGTACCACCTAATATCTCTATTTTGATGTGGAATATCTCTGAAATGATGTGAGATCTAACATTAAAACCACTTGATCTTACCGGATCTAACGAATATCTATTAGCCTGAATGATTTTTGGGCCGAAAATTTGATAAGGGGGGGCTAACCCGTCCATATGTACCACCTAATATCTCTATTTTGATGTGGAATATCTCTGAAATGATGTGAGATCTAACGTTAAAACCACTTGATCTTACCGGATCTAACGAATATCTATTAGCCTGAATGATTTTTGGGCCGAAAATTTGATAAGGGGGGGCTAACCCGTCCATATGTACCACCTAATATCTCTATTTTGATGTGGAATATCTCTGAAATGAGTTGAGATCTAACGTTAAAACCACTTGATCTTACCGGATCTAACAAATATCTATTAGCCTGAATGATTTTTGGGCCGAAAATTTGATAAGGGGGGGCTAACCCGTCCATATGTACCACCTAATATCTCTATTTTGATGTGGAATATCTCTGAAATGATGTGAGATCTAACGTTAAAACCACTTGATCTTACCGGATCTAACGAATATCTATTAGCCTGAATGATTTTTGGGCCGAAAATTTGATAAGGGAGGGCTAACCCGTCCATATGTACCACCTAATATCTCTATTTTGATGTGGAATATCTCTGAAATGATGTGAGCTCTAACGTTAAAACCACTTGATCTTACCGGATCTAATGAATATCTATTAGCCTGAATGATTTTTGGCCCGAAAATTTGATAAGGGGGGGCTAACCCGTCCATATGTACCACCTAATATCTCTATTTTGATGTGGAATATCTCTGAAATGATGTGAGATCTAACGTTAAAACCACTTGATCTTACCGGATCTAACGAATATCTATTAGCCTGAATGATTTTTGGCCCGAAAATTTGATAAGGGGGGGCTAACCCGTCCATATGTACCACCTAATATCTCTATTTTGATGTGGAATATCTCTGAAATGATGTGAGATCTAACGTTAAAACCACTTGATCTTACCGGATCTAACGAATATCTATTAGCCTGATTGATTTTTGGGCCGAAAATTTGATAAGGGGGGGCCAGCCCCCCCCTCATTAAACACTTAATAAGTCTCTAATTATGTGAGATCTAACGTTAAAAACACTTGATCAAACCGGATCTAACAAATTGCTTTCAAAATAGCTAACTGTTTGGTCAATTTTTTGATAAGGGGGGGCTGATGACGGGTTAGCCCCCCCAGCAAATAACTGTTAATATCGCTTCTTCTGTGTGAGATCTAACGCAAACAACGGTTGATCTAACCTGATCTAACAAAGATCTAACAAACTGCATAAGATTTTTTCAAAAATTTTGATATGGGGGGGCTAACCCGGCAGAGGTCCTCAGATCTCATATTTACACTAAAATGCAATAAAAAAAAATAAAAATAAATTTTGTTACTAAAAAAAAAAAAAGTCTCTTTAAGAGCTATCCGCCCTGCAATGATATGGAGACGGGTCGGGGCCATCTTCTCCTCACTCCTCTCCATATCAAGCCGGCAAGAGGATACGATCGGGGGCCCCTCTGTCGCCGAATCCGAATCTGCGATTCCGCCACAGAGACCAACTTTATCTGAAAGCAGACCGCCCACTGAAGAAGAGGATACCGGGGTTATGGCAGCTAGCTGCTGCCATAACAACGATATTCCTCTTCAAAATAGAGGTGTAAATGACGGCGAGCAGTCCGTAAGTGGTTAAAGTCTATGGGACACGAACGTGAAAAATCAAAAGTGCTCATTTTAAAGACTTACATACAAGTTATTGCCATAAAAAGTGTATGGGGACCCAGGTACTGCCCCAGGGGACATGTATCAATGCAAAAATAAGTTTTAAAAAACAGATGTTTTTTCAGGAGCAGTGATTTTATTAATGCTTAACCACTTGCCGACCGCTGCACGCCGATATACGTCGGCACAATGGCAGTGGTGGGCAAATGGGCGTACCTGTATGTCCCCTTTAATTGGCAGGGCTAGCAGAACAGTGTGACCGTGCTCACGGGATCGGCGGGCTCGATGTCCGCCGGTCTCCCCGGCTACCGTGTCACAGAGCCGCAGAACTGGGAAGTGCCTATGTAAACAAGGCATTTCCCCGTTCTGTCTTGTGACATGACAGAGATCACTGCTCCCTGTCATCGGGAGCAGGGATCTCTGTCATGTGAGTTGAAGCCCATCCCCCCACAGTTAGAATCATTCCTTAGGACACACTTAACCCCTTTATCGCCCCCTAGTGGTTAACCCCTTTCCTGTCAGTGTCATTTACACAGTAATCAGTGCATTTTTATAGCACTGATCGCTGTATAAATGACAGTGGTCCCAAAATAGTGTCAAAAGTGTTCGATGTGTCCTCCATAATGTTGCAGTCATGATAAAAATCTCAGATCGCCGCCATTACTAATAAAAAAAAAAATAATAATAAAAATACCATAAAACTATCCCCTATTTTGTAAACGCTATAACTTTTGTGCAAACCAATCAATATACGCTTATTGCGATCATTTTTACCAAAAATACGTAGAAGAATACATATTGGCCTAAACTTAGGAAAAAATAGTTTTTTATATATTTTTGGGGGATATTTATTATAGCAAAAAGTAAAAAATATTGCTTTTTTTCAAAATTGTCACTCTTTTTTGTTATAGCGCAAAAAATAAAAAACACAGAGGTTGTTTGGGTGCAACGTCGCACCACCGCGCAATTGTCAGTTAAGGCGACGCAGTGCCGATTCGCAAAAAGTGCTCTGGTCAGGAAAGGGTTAAAATCTTCCGGGGCTGAAGCGGTTAAAGTGAAACAATAAAAATGAAATATTCCTTTAAATATCGTGCCTGGGGGTTGTCCTTAGTCTGCCTGTAAAGTAGCGCATTTTTCCTATGTTCATAACAGTCCCGCAGCAAAATTACATTTCTAAAGGAAAAAATGGCATTTAAAATTGCTTGTGGCTGTAGCATATTGCCGGATCTTAGCAATATACATTAAAAAATTGAAAAAAATGGTGTGGGTTCCCCCCAGTTCATTACCAGGCCCTTTGGGTCTGGTATGAATATTAAGGGGAACCTTGCGCCAAAATTTAAAAAAATATGGCGTGGGGGTCCCCCCAAAATCCATACCAGGCCTTTCAAGTCTGGGATGGATATTAAGGGGAATCCCGTGCTAAAATAAAAAAAAAAATGGCGTGGGGGTCCCCCCAAAATCCATACCAGACCCTTATCCTAGCACGCAACCTGACAGGCTGCAGGAAAAGAGGGGCCTGTCAAGCGCCCCCCCCTCCTGAACCATACCAGGCCACATGCCTTCAACATGGGGAGGGTGCTTTGGGTCCACCTCAAAGCACCTTGTCCCCATGTTGATGGGGACAAGAGCCTCATTCCCACAACCCTTGCCTGGTGGTTGTGGGGGTCTGAAGGGGGGGCTTATTGGAATTTGGAAGCCCCCTTTAACAAGGGGGCCCCCAGATCCCCCCCCTATGTGAATGACTATGGGGTATATTGTACCCATACCCATTCACCAAAAAAAGTGTCAAAAAAGTAAAAATGACAGGAGACAGTTTTGGACAATTCCTTTATTAAAAAAAAAGTGTCCCGTGATGTCCATCCATCTTCAATCACAGTGTCCAACAGTCCCGAAAACATTTTTTTAAAAAAACTAAAAACTCCGCCTCCATGGGAGGTCAGGTGCATGCTTTGGCCAATCATCATACAGCAATGCACTGCGATTTCGCAGTGCATTATGGGGCATTCTACAGCGCTCAAATTTCCCGCGAACGTCCCATATGTTCGGTTCATTTTAGAACAAACGAATACCTGATGTTCGAGTCAAACTTATGTTCAAATCGAACCGCCGGCTTATCCCTACTTGCAGAAGACAGTGAACTGTTTAACAGGTCTGTACATTCAAGTTTTTTTTCTTTTCTTAACAGGTGAAGTAAGATATGCAGACCTAAGTCCCCCATCCTGGTCCATTGCCATTTACGTCGGCTGCTGATCCAATGCTGCAAACCCACTCAAGACCACAGGAGCCCTGCCATCCCCTTTCCAATAAAATCAGATTTCTTCTGGATCCTGAGAGCCAAGAGGAAGTCTTCATGTCATGCAGGCAGTGATGTAGACACCCGAAAAGGGGCCCCACAGGATCTAAATAGAAGAAGAGACTGGGCCTTCGACTGGGCCAGTGGCATCACATGGCCAATATTTCAGTTAAATAAAATAGACATTTCGGGGGGGGGGGGGGGGTCCCTCATACCAGCAATTGGTGAGAGGAAGTGGCAGGGGATGCTAATATCCCAGAGATCAGCTTTAATTGACTTGATAGGCACAATTCTTCTTGTATACTGTATGTAACTTTTTCACAATGCCCTCTAATGTATTGATGTTGGCAGTTACCAGTGAAAAATTTGCCTTTTCTCCCGTTTTGCTGTGAAAATAACGCAAAGTGCATGGTGATGTATTCGTAATAGAAAAAGCACTGTAATTTCAGTGAACTTTGCACCTTGTGGTAAACCTTTACATTGTGTACCTTTACGTAGGCTATCCCCCTTTCAGTTCATCATGAATGCTTCTGCCAGACTCATCCACCTTACCAACCGTTTTAGTTCTTGTTGTCCAATATATTGTATTGTACATTGCTCTTATTCACAGGCACCGTCCGTTGCAATACTTTAAGGATTCAATACTTAAAGAAATTTTGGTTGTCTTGTAACACATTGTATTTTGCATTGTTTTGTTGCAATTTTTATGCTATATCCAGTTCATGTCCTGACTTGAATAGTCAGATTTCATTTATCCATTTCATACTATCTTACTATTATATTTTTTGTACCAATAAAATCAACTTTTTTGACTACTTCTACTGAATTTCATTGGCTGCTTTAAAGCCCCGATAGGGGGTTCTCGTAGTTTTTCATCTCCCACATTTATTACCTTTTGTATCCCTTGACCCTCCCTTTTAGATTGTAAACTCTAACGAACAGGACCTTTTGGTTCCTCCTGTATTGAATTGTATTGTAAATGTACTGTCTGCCCTCATATGTTAAAGCGCTGCTCAAACTGTTGATGCCAAATAAATCCTGTATAATAATGTTAACAGTAATTCAACTCAATGGTCCCCAAAGACTTATATCTTTCGTGCAGATATAAAGTGAGATGGGGGCGCTATAGTATAATGTTAACCCCTTCCCGCTGAGCATACGCAGATGTGCGTACTCGGCTTTCCGGGGTTATACAGGGATGATGCCCGCAGCTGCAGGCATCATCCCAGTACTATTTTGTAGAGCGGGCGATCGGCTATGCGAGTATAACAACCGATGCGGCTAAAAGCCGCTCGGCTGTTATACCGGAGGAGTGGGAGGGGACGTCCCCCCCTCCCGCCGCCTCCGCCGCTCTTACCGGGCCTCCCGATGCACCGGGAGGCCCGATGACCAATCCGCCGCCTATGGCGGCTGCTGACAGTCTGGAACGAAGCCGTGGATGGCTTTGTTCCAGCCTTCTAATTGTAAACGCAGAAGCAACGTCATGACGTCACTTCCCGTTTACTCGGCTGCCAATGGCGCCGGTTTTAAAAAAACATACAGTATTCAGAATCGCCGTTTTTGGCGATCTGAATACTGTGAAGTGCAAAGGAGGGATCGGGGATCTTTTAGATTCCATAAAGAGTACCTGTCACCACCTATTACTGTCACAAGGGATGTTTACATTCCTTGTGACAGCAATAAAAGTGATCAAAAAACATTTTTTTTTTAAAACACAATTTTAAAATATAAAAATAAATAAAATAAATAAAAAAAAAATTTTTTAAAGCGCCCCCGTCCCCGCGAGCTCGCGTAGCAAAGAAAACGCATACGGAAGTCGCGCCCGCATATGTAAATGGTGTTCAAATCACACATGTGAGGTATCGCCGCGATTGTCAGAGTGAGAGCAATAATTCTAGCACTAGACCTCCTCTGTAACTCTAACCTGGTAACCGTAAAAAAATTTAAAGCGTCTCCTATGGAGAGGTACCGTAGTTTGTCCCCATTCCACGAGTGCGTGCAATTATAAAGCATGACATGTTTGGTATCTATTTACTCGGCATAACATCATTTTTCACATTATACAAAAAAGTTGGGCTAACTTTACTGTTTGATTTTTTTTAAATTCATGAAAGTGTCCCTTTTCCCAAAAAGTTGCGTTTAAAACACCGCTGCACAAATACCATGTGATAAAAAATATTGCAACAATCACCATTTTATTCTCTAGATTCTCTGCTAAAAAAATATATACAATGTTTTGGGGCTCTAAGTAATTTTCTAGCAAAAAATATGGATTTTTACTTGTAAACACCAAATGTCAAAAATAGGCTTAGTCATGAAAGGGTTTTTAATATATATGTTTAAATAGCTAAAAATGTTCACACTAAAAAATGATAATTAATAAACAATAATTGATATATAGTAAAATATTCAATTGTCAATCTCAACACCAATTGTGAAAAAATATATATTAAAATATTATTACTAGAGTCCCAACAAGTTGATGATAGTAATCAAAGTCCAGCAACGAAATACTTCCAACTGTGATGATATCTTCCAGCAAATTAATGAAGTGAACCTTCACCAACCTAGAAAATCAGCACCCAAAGTGCGGTACCTGGTCACGTTATTCTACGCCACTTCCGGTCTCTCTGGTTGTCGTTTGGAGCCGATGGAACGCACGCCATCCACGGAGGGAGACATGGGGTTGTTACAACACACCACTCGATATGACAAGCCAGCAGCCCCAGTGTCGGGACAGGTCATTTTAAATGTAAGGAGCCATTTGGCTACATTTTCATAAATTATTCTTAATAAACGTTATTACGCTATGGATGTTTTCCATTCTCTTTGTATATCCCGCATATATCCTTGAGGAGGAAGGTTGTCACATATCTCCAATCCAATTTTTGGTAGCCGGCACTATCCTGCATAAGCGTTGTTTCACTATCTTTTTAAATAAAGAAGTCAAAGTTTTCTGGTAGGCAGATTACATATCCATTCACTTTGGGTGCTGATTTTCTAGATTGGTGAAGGTTCACTTCATAAATTTGTTGCAAAATATCATCACAGTTGGAAGTATTTCGTTGCTGGACTCACATGAACTTTGATTACTATCTTCAACTTGTTGGGACTCTAGTAATAATATTTTAATATATATTTTTTCACAATTGGTGTTGAGATGGACAATTGAATATTTTACTATATATCAATTATTGTTTATTAATTATACATTTTTAGTGTGAACATTTTTAGTTATTTAAACTTATATATTAACATTATACTATAGCGCCCCCTATCTCACTTTATATGCCATTAGGAGCACATCACTCTTTAAGGGGAGCTGCACTTTATTTATTTAGTATATAGCAATTTACATTTTCTAGATATTGGCACAAAGTTTCACTTATTTCACATCTTTCGTGTAGAACCCTCTGACTTCCTATGTTGGTAATTAAAAAAGGAAAAATATAATTGACCAATGACCAATGTTATTAATTCAGATAGTGTGGATGGTTTCCATCTCACTGCAGTTATTTAAAGAAAACCTATAGCCATTGTATTTTTTTAGTTATACTGTACATGTGAGAATATTTAGCTATTTGTAATCTATTCAAAGTGTGTTGATGTTACAAAAACCTGGATTGTACTGATGTCCTTCTGAGGGTTCAGCCATATTTGTTTATTAAAACAACAGGCTTTGTGTCCTGCTTATATTCTAATTTCACTGAAAAGATGTGAAACACTCACAATGCACAGAGTAAGCAAAGACAGCAGGGGTTATTTACTAAAGGCAAATTCACTTTGCACTACAAGTGCACTTGAAAGTGGAGTCGCTGTAGATCCGAAGGGGACATGCAAGGAAAATAAAAAAACAGCATTTTAGCTTGCACATGATTGGATGATAAAATCAGCAGAGCTTCCCCTCATTTCAGATCTACCCCTCAGATTTACAGCGATTGCACTTCCAAATGCACTTTCAAGTGCAAAGTGGATTTGCCTTTTGTAAATAACCCCCCATATCTCATGTTTGCCTAGGCTGTTGGTGACATGATAGGGTTCAGAGCAGCATTTTATATTCTCTGCAAAAATAAGGACTTTTACTAAACATATGGAGTTGTTTGTTAATGCTGAAATGAGTCCTGCTGATTGTTATTTTTCAGTATCACTGGCATACCTCCCAACTTTTTGAGATGGGAATGAGGGACACCTATCAGCAAAAGTATGCAGGCATAGGACACACCTCTTGCCACACCCCCTTAAAGGAGAATTGTACAAAAAACAAGATTAGTTAAAACCACGATTGCTTTTTTAACCACTACTATTCCTTTATATTGTTTTTTTGGAATTTTTCAAATGCAAAATATAAATCAGATGGAAGGTTTAGCACTGGAAAACACTTTTTGATAGATAAAAAGTGCATTTTATATACATTTATATAGATCAGACCAAAATGAGGGACAAATGAGGAGGAATGTGGGGCAGAGGGACATTGCTCCAAATCAGGGACAGTCCCTCGAAATCAGGGACAGTTGGGAGCTATGCCACTGGTTCGCTTAAAAACAGCAAACGACAAAAGGGTGATATGCATGCATACATGCACTCATGTTTGTAGGTGTGAATGGGCTTACAATTAGGGATGGGCTCAGGTGTGTTTGGATCATACCTGTCAGGAAGCCATCACTGTTCACCACCAATCATAGGGAGTGAGGCATTTCCTGGCCCGCAGCTGCACATGATTAGCGGTGTGCAGTGACGGCTTCCTGGAGGATACGATTCAAACTCGCCTGAGCCCATCCTTTCTTACAAAGTTTCCTATTGTTTTTAACATCGCACTGCAGCACATACTGTAGATGTGAACCAGCAACATAGGAAACAATAGGATTTTTACTTGACCTGCATTTTCATGCAGCAAAATGAGTTTTGCTGCATCAAAATAGGCAAGTGTAAATAGGCTGTACAGAAAAAACAATCTGAAAAAGAAAATGATGTGTTTACTCGATACAAGATGACACAATCCCATTTTTAGAGCTCTCTGCCAGACAGGCTGAGTTCATTAGGGTTCATTCATCTTCAGGCTCCTTACAGATGCAGGCTATAAGGGGAACAATTTGGTTCAACAAATCTCTGGGTTCAACAAAGAAAAAAAAGTGTTATTCACGCAAGCTGCATTAATCTTCAGATTCTGAATAAGAAAGTAATAATTGTTAGCCTGAGCAGCAATCATGTGTTGTGCTGACACATATTAGAAACATTACTATCTAAGATTTGTCCTGCATTTTCTGATTCTGGTCAATACTTTGATGTAAAATGCCTTGAAAATGATGTATAATACCCTATTAAACTCTTTTATGTGGGCTAAATGTATCAGAGCAGATATGAAGTGTTTGATATAAGCTTTTTTTTTATTATTATCATTATCTATATCCCTGTTGACAAGATTTCATGACTTGCAGTTCAGGCCTCTGCGATTAAGCCCCAATTGGGTGAAATGCATCACCAGGGGGTTCTATCATGGGTAAAGATCAAGCTGAAGCCACTATCGGTGTGCCTTAACAGTCTGCAACAGGATGCCATTTTGTTGAAGTTCTGTCTGACACGAGTAATCAGAGAGAAGGTAAAGGTAAATCTCCCTGATGGGAACGCAGACAATGTTACATACCTGACAGGAGATTATTTTTTTTTTAACTAGTTTATGCTAGAAACAAATTTCTGCAGTCAGGCTTCAACTAAGATAACAGAAAAACAAAAGGAGCAAAATACTGGGGAACAAACATCCCACATCACTAATTGGCAACTGTCAACTCCTCTCATCACTTGTCATGTACCTTGTGTAAACAAGTACTGTGGGCTGGCCATAGATGGTTAGAATCTTCGCTGGTTCAGCAGGAACCGGCTGAGATTTGAACCATGTATGGGCAGGCTGAATGTACCAAGTTGATCAGTCGATCGAGTTGGGTACAACCAGTCTGCCAGATTTTGCTGGAAGAATACAATGGCTCGGTAGGAGGGATTACCCTATCAACACTGTCTGTGTTGATGGGGGAATTGAGCAAATTTCTTTCCTGTAGCCCGTTGTTACAAGAAAGATATTTGCTCTGTGTATAGGCTGCTTAACCTCCCTGGCGGTATGATTATGTCAGATTTTTGCGTCTCAATGCGGTACAATTATTTTGCATAGAAATTTGGCGTTTTATATTGTAGGCCTGTAATTCTTAGTAATAACGCACTTAAATCTGTCTGGTCTGTCTACCAAAAGTCTAGTAGATATCCCGGTTATGAAGAAGTTTGAAACACAAAATCATAAATTATAATATAATAAATAAATATAAATAATCATAAAAAAAAATAATATAATAATAATAAAATAAATTTCCCCACGATTCACTATCGCTCAATTCTGCAAGTGTTCTAATTTACTATCGCTGTTTTCTAGCTGGGTTAAAACCACTTTTGACATAAAGGGACACTTTTTGGTTGCTATGGACAATCTCCAGTTTCCAGGCAGAAAGAACAGTATATATAATATAAAACTGCATACAGGGCATAGGACAAAGCACTTGGGACAAAAGGGATGTGAAATAATTTCTTATAGTAATGTAATCTGTAAGATTACAGTGTACTGTATGTGTTATGATTTTTCACTTTTTGAATTTGCCGCAAGGCTCCGCCCCGTGTGTTGCGACGCTTGCAGGGAATGGAGGCACACAGAGGCACACAGGGGCTTCGGGCGGAGAACAGAGCCCACAGACACCGTGGGGGGACATCGCAGGATCCTGGGGACAAGGTCAGTATACTGCACCAGGATCCTGCAATGCAATCCCGAGTGTGGCTCGGGGTTACTGCTAATGGTGCTGAAATTTAACCCCGAGCCACACTCCACCCAGGGAGGTTAAGGCTTCATGTACATGGGACGTTTTTACAACCTCTCGATGAACGATTTAACTTGACAGATAGTAACCCACGTTTAAAACATCCAGTTTGCCACGTTTACATGCCATGTTTAGTCACGGTTGTGTTTAGAAGTGTTTTAAAACATAAATTTTTTTTTTTGCAAAATAGCCACAAATGAAAAACACCTGTAAACGAAACGTGCCTAAACACGGGTTACCGCATTTAGCCACGTTTATAAGTGTTTGGTGCTTGAAATGCCTCTAAACTCAGCGACTGAAGCCATTTTTTTGCCTTCCAAAAAAAGCCTCTAAACTCAACTGCCTAGAAACGACCCTGTGTACATGTACTGATAAAATAATATAGAGGAGAGTTCAGGAGCAGTTGAAAAAAATGCCCAACTGTTCCTAAACATCCGTTTAGCAGCAGCAGTGTACATGAGGCGTAACTTGTTTTTGTTGTTATAATTGCTTTATTTAATAATTATCTTGGTAGAGACATAATTACTGACTTAGGGTTTGTGTATATGAGAATTAGGTGAATGCAATTAAAATGTGGTTGCATTTTACTGGCTTGCTAGCTGCTTTTAATGCGGTAGTAAAATTTAGGAGAAAAAAAATCAATTTTCCTCCTGCAAGGTAATGTCATAATGTCCTAGTATGCATCACATACTAGGACATTATGAAAGACTTAACTTGAAATTAGGCGCTCCAGTGGCGCACTGTCACTGCTGACAGGGCTTCCATCTTCCCCCGGTCTTCCTTCCCCGGGGTCACAGGCTCCTGACACTTGAATGGCCCAGCAGTGATGACGCCACTCCTGCGAATGTGTGTGAGTCACGACCGCATCACAGGGCTCTGAAGGAATGGCATGAGTATACAGTTCCTTCGAAGCACATACGCCGGTGATGTCACCAGCTGCCAAACAAGCGAATATCTCGTAAATGGTGCACGTTTAGGAGATATTCATTTTTCCCACAGATAAGCTTTATAAGCTTACTTGTAAGTAAAAATCACAAAGTGAAGTACTACAACTTTAAGGGATATATTAATTACTTTTGAGGTGCATTTATGATATGCTTACCATACATTCGCATTGCATTTCAATTGCCTTGTATAGGGGAAAAAGGCAGTTCAAATACAGCAAATCAGGACATGCAGGGTTATAATAATGCAATAGAAAGTGATGCACAGCAGATTTTAGAAAACTCTGGTCTTTCCAATGCTACCTGCACCTCCGCTAGGCTGTCTCTCTGGGGTGTCCCTTTTTTGACCCTCCTGTTACTATGGACTGTTTTACCTGCCAAAACATTTTGTATTTTTATCCTTCCAGTTTTTAAGATTAGCCACGCATCTTTCTGTACACACGTTCAGAAAATCGTACAAAAAATTCCGCTTTCGAATCGATCGTACAATAATCTGATCGTTAGTACACAACTTTTGAGAGCTGATCACAACAATTCATGTAAAATTATCCGATCGGGCAAGCATGAAAATTTTTCTCATACAATTTTTGGTTTAATCAGTACAGTTGTCATTCGAAAATAGAATACAAATATGCTACAACACATTACATCACTTCCGAATTTTTATTCTGTTATATGAGTCTAGCATTCAAAAAACCCCCCCAAAAAACGGACGATAATTTGTCCGATAATCTCATTGTGTGTCCCAGGCATTAGTCTACTCTGTCTTCCTATTAGTATGTTACTCGTTAGCACATGAGCAATGCAGCACAACTTATTGGCTTTGACTCAAGTCAAATTTAAATACTTACACAGTTTGCATTAAAAATAAATTCAAAGCTGTATCACTGAATACATGGCTACATTCAATTGTGTATTTTATATCTGCCAGGATTTCAGTTTTAAGAAAAACTGCGTTGAGAGAAACCTGAAGGATGCCTTTGTTGAGCTATTATTACACCAGATTAATATCGATTCATGCTTTTGTTTGTGCATTTTAACATGTTTTTCATTTTAAAATGCATTCAAGGCACCTCCTTTATTTAACTACACAAGTGCGTGCAAGGCCTTTGGCTCCATTCATACTTGAGAATGGGGCTATTACTAATTAGATTAGTCGGGAGTTCACAGCGATTAGCTGCAGGTGGCAGCCACATTGAAAGTAATGAGAAGCTGACATCACCCACAGCTAATTGTGGCCCCTTGCATATAATTGCTCATGGAGGGATCACCTGCAAATAATTGGCCCTGGACTCTGTGCCCAGGCCTGACCAGTCACAGGTAATGGCTCCATGAGTGAATACATGCGTGTGGCCATGATTAGCTGTGTGAGCTGTCAGCCTCCCATTCCTTTCAAAGGGGCTGCCAACTGCAATTGCTGGAATTGGGTCTCCCACATGAAATCATTAACGGCACCATTCGCAAGTGTGAATGGAACCTTATTGTGTTTTTACATACGTGTTACTGCTTTCTCTTGCACAAAAAGCATGGCAGTCCCTTTAACCATCTGGAAAACACACGAAAAGAACCCACCTCAATGTGCCTAGAAGTCACTGCAACACCATGGAAAATCACCCAACAATACAGGTGCATCTCATAAAATTAGAATATCAGTAAAAACTTAATTTATTTCAGTAACTCAATTCAAATGATGATTTGGGGAGCCATGTCATCTGCTGATGTTGGTCCGCTGTGTTTTATCAAGTCCAACGTCAGCGCAGCCCTCTACCAGGAAATTCTAGAGCACTTCATGCTTCCTTCTGATGACCAGCTTTATGGAGATGCTGATTTAATTTTCCAGCAGGACTTAGCACCTGCCCACACTGCCAAAAGTACTAACACCCGGTTTAATGATCATGGTATCACTGTGCTTGATTGGCCAGCAAACTCGTCTGATCTAAACCCCATAGAGAATCTAAGGGTATTGTCAAGAGGAATATGAGAGACACCAAGCTCAACAATGCAGACGATCTGAAGGCCACTAGCAAAGCAACCTGAGCTTCCATAACACCTCAGCAGTGCCATAGGCTGATTGCCTCCATGCCACGCCACATTAATGCAGTAATTCATACAAAAGGAGCCCCGACCAAGTAATTAGTGCATACTATACTGTACATGGACATACTTTTCAATAAGACTACATTTCTGTCTTTAAAATCCTTTTTCTTATTGGTCTTATGTAATATTCTAATTTTCTGAGAAACTCATTTTGGCTTTTTACTAGCTGTAAGCCATAATCATCAAAATTAAAAGAAAGACTTGCTTGAAATATATCACTCTGTGTGTAACACGTCTATATAAAATATGAGTTTCACTTTTTGAATTGAATTACTGAAATAAATTAAGTTTTTTATGATATTCTAATTTTATGAGATGCACCTGTATAGAGTACTTAAAAGCACATAATAAAAAGCTATGTATTTTTAGGCAAAGAAGTATGAACAGGTATCACAAGCCTACTGAGGCATGGATGTTAGTTTAAAAAAATCTTACAGCTATACAATTATGAAAGCTACACACACAGTGCCATGAAAAAGTATTGACCACCCTTGGCATTTTTCGTATTTTGTTGCCTCACAACCTGGAATTAACATGGATTGTTTGAGGATTTGCATCATTTAATTTACAGAACATGCCCACAACTTTGAAAATGTTTTTTTTATTGTGAAGCAAACAAAAAATAGGACAAAATAACAGAAAAGGTCAATGTGCATAACTATTCACCCCCCTAAAGTCAATACTTTGTAGAGCCATCTTTTGCGGCTATCACATCTCCAAGTTGCTTTGGATAAGTCTCTTTGAGCTTGCCACATCTTACCACTGGGATTTTTGCCCATTCCTCCTTGCAAAACTGCTCCAGCTTTTGGATGGTTTGCGCTTGTGAACAGCAATCTTTAAGTCTGACCACAGATTTTCTATTGGATTGAGGTCTGGGCTTTGACTAGGCCATTCCAACACATTTACATGTTTCCCCTTAAACTACTCAAGTGTTGCTTTAGAAGTGTGTTTGGGGTCATTGTCCTGCTGGATGGCGAACCTCTGTCCTAGCCTCAAATCACACACAGAGTGGTACAGGTTTTGCTCAAGAATATCCTTGTATTTAGCACCATCCATCTTTCCCTTAACTCTCACCAGTTTCCCAGTCCTGACTGCTGAAAAACATCCCCACAGCATGATGCTACCACCACCATGTTTCCCTGTGGGGATGGAGTTCTTTGGGTGATGTGATGTGTTGGGTTTGCGCCAGGCATAGTGTTTTCTTTGATGGCCAAAAAGTTCTATTTTTGTCTTGTCAGACCAGAGCACTTTCCTCCATACATTTTTGGGCGTCTCCCACATGCCTTTTCGCAAACTCAAAACGTGCCATTTTGTTTTTTGCTGAAAGTAATGGCTTTCCTCAGGCACTCTGACATAAAGCCCAACTCTATGGAGCATACGGCTTATTGTCGTCCTATGTACAGATACTCCAGTCTCTGCTGTGAAACTCTGCAGCTCCTCCAGGTTTACCTTAGGTCTCTGTGCTGCCTCTCTGATGCCCTCCTTGCTCGGTCGGTGAGTTTTGGTGTGCGGCCGTCTCTTGGCAGGTTTGCTGTTGTGACATGTTTTTTCCATTTGGTTATGATATATTTGATGGTGCTCCTAGGGATCATCAAAGATTTGGATATTTTTTTTATAACCTAACCGTGACTTGTACTTCTCAACAACATTGCCCCTTACTTGTTTGGAGAGTTCCTTGGTCTTCATGGCAGTGTTTGGTTAGTGGTGCCTCTTGCTTTAGGTGTTGCAGCCTCTGGGGCCTTTAAAAAAAGTGTGTATATGTAATGACAGATCATGTGACACTTAGATTGCACACAGGTGGACATCATTTCACTAATTATGTGACTTCTGAAGGTAATTGGTTGCACCAGAGCTTTTAATGGGCTTCATAACAAAGAGGGTGAATACATACGCACATGCCAATTATCAGTTTTTATTTCTGAAAAATAGTTTTATGTATATATTTTTCTAATTTTACTTCATCAACTTAGACTATTGTGTTCTGATCCATTACATATAATTCAGATTAAAAAACATTGAACTAAAGGCTGTAATGTAACTAAATAGGTAAAAAGTCAAGGGGGTGAATACTTTTGTAAGGCACTGTAGGAGCCAGGTACTACATAAAAATTCAAATTTAAAAGTTTTAAGTTCATGGTGTCTTTTATAGTTTTGGAACATCTGTGCATGTCGTTACTTTGTGTGTGTGACCACATTTCTTATATCCACATGGTCCTCTGCTGAAACAGTGAGTATCCATTACTCCAGGGGAAGGAAGGAGCGGATGGTTGTGTAATTTCTGGGAACTTGCTTTCATAATGAATGCCTGTAAGCAAATGTTCTTCTGTAACACTGAGACTGTACTGTAAAGCAGCTACCTACTGTATATTACATTGTATTAATAACAGTTATTGGAATCTCTGATTGGCTCATTGCTCTTAGTCCCGCCTCGCACTATAAAAGTATTATTTTAATAGCGGCCATTTTTTGTGAGATATCGGCATGGAGAAAGATAGAACAGGGCTCTGTTCGGTGCTACTAGATAGTTAGTGCGCTATAATGTGCTATTCTGATTCTATTGTCAGTGCAGAGTGTCAGTTTAGTGTGAATCTAGTGATAGTTCAGTCAGGGTGAGTGTAGTGACCACTATTCATCTTTACATTAGTGTGAATCTAGTGATAGTTCAGTCATTGTGAGAGTAGTGACCACCACTTGTCTTTACATTTGTACTTGGAGTCTTTATGAAAGATCGAGTAAGAAACGTAATAAAGGAAAACATAAGAAGTGACCTGTGGTGTGCCAATAGTCACGTAGTCAGTACGCCTAAAGGGGGCATACTCAAATATGAAATGAAAAAGAAAAGATAAGAAAAAAGGGGACAGTGTGGGTGGGATACGAGAGGAAAGGTCGACAGGAGAAAGGAGGAGGAGGGCGGGTTTAAGTACAGCCCGACTCCTCCTACAAATTCAGGCTAACCTGTGGCCAGCCTTTTCATTTGTACTTGGAAGATCAAGTAAGAAAGATCGAGTAAGAAACGTAATAAAGGAAAACATAAGAAGTGACCTGGGGTGTGCCAATAGTCATGTGGTCAGTACGACTAAAGGGGGCAAAAATTAGGACGGTAGGATAAATCAGCAAACAGATTTATTTGAAATAAACGTAACAACATCAGTCAACCAAATGCCTGAAAGCCTGAGACATCGCAACATGTGGATCCGGGGACATATCTGGAGAAACATGCTGAGTTCCATCTACTCAACTTCTTAATAATGTGAGCCGGGATCCCCTGGCGAGAAGCTGAGGAAACCGCCCCTATTCTGAAAGAATGACCAGAAAAACCTGCCAGGTTCAACCACAGGTTGGTCAGTAGTGTGCAGCAATACTTGTAACAAGGGACTATCCCTAGGTTTGTCTGTGACCAGCGCCATAAGCTGGTCCAAAACTGCAACGGGGCACCAAGCACTGCCGGTCTTGAAAAACCTGACATCCGTACTGGCCCCAAACTGCTGCGTCTTGCACGCAACCAGATGTAACCAGAAATGATCCGGATATCTAACCAACTGGCAAATTGTGAGCACACGGGAACACAGTCTGGTACGAGTGAACTCGCCTGGCCTGAGGGACCCATAGAATGCTAAATATATAGCTGCTTTGTGGACCAAGCTGAGCAGCCTCCCGAAAGGCGACCTGGCCAGCAAATCAGACATGCCCCGGAAAATATGCCCCGAGATAGGGAGTCTGCTGATTGTAGAAGGATTACTCCTCCGAATACCCCTAAGAATGGCCTTGATGAAATGGGCTGAAAAGATAGACGGTCTATTTGGGTCCTGTAAGGACAAATAATGCTGAACCCCTACCAGATACGTTTTCATCGTGCCATATGACAGCTTCAGTTGTGAGTGGCAGAAAGCAACAAAAGGCAGCAGGTATCGAACGTCATGACCATTAAACCAAGGATAATGGGACTGAAAAACCTGGAAAGTATTCCAGGCCGTGACATAAGCCTTCCTAGTGTTGACCGATAAAGACTTATCAATCAAAGCTGCCACGTTAAACCTATAGGAAACAAATACATCGTCAGTAACAAGGAATGCGGGGATGGCATGGTGCAGGCATCTGCTTCTGTTGGAAGAACAACGGGTAATTAAGCCGTGACAGAGCATTAGCTATTCTCTGCCCCGCTGATAAACCTACAATACATGTGAAAATGAAACTGCAGGGACAGCCAAATCAGTTTGTGTACGAAGGACATAATAATTACTGACCTAGATCTACCTTTGTTGATAATCTCCACGGCAGCTTGATTGTCCGTAGAGAAAACAACGGTTTGCCCCGACCAAAACCTACCCCACACCTGGGCCGCTGACACTATAGGATAGCTCTCGAACAAAGTTGAAGTTGTAAACCCTGGGATAGCCAAGATCTCCTCTGGCTATGGCCCTGCAAGGCATTGGGTGCCAAAAATGGCAGCATAGCCTACAGTGGCCACTGCATCCGTCACAACCCGCGGAGAGGACATTTACTCCGCGGGGATAAACATGGCAATCCCATTCCAACGCTGGAGGAACTCGTCCCACATGCGCAAGTCAGCCAGAGCTCTGCAAAAACTGAAACAAGCTTGAGCTCTGCAAAAACTGAAACAAGCTTGAGCGCTGCAAAAACTGACAATAACATCCGTAAATGAGAAGGGGCTTGCTTGGAACTCTCTATGAGGAGGAATTCATCCAAATAGTGAATGACTTCATGACAGGATTCCACATGAGTAAGAATCCAACTGAGCTCCTGTGCAAGGTATCAAACAGCCAGGGACTGCTTTTGGAACCAAAGGTGAGCTTGGTGGCAAAAACAATACAGCCCCCTCCATTTCACCTCATGCCGCTGCCAGAGTGATAGCATGATTGGAAGGAGTTTAAACGCATCCGCTATATCCGCCTTGGACAGCCAAGCGCCCTCCCCAACCCTGATGATCTGTTGGATTGCCTGATCCAGCCCCGAAAACCGGAAGTGACGTCTGATGGTCGATCGGAAAGGACGCAAAACGTCCAGAAGCGTCATACGAGAGGGAAGGCCGACAGGAGAAAGGAGGAGGAGGGCAGTTTTAAGTACAACCTGACTCCTCCTGACTCCTCCTACAAATTCAGGCTAACCTGTGGCCAGCCTTTTCATTAGAGTGAATCTAGTGATAGTTCATTCAGTTCATTCAGTGTGAGTGTAGTGAGTGACCATTCTCTTTTACTTTAGTGTGAATCTAGTGATAGTTCAGCCAGTGTGAGTGTAATAACCATTTAACACAGTATATTTCAGTGCGTTACTGCAAGTTTAACGCTGTATATTTCAGTGCGTTACATGCCATTTACTGCAGTATATTTCAGTGCGTTACTGCACGTTTAACGCCATATATTTCAGTGCATTACGTGTCATTTAACGCAGTATTATTCTATGCGTTACTGCAGGTTTAACGCCGTACATTTTTAGTGTGTTACTGCAAGTTTAATGCAGTATATTTCAGTGCATTACGTGTCATTTAACGCAGTTTATTTCTGTGCATTGGTGCATGTTTAACACAGTATACTTCAGTGCATTACTGCAAGTTTAACACCATATATTTCAGTGCGTTACCTTCCGTTTAATGCAGTATAGTTCAGTGCATTACTGCAAGTTTAACACAGTGTATTTCAGTGCGTTACTGCAAGTTTAATGCTGTGTATTTCAGTGCATTACTGCAAGTTTAACGCCATATATTTCAGTGCGTTATATGCTGTTTAACGTAGTATATTTCAGTGCGTTACATTCCGTTTAAAGCATTATAGTTCATTGCCTTACTGCAAGGTTAAAGCTGTATTTTTCTTGCTTTATGTGCTGTTTAACACAGTATATTTCTGTGGATTATTGCACATTTAACACAGTATATTTCAGTGCGTTACCTTCCGTTTAACGGTATATTTCAGCACGTTACTGTAAGGTTAACACTGTATATTTCAGTGTGTTACGTGCCATTTAATGCAGTATATTTCTGTGCATTAGTGCATGTTTAATACAGTATATTTCAGTGTGTTACTGCAAGGTTAAAACTGTATATATTTTAGTGCGTTACTGCATGTTTGAAACAGTATATTGCAGTGCGTCAGTGCAGTTTTACTGCAGTATATTATAGTGTATTAGTGGAGTGTGTCTGTGTAGTGTTTACTCAAGTTAAAGTGCACTAAACACAACTTTCCATCGATTAAAGTGCATCCACATACACATTTCCACATCTTTATTACATTTTGTTAATAAGCACCCCCCTATCATGTCTGGGAGGACAACAAGGAGAGGCAGACATTCCCATGGCACTATGAGGGGGCAAGCAGCGTATGTGTCCACAGGCAAAGGTGAACGTGGTCAGTTTAGTGATGTTGCCCGTGCTATCCAGCCACAGCATGCAGAGTAGGTGGTGGAGTGGCTTACTAAACCAGAGAGCAGCCACCCTCTTCCATCACATTGTGGAGCTGTTATTTCCCAGCCCACTTACCACAGCTCAGCTGTGCAATTTGCAAACTTTGTCTCAAGCACATCAAATGTGGAAAAAAAAACATTTGGGTACCACATGCTTGACAAGGCATTTAACCTCCCACCACTCAGCCCATTGGCAAGAGCACCTGAAAGCCACTCAAAAGGGGCACAATTCTGTTCCTCCATCTATACTCACCTCAGTCTGCCCCTGCTATACCTTATGACTAGGGATGAGCTTCAAGTTCGAGTCGAACTCATTTGCGACTCGAACATCGGCTGTTCGCAAGTTCGCCGAACAGCGAACAATTTGGGGTGTTCGCTGAAAACTCGAATGCCGCGGAACACCCTTTAAAAGTCTATGGGAGAAATAAAAAGTGCTAATTTTAAAGGCTTATATGCATGGTATTGTTATAAAAAGTGTTTGGGGACCTGGGTCCTGCCCCAGGGGACATGTATTAATGCAAAAAAAAGTTTTAAAAACGGCCATTTTTTCGGGAACAGTGATTTTAATCATGCTTAAAGTGAAACAATAAAAGTGTAATATCCCTTTAAATTTCGTAGCTGGGGGGTGTCTATAGTATGCCTGTAAAGGGGCGCATGTTTCCCGCGTTTAGAACAGTCTGACAGCAAAATGATTACTCGCGGCTATTAATGCATTGCCGGTCCGACAATACACATTTAAGTTCACTGATAAAAACGGCATGGGAATTCCCCACAGGGGAACCCCGAACCAAAATAAAAAAAAATGACGTGGGGGGTCCCCCTAAATTCCATACCAGGCCCTTCAGGTCTGGTATGGATATTAAGGGGAACCCCTCGCCAAAATAAAAAAAAAAAAACGGCGTGGGGTCCCCCCAAAAATCCATACCAGACCCTTATCCGAGCACGCAACCTGGCAGGCCACAGGAAAAGAGGGGGGGTGAGAGAGCGCCCCCCCTCCTGAACCGTACCAGGCCACATGCCCTCAACATTGGGAGGGTGCTTTGGGGTAGCCCCCCAAAACACCTTGTCCCCATGTTGATGAGGACAAGGGCCTCATCCCCACAACCCTGGCCAGTGGTTGTGGGGGTCTGCGGGCGGTGGGCTTATCGGAATCTGGAAGACCCCTTTAACAAGGGGACTCCCAGATCCCGGCCCTCCCCCCTGTGTGAAATGGTAAGGGGGTACAAAAGTACCCCTACCATTTCACTAAAAAACTGTCAAAAATGTTAAAAATGACAAGAGACAGTTTTTGACAATTCCTTTATTTAAATGCTTCTTCTTTCTTCTTTCTTCTATCTTCTATCTTCCTTCGGTTTCTTCCTCCATCTTCTTCTTCTTCTGGTTCTTTTGGCTCTTCTGGTTCTTCCTCTGGTGTTCTCGTCCAGCATCTCCTCTGCGGCGTCTTCTTCCCTTCTTCTCCTCGGGCCGCTCCGCATCCATGGCATGGAGGGAGGCTCCCGCTCTTCTCTTCATCTTCTTCTCTTCTTCATCTTCTTCTCTTCTTCATCTTCTTCTCCGGGCCGCTCCGCATCCATGGTGGCATGGAGGGAGGCTCCCTCTGTGTGACGCTTCTCCTCTTCTGACGGTTCTTAAATAATGGGGGGCGGGGCCACCCGGTGACCCTGCCCCCCTCTGACGCACGGTGACTTGACGGGACTTCCCTGTGGCATCACGGGGAATGCCACAGGGAAGTCCCGTCATGTCCCTGTGCGTCAGAGGGGGGCAGGGTCACCGGGGTGGCCCTGCCCCCCGTTATTTAAGAACCGTCAGAAGAGGAGAAGCATCACACAGCGGGAGCCTCCCTCCATGCCAGCATGGATGCGGAGCGGCCCGAAAAGAAGATGAAGACAAGAAGATGAAGAGAAGAAGATGAAGAGAAAAAGATGAAGAGAAGAGTGGGAGCTTCCCTCCATGCCATGGATACGGAGCTGCCCGAGGAGAAGAAGGGAAGAAGACGCCGCGGAGGAGATGCTGGACGAGAACATCGGAGGAAGAACCAGAAGAACTAGAAGAAGAAGATGAAGGAAGATAGAAGAAAGAAGAAAGAAGAAGCATTTAAATAAAGGAATTGTCAAAAACTGTCTCTTGTCATTTTTAACATTTTTGACAGTTTTTTAGTGAAATGGTACCATTTCCCACAGGGGGGAGGGCTGGGATCTGGGCGTCCCCTTGTTAAAGGGGGCTTCCAGATTCCGATAAGCCCCCCGCCCGCAGACCCCCATAACCACTGGCAAGGGTTGTGGGGATGAGGCCCTTGTCCTCATCAACATGGGGACAAGGTGTTTTGGGGGGCTACCTCAAAGCACCCTCCCAATGTTGAGGGCATGTGGCCTGGTACGGTTCAGGAGGGGGGGCGCTCTCTCGTCCCCCCCTCTTTTCCTGCGGCCTGCCATGTTGCGTGCTCGGATAATGGTCTGGTATGGATTTTTGGGGGGACCCCACGCCTTTTTTTTTTTATTTTGGCACGGGGTTTCCCTTAAAATCCATACCAGACCTGAAGGGTCTGGTATGGAATTTAGGGGGACCCCCACATCATTTTTTTTTTCAATTTTGGCCGGGGTTCCCCTTAATATCCATACCAGACCTGAAGGGCCTGGTATGGAATTTAGGGGGACCCCCCACATCATTTTTTTTTATTTTGGTTCAGGGTTCCCCTGTGGGGAATTCCCATGCCGTTTTTATCAATGAACTTCTATGTGTATTGTCGGACCGGCAATGCATTAATAGCCGCAAGTAGTTTTAAATGACTTTTTTTCCTTTGAAATGTCATTTTGCTGTCAGACTGTTCTAAACACGGGAAACATGCGCCCCTTTACAGGCATACTATAGACACCCCCCAGGTACGAAATTTAAAGGGATATTACACTTTTATTGTTTCACTTTAAGCATTATTAAAATCACTGTTCCCGAAAAAATGGCATTGATCCATGTCCCCTGGGGCAGGACCCAGGTCCCCAAACACTTTTTATGACAATAACTTGCATATAAGCCTTTAAAATTAGCACTTTTGATTATTCATGTTCGTGTCCCATAGACTTTAACGGTGTTCGCGTGTTCGAACACATTTTTTTCCTGTTCGCATGTTCTGGTGCGAACTGAACAGGGGGGTGTTCGGCTCATGACCTCTCAGCAGCCTCCACTGACAGGGATGATGGTATAGCGCAGGGTGTCCCAGGACCTTACAGCACATCTGCCAGCAGCACACCTGCCAGTAGATTATATAGCCAGCAAATTTCTCTGCCTCATCTGCTGCAGCAAAAAAAATATAGAGTCACTGCCACCTACATGCCCAGCGTCTAAATGCAAGCTTATCAAAGTTGCCGGCTCTACAACTTCTGCCTTTTCATCTGGTGGATTCGGCCCCATGAATTTGCAGAATGTGCTGTACCACAAAGGCAGGTTCCCAGTGACCTTTTTCTTTTCATGTAAGGCCATTCTAGCTCTGTGCCATCAAGTGGAAGGCAATGTTGTGGCAACGTTGGGCAAGCCAGTCAGCCGCAAAGTCCACGTTACTGCTGACACATGGTCCAGCAAGCATGGTCAGGGATGATATATTTTGTTAACAGCACACTGGGTAACTCTGCTGGCAACTCGGAAGGATGCAGGACAGGGCTTAGTGCTGCAGCTTGTTGTGCCCCCACATCTCCATACAGCTAGTGGTGATGATGCGAGATTTGTCAGCTCTACCCCCTCCTCCTCCATGCCCTCCTCTGCTGAATTGTGCTATGAACCACAAGTACCCCCTAAGCGTT
Source organism: Aquarana catesbeiana (assembly GCF_042186555.1). Lineage (NCBI taxonomy): Eukaryota > Metazoa > Chordata > Amphibia > Anura > Ranidae > Aquarana > Aquarana catesbeiana. The sequence continues at coordinate 192,031,794 of NC_133325.1, forward strand.
CAAGGGGCTATTCAATGAAAAGGTGCCATGCAGTGCTTCAGCTGATGTGTCTATGGGACAGGAACCACACCGCAGCAGAGATTCTTGCAGCTCTGCAGGGGCAGGCCCAGAGGTGGTTCACACCACACCAGCTTGAGCCAGGAATGGTGGTGTGCGATAATGGCACAAACCTCCTGTTCACCCTTAGACAGGGAATGTTGACACATGTGCCATGCCTGGCACATGTCCTCAATTTGGTGGTGCAGCGTTTCCTAAATAGGTACCCAGGGTTGAAAGATCTGCTAAAGCAGGCCAGAAGAGTTTGTAGCCCTTTTAGGCAGTCATACACAGCCAGTGCTCAGTTGGCTGAAATTCAGTCGGAATTCCACCTGCCTGTAAATCGCCTCATTTGTGACATGCCCACCAGGTGGAACTCGACTTTGGCAATGCTGCAGCAGCTGCACATGCAGCAGAGGGCTGTCAACGAGTACCTGTGTGAGTATGATCCAACGACTCAGGCCGGCTCGACTTTTTTCCTTCCATGCCAATGGCTGCTCATAAAGGATGCATGCACTTTACTGTCACCATTTGAGGAGGCCACAAGGATGGTGAGTCGTGACAATGCATGCATCAGTGACACAATCCCTGTTGTTTTCCTGCTGGAGCAGACTCTGCGTGGCATTATGAACAGGGCCCTTGAGGCAGAGCAGCGGGCGGGAGAGGAGGACTTCCTTCCTTCTCAAGGTCCACTTTATGCAGACACCATTGTTCTTACGCCACAGAACACACAAGAGGAGAGGGAGGAGGAGGAGGATTCTGTCAGTTTTGGAGGCATTGAAGCAGAGGAAGACATATGTCAAACAGTAAGAGATGGTTTTCCATCCCCAGAACCCTTGGGAGTAGTACGTGACTGGGAGGAGGCAGTTCCAGATACTATAATCCTCAGTGACCATGAGGAGTCTGATTCTCATGCCTCCAGGATTTGAAGCATGGGCTCCCTCATGCTTCAAAGCCTGCGAAAGGACCCAAGAATACGTGGTGTAAAGGAGAAGGATCACTATTGGTTTGCAACCCTCCTTGACCACCGTTACAAGGGAAATGGTCTCAGAACTCATTTTGTCCCCACAGAGAATGCAGAAGATGAAATCTCTTGATGACACTTTAAAGAGGAGTTTACCTAATACTTTTCCGAACTCTGGTAGGTTACAGTGTCGTGGAGGCGGCCGCTGGTCAAGAGAGGAGCGGTGGAGGAGGCGGCCGCCTAAGTAATGCATTTCAAAATTTTCTTAGACCTCGCCACCCAGGGCTGTCAGCTTTCATATCCCATCGGCAGCATCTGCATCACATGGAAGATTATCAAGGGGCAAAAACAGAGATGGAGAGCCATCCACTGGCTTACTGGGTCATGAGAATAGACCACTGGCCAGAACTTGCCCAGTATGCAATTGAGCTGCTGGGCTGCCTTGCATCCAGTGTGCTTTCCAAATGGGCATTAAGTGCTTCTGGAGGTTTTGTTACTAATGATAGAACGCGTCTGTCCACAGACTCTGTGGACCGTCTGACATTTATCAAAATTAATCAGTCCTGGATTACCAGCAGCTATAAAGCCCCTGATGCCGATGTCGCTGATTAAGCGTTTTTGGGATGTGGAATCTCTGCAGGACTTCTAGACTGCCTAGTATTGTGGGTGTTGATTTCATCTGGAAGAATTTTTTTGGTGTAGGTTTCATGGGCACAATTAACACCCAAAGACCAATTTTTCCGCACCTGTTTGACAGGTGCATATCATTTACATTTTTGACAGCAAGGCCAATTCTTGCTTTCATCAAGAGAACCTCTATAGGGTTTTGGTGTGAAGGTGCCACCGACACCCAAAGACCAATTTTTCCGCACCTGTTTGACAGGTGCATATCATTTAAATTTTTGACACCAAGGCCAATTCTTGCTTTTATCAAGAGTACCTCTATAGAGTTACGGTGTGAAGGCGCCACCGACACCCAAAGACCAATTTTGAATATTATTTGTCTCATGATTTTTCAGCAGTCAGTGACCTCATACCTATGCGCCAGCAGAGTGAGTTATGGGGCATATAGTCCTTCTAGAATCCTTCTAGAATCTGTTGCTATACATTCCCATACTATAAAGACTATGAATCCCTTGCAGTGGCCTGGAGGATGCTGGTAAGGAATAATAAAAGGATCTTAAGAAGACCGGGCACACTCTCTTCCTCCTGGGCCTGACATAAGACAGAGAGAGGTCGCGGCCTACCATGCGGAACATTACTTCCACCCCAAGGCCTGTCACCCACTAACGGACCCAGAGCTGCGGCCGTGTGGGGAAAGTGGCTATGGAAGACCGAGGCAGAGCAGCCATCCATGTTCCTGTCCAGAAGACGGCGAAACGATTTGGGTCATTGGTGAGAGAGCAACTTGCTCAATCTTTACCTATCCACTACCACCATTACCGAACACAGTGTGTACACATCTTTACCCAAGAACACTTTATTGCATTGCTGGAACACTGTACTCAGAAGCCTTAGGCCTACACTACTTGGAATCTATTGTTTCATCTGCCAATAAGCGGATTACAATTAACGAGCTCCAACTAGCTAGCAAAGAATAAAAGATCTGCCACGTGGAATTCTACTGCCATCACTTCTAGGAAGCCTGTATATATATATATATATATATATCATCAGCGGGAGATTAGCTCCCCCAGGAATATAGCATAGGCTGTCTTTTTTTTTTACCAATCAGGAGTGCTTTATTGGAGGAAATTAGTCAGTACAATATAACAAAATTACATTTGTCTTATGAGGTAGATGCAGTAAGTTACATTGACTTGTATACAACACATAACATAACATTATCTCGGTACCAACACCGGAGTGTAAACAAATGCACAATCAAGAGAAGGTATAGTAGTATATCATGACATTCTGAAATTAGGTCCCATGAGGAGGGGAGGGGGGGCACAGTGGGGGGAGGGGGGAGAGACTGGAGGTAAGGGGGAAGATAGTGAGGGTTGGCAAAGAAGAGCTCTATTCAATTACATCCAGTTATTTAAAAGGATGTCCACGACAGCCATACTTTATCAAATTTCCAAGGACACCCAGCTTATAAAGAGGAAAGGCAGCATTTACTTTGTTTTCCCATGAGGATACAGTAGGAGGAGCAGAGGAAGCCCAGTTATGTAAGATTTCCATTTTGGCCTAGAAAAGCAATGGCATCCCTAGGGGGGCCAGAGGGGGCCCTGACCCCCCCCCCCAACATTATGCTGTGCCCCACCATGTGCCCCCCCCCCCCATTAAAAAAAAAATATTTTTTTTTTTACAAAAAGGCAATGTCTAAGAGGGAGAGCATCCCCAGTCAGCTCCTGCGGGTGATTCCTCCCCCCTCCCTCTGCTCGCTGACACTGCATAATGCGAGCGCTCACACAACCACGGCCGCCCGATCTACTCCTTCCCCTGCATCCTCATTGGCAGGGAGAAGAGCGAGTTGCAGGAAGGACTCCACCAGGACTCTCAGTTACTGAAAAAACAGACTGATTTCTCCCGTCCTTAGGACAGGAGAACCAGCCTGTAAATTCCAAGAGATGCCAGACCAGTGCTGTCAATAGCAGGGGCAGGACAGCAAGAGGAGGCTGGGGAACCACACAGTGGCAGAACACCAGGGCCTGATGGCAAGACAACCTTTGCAACCCTGATAGTTCTCCCACTGCTTTGGACCCTTATATTTTCTTGGTATGCTGGTGACATATATCTCTTGTTTTCTGCCACCCTGGGGGGGCCCCCAATACAGTAGGAAGGGAGCTCACTGCAGAACATGTGAAAGGGCCATTGTGGGATCGTAGTAATGGGCCCCAGGATATATATATATATATCGGAAGTACATCCAACTAGGTAGGGTGTATAGCCTGTTCAATTGGGGGAATGTTAGTAAGCTGCCCGCAGGCATTATATCCCTTAATGTTTTTATGCCAAATCTCGCCCATAACTGGGGATCTGGAACTGACCTAAGATGGGGTAAATTAGGATTCCCCCAAAGGGGCTGGACCAGAGACCAGCGGTCCGCCTGGAAAAATCTGCGCCGGGCCACAATCCATACCCTAAGTGTTGCCCTAGTTGGATCAGGAATATCTTCATATGCCCTACTCCCCCTATAGACTAAATTTTGTAATACCTGCATGGAGCCCAGATAGGCCGCCTCTATACAGACTGCAGCGTTGGATCATGTAGTCGCTAACCACCAATATGCTGTGACCAGCATTGCGGCCTAGTAGTAAACCCGAAAGCTTGGGAGGGCCAGGCCCCCCAGGTGTGTTGGTAAGTACAGTGTGGATCTCGCCAGTCTGGGGATGGATCCATTCCAAATAAAGGGAACAATGCATTTATCCACCTCCTGAAAGAAAGACGCCAGGATCCAAAACGGGCTATTCCAGAAAAAGTAATTGAATTTGGGTAAGATTATCATCTTAATGATGTTGATACGACCTATCAAGTTCAACGGAGCCCAGACCAGGATCGGCATCTCTCCCTCAAGGGAAGAATAATCAGGGCGTAGTACTGACTGGTCTCCCTAGCTACCCGCACACCAAGGTACTTGAACTCTGTAACCCATTGTAGCGACGCGGGGCTGGGCATGGGTGGCATCTGGTTATCTAAGGGGAAAAGAATCGATTTTGACCAATTAATACGGATACCCGATATGGATCCAAATTTGTTAAATATTTCAAGGGCAGCAGATAAGGATGGGCCAGCATCCTGCATATAAAGCAGGGCGTTATCCGCGTAGAGGGAACATTTTTCTTCCAGGGTACCAACCCTCATCCCCCGTATCTCCTGGGATTCCCTAACCAGGATCACCAAGGGTTCCAGTGCCAGGGCAAACAAACTGGGCGATAAAGGACACCCTTGGTGAGTACTTCTATGTAGTGGAAAGGAGTCGGAAATCCAGTCATTCGTGCGCACTATGGCTCTAGGAGCCCTATAGAGCAACTGTACCCACTTTAGAAAGTTAGGGCCAAAGCCAAAGTACTGCAACACCCCCCATAAATATTACCATTCTACTGAATCAAATGCCTTTTCGGCATCAAGGGAGGCAATCACCCAGGATCCAGCATTTTCATGAGTTAAAGATAGGTTTAGGAAGAGGCGCCTAAGGTTTATAGCAGTACTTTTGCCCGGCATAAATCATGTCTGATCGACATAAATTATAGTGGAGATTACCAAAGATAGGCGAGTGGCCAGTATCTTTGCCAATATTTTTGCATATACATTGAGTAGTAAGATGGGTCTATATGATGCACAATCCTGGGGGTCCTTACCGGGTTTTGGAATCAGGACAATGATAGCCTCCTCCATGAACTCGAGCAAACCTTCTGCCTCTACGAGTCCAGAAAGGAGGGTTTTAATTCTAGGAGCAAGGAGGTCTGCGTGTTGGGAATAAAATTCCGTGGGTAGGCCATCGGCACCCGGGGTCTTACCACATTGTAGACCCCAAATTGCAGTCTGGACCTCCTCCAGGGAAATATCTTCATTTAATTGCGTTCTATGCTCCTCTGACAGGGTAGGAAAGGGGATATCATCCAGATACTCCCGTAGGTCAGATGGGGAGTAGCGAGACCTAGACGTGTAAACTGCTTGGAAAAACTCAAGGAACCTATTACTGATATCCTCAGGAGAAGATACCATTCGCCCCTGGGCATCCCGAATATTAGCTATATGTGTGGAAGCTGTCTGAGTTTTTTCGCTAGCCATGCCAACAGCCTGCCATTTTTGTTCCCATGTTCAAATACTCTCTGTTTTGAATATAGCATAGAATTTTTGGTTTGCTCAACATTGTACAGGGAGAGATCCCTGAGGGCCCTCTGCCATATCTTATGGTTGTCCTCCGTGGGAGATTGAATGTATGCTGCCCCTTGCAGTCTCCTCCTCCAGGTTCTGCAGAACCCGGGAGGCCTCCTTCTGAAGGAAGGATTTACGGGAGATATATTCCCCTCTTATCCATGCTTAGAATGTATCCCATGTGATGGTAGCATCAGTCGAGTCCCCATTTATGGTCAAAAAATTGCATATGGCTTCCATCATTGGTTCCTGCAACCTTTCATCTGTAGACAAGAACCTTGGCAGATGCCACAGCTTCAACCCCGGGGGTCTAGCCAGGGAAATGTCAAGATGGATGGGGGCGTGAGCCGAAATTCCCCTGGGTAGATGCCTCGCCCCTCTTGCCCAGCATAACGCCTCAAAGGAAGCATAGGCCAGGTCAATACGGGAGAGGGCCCAGTAAGACTTGGAGTGACACGTATACTCCCTCCCATGAGGGTGAAAATGGCGCCACACGTCTGTGAGAGCAAATGTGTCCACCCAGTTTTGTAGTTCTGAGGAAGGGCAACTCACTGTATGTAGTCTGTCCAGGTCCTGTGAGGGCACCAGGTTAAAATCACCAAGCATAAAGACTTCCTGAGTGTCAAAACCCATCACCGTCTGCATAACGTCATATAACAATTGTATATTTGCAGGAGAGGGAAGGTAAAGGCCCACCAAAACCAGACGCTTGTCATAGATTAGAGTATGTATGATCACAAATCTGCCCCCTGGATCTGTCCGTACATCTAATATTTGTAATTGGAGTAGTTTGCGTGATAATGGGCTCCAACCCATGCCCTCCGGAGACCGAGTATCCGTGTACCAATCAAGTGTGTCTCCTGGAAGACACAGATATGTGGATTATATTTCTGTAAATACTTAAATTTCCAAGGACCTTTTAGTGGCTAAATTTAGGCCCCGGACGTTCCAGGAGATAATAGAGAGATTAGCCATCAGGTATCACGCACAGACAAATGACCGTGTTCCGTATGTCCCCACACTTTTCCGACATATGAGGCACTAGGACATATAGTGAGGCAGTGTAATCATACAGCACGCAACATCTACCAAAACTCCACAGACAATCAAGCAGCTCCAAATTCATCACATTAACAGCAAAAACCCCCAATATCTGCAACGGCAGAAAATGTCCCCTCCCTCCCCACATCACCAGCAAAGACTGGCAATGCATCTTACCCCCCAACCCCAACAAAAAACAGTAGTCTATAGACTATAGAGGGCGTGCGTTCAGAGCAAGAGGTGTTACCTAACAGGCAATAGAGATGCTAGTTTAAATTGCATCGATATTCTCCTAGTTAAGCCTAGGGGTATATAACTTAGTTACTAATACAACCTTTAGACTGTATAACGATCATGTGTAACCCAATTAAGTATAACAGTTTGTAGAGGTAGGCTGCGACATGGGGTTCAGAGCTAAAGCAATGTCCAAGACCTGGTATAGTAGTAGCATTCTAGTGTTCCAGCAAGTAAATCACAATCTAATAAAGTATCATCACTCCTAATAACAGGCATCTGTCGGAATGACTCCACGCTGGGATTCCAGCGCCTTGAAAATTATAGTCACTCACTTGGGGAGCATCCAGTAAGCCGGTACATCCAGCGCCAATCCCCAGGGATATTGGGATAGCCATGGAGTACATTGCCCCTACTCGTGGGTAAAAATATCCGGTATTACATAGTTCTGGCCAATAATATATATTCGGTAGAAGGTACCAATCTTTCATCTGGACCGCTCGTGTACATTCCCGTCATAACACACCACGCATGAGTCAGGCGGTGCAGCACATCTGACTTGAGCCCCCTTTTAATAAACACTGCAACTGAGTCATACACTGGAGTCCACAGACACTGCTGCTAACCCAAACCCCATCTCCCAGGCAAGTTATAGTGACAATATCATTCTACCACAGCACTGTAGGTCAATGTGGATCCGTGAGAGGGGGGAGGGAGCACCGAGAAAGTTCCACGTAGGGCCCGGGGCTTCTCCTGGTACAGGGCAAGTGAGCACAATTACATCTACCGATTAGCCAAGTTGAAGTACCTAGACACATGTCACAGCAAGCTCCACAAACACAACATTAGGGCAAAATAGAGAACCCAAGTAAAAGAGAAGGTACATATGAGCAGCCTGTTCTTAACGGATCGGAGGCAATGACTCAAGCCAGGCTGCAGCATCCTGGGGCGTAGTAAAGAACTTAACTGTCTCTCCATCCTGGACTCTCAACTTGGCGGGAAAGAGAACACTATATTTAATGTTCCGCGCCAGCAGCCCCACTTTAATCTGATCAAAGGATCTGCGTTGCTTTTCAGTCTCAAGTGAATAGTCGGGAAAGAACATCAGGGTAGCATTCTGATACTTCAACTCACCCGCTCTGCGAGCCGCCCGAAGGATTTCATCCCGGTCCCTAAAATTGAGCTTCCTAAAGATCAGAGTGCGGGGGTTGGATCCAGGTGGTCCCAGGACTGGAAGCATAAGGTGGGCACGTTCCACTGTGAAATAGGGTGAGAACTGCGCTGCAGGGAACGGGCTTCTTAGTAGCTCCTCGACGAACACCGTGGGGTTCTTCCCCTCCACCCCTTCAGGCATGCCTACCATTCGAAGGTTATTCCTTCTATTTCTGTTTTCGGCGTCATCGACCTTGTATTCCAGGGCTCGGACCTTCGTCTGGAGATTACAAAGGGACGTTGTATGTTCCACGATGGTATCCTCCATCTGTCCAACCCGCTGTTCCACCTTCGTCACTCTCGAGCGGAGTTTGTCAAGATCCTGGCGGATAAGACTAACATCCAGCTGCACAGCCTCAATTTTGTTGGTCAGGGTAGCCTGGCATGTTGCTATCACCGCCATTACTTCCTGGAATCCAAGCCGTTACTCCAACGATTGCTCCTCCATCTCCGTCTGGGACGCCATGTTACAGGCTCTCCTAGGGAAGGCCGCCACGCGGGGAACCTCTTGTGGGGCTGTATCTTCCGCACACAGCGGAAAACACAGCTTTTTTCCCCGGTGTCTCGTTCTGTATGACATCCGACGTATGTCAGGGTAGTCTAAAGCAGGAAAAGGCAGTTAGGAGTACAGTCCTGCATCTTCTCAGATCGCCATCTTGGACACGCCCCAGCATAGGATGTCTAGATTGCATTTATCGCAGTGTAGCTACAAGTGTAGTTAACTGAAACATCCAGTAGAAAGTGACCTGGGATCTGAATACAGTGTACCTTTGTGTATATAACATTATTCATTGTTCAACCATTGTTGTGTTTGGAGGAGTTCAGAACCTATTACTATTGAGTTGCTTGATTCTTGCTTTAAAGTATTAACAGAATGTCTGAACAGAGTGTCAGGTGGGTTGGGAGGTACACTTGGTCATGGCTGTGCAGTGCTACATTTGGGGGCTCATCCGGGATGCTATCTGCAGCAGGCCCCAGTAGACCTAGACTGGAGCCACAACCTGAGTGGGAGGCCGCATCCATGACCGCGATCGAGTGGAGTCAAAGTTATGGGACTCACATCGACAGAAGCATCTTTCTGGAGATCTCAGGGAGTGAACATACCGAGAGAGAGATCAGAAGGTGGCTGAGAGCTTTAGTACCAGGACACCGTCCTTACCTGGTGGAAACTGAAGCCTCCGCGGAGATGGATCAAGTCAGGGCACTGATAGAATGGCAGGAAGAAGTGCCAGTGTGCTTTCAGGAGGAAGAGATCAGCTTGATGGAGGATGTGATGGCAGGGGTATTACCCCTCAGAAGCGAGAGAGGAGGAAGTGAGAAGTCACCTCTGACAAAGGCTCACGAGAAAAGCTATGTGCCTATGGGGACTGACTCAAGGAGCCAGTGCCCCTCCACTCTCTTTCTACACAGATATGAGTCGCCTGGTCGATAGCTTGGTGAAGACTGGGCTTGGGAACGCAAATCAAAGTTATCGGAGACTTCGATTTTTCTCAGGACAGTTGCCGACGCTTGTGGGGGAAGATAAGTTTGAAACATGGACGAGTCATGCTTTACAGGTGAGTGGAGTGTTTCAAAGGCTGTGAAAATGACAGCAACTTAATGAGAACCTTCGAGGCCTAGCAGCTGGTGTGATCCGTAATCTAAAGATGGGCAAAAAGACTACATTGAAGCTTTGTGTGCTGGTTTTGGAAGAGTTGAGACAATTGCTGACTAGGGATGAGCTTCGAGTTCGGGTCGAACTCATGTTCGACTCGAACATCGGCTGTTCGCAAGTTCGCCGAACAGCGAACAAAAAAAAAAACGGCGTGGGGTCCCCCCAAAAATCCATGCCAGACCCTTATCCGAGCACGCAACCTGGCAGGCCGCAGGAAAAGAGGGGGGGACGAGAGAGCGCCCCCCCTGAACTGTACCAGGCCACATGCCCTCAACTTTGGGAGGGTGCTTTGGGGTAGCCCCCCAAAACACCTTGTCCCCATGTTGATGAGGACAAGGGCCTCATCCCCACAACCCTGGCCGGTGGTTGTGGGGGTCTGTGGGCGGGGGGCTTATCGGAATCTGGAAGCCCCCTTTAACAAGGGGACCCCCAGATCCCAGCCCCCCCTGTGTGAAATGGTAAGGGGGTACTTTTACCCCTACCATTTCACTAAAAAACTGTCAAAGCTGTTAAAAATGACAAGAGACAGTTTTTTAAATTCCTTTATTTAAATGCTTCTTCTTTCTTCTATCTTCCTTCATCTTCTTCTTCTTCTGGTTCTTCTGGCTCTTCTGGTTCTTCCTCCGGCATTCTCGTCCAGCATCTCCTCCGCGGCGTCTTCTCTCTCCTTCTCCTCGGGCCGCTCCGCACCCATGGCATGGGGGGAGGCTCCCGCTCTTCTCTTCATCTTCTCTTCTTCATCTTCTTCTTTTCTTCTCTTCTTCTCTTCTTCATCTTCTTCTCTGGGCCGCTCCACATCCATGCTGGCATGGAGGGAGGCTCCCGCTGTGTGACGGCGTCTCCTCGTCTGACGGTTCTTAAATAACGGGGGGTGGGGCCGCCCGGTGACCCCGCCCCCTCTGACGCACGGGACATGACGGGACTTCCCTGTGTCATTCCCCGTGACGTCACAGGAAAGTCCCGTCAAGTCACCGTGCGTCAGAGGGGGGCGGGGTCACCGGGTGGCCCCACCCCCCGTTATTTAAGAACCGTCAGACGAGGAGACGCCGTCACACAGCGGGAGCCTCCCTCCATGCCAGCATGGATGCGGAGCGGCCTGGAGAAGAAAATGAAGAAGAGAAGAAGATGAAGCAGAGAAGATGAAGAAGAAGATGAAGAAGATGAAGAGAAGAGTGGGAGCCTCCCCCCATGCCATGGGTGCGGAGCGGCCCGAGGAGAAGAAGATAGAAGACGCCACAGAGGAGATGCTGGACGAGAACGCCGGAGGAAGAACCAGAAGATCCAGAAGAACCAGAAGAAGAAGAAGATGAAGGAAGATAGATAGATAGATAGGAAAAAGCATTTAAATAAAGGAATTGTCAAAAACTGTCTCTTGTCATTTTTAACATTTTTGACAGTTGTTTAGTGAAATGGTAGGGGTACAAGTACCCCCTTACCATTTCACACAGGGGGGGCCGGGATCTGGGGGTCCCCTTGTTAAAGGGGGCTTCCAGATTCCGATAAGCCCCCCGCCCGCAGATCCCCACAGCCACCAGCCAGGGTTGTGGGGATGAGGCCCTTGTCCTCATCAACATGGGGACAAGGTGTTTTGGGGGGCTACCCCAAAGCACCCTCCCAATGTTGAGGGCATGTGGCCTGGTATGGTTCAGGAGGGGGGGCGCTCTCTTGTCCCCCCTCTTTTCCTGCGGCCTGCCAGGTTGCGTGCTCGGATAAGGGTCTGGTATGGATTTTTGGGGGGACCCCCCGCTGTTTTTTGGGTTTTTTTGCCGCGGGGTTCCCCTTAAAATCCATATCAGACCTGAAGGGTCTGGTATGGAATTTAGGGGGACCCCCACGTCATTTTTTTTTTAAATTTTGGCCGGGGTTCCCCTTAATAACCATACCAGACCTGAAGGGCCTGGTATGGAATTTAGGGGGACCCCACATCATTTTTTTTTTTTTATTTTGGTTCGGGGTTCCCCTGTGGGGAATTCCCATGCCGTTTTTATCAATGAACTTCTATGTGTATTGTCGGACCGGCAATGCAATAGCCGCGAATAGTTTTAAATGGCTTTTTTCCTTCGAAATGTCATTTTGCTGTTAGACTGTTCTAAACATGGGAAACATGCGCCCCTTTACATGCATACTATAGACACCCCCCAGCTACGAAATTAAAGGGATATTACACTTTTATTGTTTGACTTTAAGCATTATTAAAATCACTGCTCCTGAAAAAACGTCCGTTTTTAAAAGTTTTTTTTGCATTGATCCATGTCCCCTGGGGCAGGACCCAGGTCCCCAAACACTTTTTATGACAATAACTTGAATATAAGCCTTTAAAATTAGCACTTTTGATTATTCATGTTCGTGTCCCATAGACTTTAACGGTGTTCGCGTGTTCGAACAAACTTTTTTCCTGTTCGCATGTTCTAGTGCGAACCTAACAGGGGGGTGTTCGGCTCATCCCTATTGCTGACTTGATGTACAAGTTCAACCATACCCATCAACAAAGAGGGGAAAGCTTGTCCGAATACATCTCTCAGGTAGATCAGATGCTACGCCAAATCATCCTCAAGAGAGGTCTCGACACCAAAGATGCTGACCAAGCATGACTACATTGGGTGCTACATGGGGGCCCGACCAAATCATCCTATTGTGCTGAAGCTGTTACTGAAAAGGACCCAGGTGGTACCAACCTATCCTGAATTGATACGAGAGGTTAGAGAGGAAGAAGCTTTGCTGGAAGAAAAGAGTCAAAGACCGAAAGATGTGAATCCTGTTACTGGAAACAAAGAGAAAGTGGTGGCCTGCCTGTTCATGCTGACATAGAGTTTTCCGATGACGACAGTGGAACCGATAAATGAAAAGGGAAAGAGAAAAAACTCCTTCCAAATGAATAGGATTTTTATGGAGATATATGTCTGTAAAGAGGTGAGCACCAAAGACAACAATATCTAAAAAGATATAAATGTATTAAATATACTCAAAGATAAAAACAAGACATCACCAAAAGTACATAATTTGTACCATAGATATGAAATCAAATCAGATACATGGGTATGCAGAAGTAACCAGTAGCCAACATGTAAGTTATCAGCCCCTTCGCACCTGCCCGTGCTCAAGCACAACTCAAAATTAAAATCCCCAGAAAACGGAAGAAGGGGACAGGAAATCAATGCACACTTTGCTAAACAAGCAGTTAAATCTGAAACACCAGCTCCAAGGAGGCCTGTTAAGGCACATACCTTGGAGGCATCTGGAGGGAACTTGCTCAAGAACTTAGTGGGGCCTTCCCCCATAGTATCAGTCCAAGTGGAAGGCATCTATACACAAGCACTGTTGGACACTGGAGTTCAAGTCACGGTGCTGTATAAAGGCTTCTATCACAAGTACTTGAAACACATCCGCTTGTGTAAACTTGATAAGTTGGAAATTTGGGGAATGGGAACTCAGAAGTGTCCTTACGATGGTTACATACCCATCAAGAAAACTTTAGACTCTGCTTTAGCTGGAAGGCCCGAGACATTTGACACGCTGGCTGTCATATGTCCCCAGCTGGCTGGAGCCGGGATTAATTATTTGCTGATAGGAACTAATACCAATTTAGTGAGAACACTAATCACCCCCTTGGCCATAGAGGGTGCTCCTGTTGGGAAAATCCATCCGCAGTTGAGACAAGCATTTCAGAGGGTATTGCAAGAAAAGAAGGCACCCGCTGAAGGAGTGGGAAGGTTGTGGCGATTAGACACTCAAGAAAGAGTGCTGCAGCCTGGCGAGAGAGGTTGTCTCAAAGTCACTGTCAAGTTGTCCTGTGACCAACCGGCTCCGTATGTGATGGTAAAAGCTGACTCCACCGAGAAAGAAGGTGGGCTAGAGTTAGTTCCAGAAATTATACCCACTCAGGCTCTGTTCCTGAGTGGGGGGTGAGTTCCTGTTAGTGTGCGGAATGTCACTAGTCACACAATCAACCTAAAGCCTCGAATGGTGATCAAGGAAAGGGAGTGCTGCCACTCTGGTAGAGAAGAATGAGACAGCCCAAATGGGAGACGGAAGAAACCCCACTACCCAGTTCCCAATCCTTCCCCCCGCTTGGGAACGACGGATCAAATTTCAGATAGATCGGTTGGAGAAGATATTCTCAAACAATGACTTTGATGTGGGCTGTGCTAAGGGTGCTCAACATCGCATCTGACTGACTGAGGATAAGCCCTTTCGAGAAAGGGCAAGACGGGTCCCCTTATGTGATCTGGAAGACCTTACGGAACAACTAGCTGAACTGAAAGGGTCAGGAGTGATTGAAGAATCCCGAAGCCCTTATGCTTCCCCGATTGTGGTGGTGATTCCCCGATTATTGAACCTTGAATTGAAGAACTATCCCTGATTAATACACCACCCCTCGCATAGAAGAAGCCTTGCAGTGCTTATCTGGGGCAAAATGGTTTTGTCTCTTGGATTTGAAGAGTGGGTACTACCAAATCCCTATGCACCCCAAAGACCGGGAGAAGACTGCCTTCTTTAGCGCACTGGGTTTCTTTGAGTTTGATCGGATGCATCAGGGATTGACTGGGCCCCTGCCACATTCCAGCGACTGATGGAAAATACAGTGGGAGATATGAACCTGGTAGTAGTACTGGTTTACCTTGACGATATCATCGTGTTTGGCTGAACTTTGGATGAACATGAGGCCTGATTGGAGAAGGTTTTCCAGCAGTTACACGAAGAGGGGTTGAAGCTGTCATTGCAGAAGTGCCAATTCTACCAGACTTCTGTTACCTATCTAGGGTATGTGGTATCTGCGGAAGGGATAGCCACGACCCACAAAAATTGGAGGCAGTCACTTCTTGGCCTCGGCCCACCACCGTCACTGAGTTAAGGTCGTTTTTGGGTTTCTGTTCTTACTACAGACGGTTTGTGAAGAACTTCTTTCAGATTGCTCAGCCCTTGAACAAGAAGTTACAGAAGCAAACAGATGGAGAACAACCGAAAACCCTGAAAGGGGGAGGCAGAAGACCGAAGGAATCTATCCAGGATCAGTGGACCATGAAGCGTAAAAGGTCCTTTGAGAAGTTAAAAGGGATCTTGGTCAAAGCTCCAGTACTGGCCTACGCTGACCCCTCGAAGCCTTATAAATTACATGTGGATGCCAGTAGAGACGGTATTGGGGGAGTGTTGTATCAGGAATCAGAAGGGAAGCTCCGCCCAGTAGCATATGTGAGTCACAGCCTTACTCCCCCTAAGAAGAATTATCCGGTGCACAATTTGGAATTCCTGGCCCTCAAGTGGGCTGTAGTGGACAAACTTCGAGACTACCTGTATGAAGCCACTTTTGATGTGAAAACAGATAACAATCCCCTGACCTATTTGTTATCCTCTGCCAAGCTGGACGCCACTGGGCATCGGTGGCTAGCTGCTTTATCGGAGTTCCATTTCAGTATGAAGTATCGGCAAGGAGTGGAAAATAGAGATGCTGATGCTCTTTCCAGAAGACCACACTTCACCCAAAATGATTAAAGAAGTTGGGTTAATTTACCCCTCGAAGGAGTACAAGCAGTGTGCAAAGGTGTGGAGTATAAGCACAGGGGGGCAATAGGAGCTGAAGCCATGGGGGTCGCCCCTGAGGGGGACTACCAAAACATTATTGCAACCTGACCCAATTACCTAGCCAAGAATTGCCTCAGCTGACTAAGGAAGACATGAGGAGAGACCAGCGTGGAGATCCGCTAGGAAATCTAATAATTAAATCAATATCGATTAAAGACCCTCGGATACTGATAGATAGTCCCATTGAGGGCGCAGAGGTGATTCATAGAGATTGGGGGAGAATGCAAATAGAAGAAGGGATCCTGAATCGAAGAGGCCCCTCCAAAGAGGGTGAAGGTGTAAGCCAGCTGTTCCTCCCGGAAAACATTGCTTGACTGTACTAATTGCACTTCATGATGACCATGGCCCATCTAGGCCCAGATAGGACTTTCAAACTAGTCAAGGACCGATTCTATTGGCTGAACATGAGGACTGAGGTGGAAAGTTACTGTCGCTCCTGTGGCAGGTGTATCCAGAAGAAGACTCTACCAGGCAGGGCCACCCTAATGGGTCACTTACAAAGTCAGGGACCGATTAAGTTGGTGTGCATTGATTTCCTGTACCTGGAACCTGATCTGAATGGGAGGAGTAATGTCCTGGTTGTGACAGATCATTTTACCCGATATGCCCAGGCCTTCCCCACTAGGGATAAAAAAGCCAGCACAGTGGCCAAGACTTTAGTAGAAAATGTTATTTGTGCATTATGGGCTCCCTTAGAGTCTACACTCAGATCAAGGCCGGGACTTTGAAAGTAGATTAGTCTGCAGGCTTTGAGAACTCTTGAACATAAAGAAATTGAGAACTACTCCTTACCACCCTCAAGGTAATCCACAGCCAGAGCGATTTAACCGTACACTTCTGAATTTGCTGGGAACCCTCCCACTAGAGAAGAAACCGCATTGGGGAGACCACATTGCTGCAATAGTCCATGCCTACAATACCTCAAATGATGCTACCGGATACTCACCTTACAGACTGATGTTTGGGAGAGAGGCTCGCTTACCAGTAGATCTAGCCTTTGGGACCTCCACTGACCACACCTCTCAAGCCTCTTACAAGGGCTATGTGGACAGGCTAAGGAAGAATTTAAAAGTAGGCTATGAAAAAGCAAAGGAAGCCTCTCACATCAGGGGACAAAGGAATAAGAGCAACTTTGATCTTAAAGTGAGAGTTCAAGATCTGCAACCCGGGGATCGGGTGTTGTTATGCAATCTAGGAGTACCAGGAAAACATAAACTATCAGACGGATGGCGTTCCCTACCCTACATTGTTTGTCAACGGCTACCAGGACTCCCTGTATATCAGATCAGGACAGAAGGAAGGACCGGGCCATTAAAAACTTGGCATCTGAACCACCTATTGCCTATCTCAGAGGCTGTACGGGTACCTTCTGTCCCGTATTCCAAGCCATCTCAGCCTCCAGTACTGAGGTCTCAGAAGAGAACACCATGTGCCCCTACCTCCCTAGAAGCGGAAAATGATGATGAGGAAATACCATTGTATTGGTTGTGGGTCCACTCTGTGGGAGATGATCCTTTGGACCCTCCAATTGGACCAGAAGACTGTTTAGAGCCAGGTTCTCATATGCCTTATACTGAGGCCACAGCTTCTGGTCTGTTGTTGATAGCTGAAAAAGTCAAGCTGGAACTTGAAGTACTTGCTCTGGTCGATGCACCCCTCCCTCTCATTGAAACAACTAAAAGAGAGGTGACCCTAGAATCAGAACCTGTAATTGAATCAAAACCTGTAATTGAATCAGAACCTGTAATTGAATCAGAACCTGAAATGGAGCCAGAGATGGAAACAGAGCCTGAACTAGAAGCTGGATGTAGCCAATGGGAGACAGAACAGGGACCTGGTTCTCTGGAAGATATGTGCTCTCAGCTGAGACAGGAAATATGTCCTCCAAAGAGGTTGACCTACAAAACTCTTGGAGTAAACTCTGATGAACTTACAGTATACCCACTGCTCATTGGCCCACACAAGCACTTTCTCCCTTACTGAGTATTTGGTAAAGGATGGTCTTGATCCACTCCTTGATACTACTGGGTGGGCCACTGATTTACTTTTGGACTGTCGTAAACTTAATGTGATTTCATCCTCTACTGATGAATATAGTTTATTATCAGAGGATCCTTTATTAAGCCAGTTATTAGCTGTTACTACTTCTAGTTTAGTAGACGAATGATTGATTAACTAATGCAGTAAAGTGACTGGATCATATCCTGTCTTTGGGATCCAAAGATTTTCAAGTGGGGGAGGATGTAGCAATGTGGACTGTAACCAGAAAGTTTTGTACCTTCCAGTGTTTGAATATTGTTTGCCTCGTAATTATTCAGCAGTCAGTGACCTCATACCTGTGCGCCAGCGGAGTGAGTTATGGGGCGTATAGTCCTTCTAGAATCTGCTGCTATACATTCCCATATCATAACGACTACAAATCCCAGGGACCCTTGCAGTGGCCTGAAGGTTGCTGGGAGGGATGATAAAAGGAGCTTAGAAAGACTGGGCACGCTCTCTTCTTCCTGTGCTTGAGGTAAGACACAGAGAGGTCACAGCCTACCACAGGGAACATTACTTCCACCCCGAGGCCTGTTGCCCACTAACGGACATTCTGTTACTAGCACCATTTACAGCGCCTACCCATCGGTGCGGCTGTGTGGCAAAAGATGCTACGGAAGACCAAGACAGAGGAGCTGTTGCTGGAGTGTCGCCATCCATGTTCCTGTCCAGAAGACGGCAAAACGATTTGGGTCGTTGGTGAGAGAGCAACTTGCTCAATCTTTACCTATCCACTACCACCACTACCGAACACAGTGCACACATATCTTTACCCAAGAAAACTTTACTGCACTGCTGGAACATTGAACTCAAAAGCCTTAGGCCTACACTACTTGGAATCTATTGTTTCATCCAAACGGATTACAAGTAACGAGCTCCAACTAGCTAACGAAGAATAACAGATCTGCCACGTGAAACTCTACTGCCATCACTTCTAGGAAGCCTGTATACATATTTCACCAGTGGGAGATTAGCTCCCCCAGGAATATAGCATAGGCTGTTTAGATTGTATTTATCTCAGTGTGGCCAAATTAACCTATTACTATTGAGTTTATAGTATTAACAGGATGTCTGAACCCAGAGTGTCAGGTGAGTTGGAAGGTTCACTTGGTCATGCCCGTGCAGATGAGCAGGTAATTTTCAGCAGTCCTCAAGGGGGCAGTGCTACATCTTATTCCCAGTGTACTACATTGTGGCATCATCATACAGACTGGCTCCGTAAGCTGTTGCTTACAAAATAAAGAAAGCTTGCAGGGAAAATGTAATTTATTTTTTTGGCTTTATAAATGCAATTATTGCTGCAGCAGCTTCTATACACAGTACAGATGTGCCACTTTACAGGTAGACTAAGGGGACCCCTGGGCACTATGTTGAAAGGAATTTTTCATTTTTATGCTTTCACTTTAAGCATCAATAAATCACTGCTCATTTAAGAAATTAGGTTTTTTACAAACTTTGTTTTCATTCATACATGTCGCTCAGGGCATTACCTGGACCCCCATAACCATTGTATGCCCAATTACTTGCATATAAGTGTTCAAAATGGGCACTTTTGATTTTTCCAGTTCGGGCCCCATAAATTTTAATGGTGTTTATTATTCGGTTCTGAACTTTCGCAATGTTCGAAAATTCTGATGCGAACCCAGCAGGGGTCTAAGGTCTAAGTTGCAGAGTAAATAGACTGACTCTGAGTTCCAGTGCCAGACCACAGTTACTGCCGGTGAGAAGCTGCATTCCAGGCTGGTTGGAGGATCTCTCCATCACCCCTGATCTTGTCTTCAGGTCTCTGACACCATAATGAATGCCTCATCATGATCATCCCTCTGCAAGGAAACTTTGCTGCAACATTCTGGAGGTATTTTTATTAATAACTATATATACACCCCGGTATATGTGTACAATTCTACCAAGACTCCTATGGGACCCTTTGCTCATAATACGTGTTTGTATATTGGATGTCTGTACTATCATTAATCTTTTCTTATATAAAGTTTGTATTATTTCCATACTGGTGTGCATCTATATACTTATGGTTAATGTTATATGATGAGTTCAGATTTCAGTCTGCTCTCAATAACTTTGACTAGATTACTGTTTAATTTCCCAGGAAAAAAATCCCCTCTGTTTATAGGGGCCTTGTCCTGGGTGAAGGCATTGCCAACTTTATTATGAAACCTACTCTTCCACTTAGCGAAGATTCTGCTTCTCTTATTTACCTACAGGTTTAGTGCAATATTTTAAACAAAACACAAGGGGGCACAGGCCTAGTGCATTACCATCTACACTTTATTAGAAAATAAAAACAGGTGTATGCACACTCACAAGAGACATGGAAAACCAGCGTTGTACAAAAACCCAGGAAACAGAATTTTATTCCAGAAGGTGAGACTCATATGGTCCTAACTTAGGTCAAATGATCTATGAAATGTTTTGCGAGATATGCCCTCTTCTGGTTTTTACTCTGAATAAAAGCACAAGTCCCTCAAAAGACGTCAGCAAACAAAATATTACTGGTGTGTTCTTCTGAAGGTGGCCATTGTCACCAAAAGCCCGCTATACATAGAACGAAATTCGGCCAGCTCAGCAGAGGCCAGCTGAATTTTGATTCATGGTTGTGCTAGCTGGTTATACACAAGTCGTTTTGAGCGATTAGTGCCACCATCTATAGCTAGCAACACTAATCATTGTATTCTGCCGACTGGGGAAACCTGGTGATAGTTCTGAGAGAGGCAGAATGGCGGTCTGCCTATGTAAACTTTCTGCTGTCTTCCTACAGTTAAACCATCCCGCACACAGTAAGAAAGCACTCCCAGGGAACACATTTAACCCTTTGATCGCACCTGATCAAAGGGTTAAATGTGTACTAATGACACTGGCCCCTTCCCTGCCAGTGTCATTAGTATAGTGCATTTTTTTAAGCACTAATCAGTGTATTGGTGTCACTTATCCCAAAAAAGTGTCAAAAGTGTCAGTTAGGTGTCCGATTTGTCCTCCACAAAGTAAAAAAATATTGTTTTGTTTTTTTCAAAATTGTTGGTCTTTTTTTGTTTATAGCACAAAAAATTAAAACTGCAGAGGTGATCAAATACCTTCAAAAGAAAGCTCTGTTTGTGGGAAAAGAAGGACATCAATTTTACTTGGGTACAGTGTCGCAATTGTCGGTTAAAGCAACTGCAGTGCAGTGCAGTATCACTAAAAATGGCCTGGTCAGGAAGGGGGAGAACCTTCTGGATCTGATGTGGTTAAATAAACATTTTTGTTTAATTATGTGCAGCAGAGAAAGAGGGACCCTGAGGGATGCCATGTGTCTTTCAATTAAAGTTGATCTCCAGGTTTCAGTTAACTTTATATAATTGGTTTGGGCCATCTTCACCAACAGTTGTAGCAGCTGAGAGCACTGTATAAACTGTATGTTGCCAAGCACACAGTATACATTGCTGTGTTCCGGCAGCGGGATGAGACCTTCCTGTCCCACTCCCAGAACAAAACTGAGCCGGGCTGAGCCCTGCTCAGCAACTCAGAGGAAAGCTTTGTATTCTATGATTGAATACAAAGCTTCCTTTAATTGACTGAGGCAGAGTTCAGGATATCTTTGGCCTGCCACTTCACCATAGCCAATCAGAGGAAACTTGGTATTATTTTTATATACATATACAACGAGGTTTAATAATTGTATTATTTTTAGTAGAGTGGGATTGGGTTATGAAAGCTGTCAGTTTTTAATTGCTGTTTTTGTATTCTTGTCCAATTCCTCTTACTTCTTGTCTTGGTTTAACAGACAGGAAGTGAGACCAAATCTCCTCAGTGGAGTAAAAAAACCTTACAGATGACCGAAATCTCACAAACAAGTCCACAACCCAAATTCTCAGACTACCATATATCCAAAAAATGTTTTACACAAAAAACTATGATGTGCTATGTGATGTACTCTGTTTTATTGAGCTTTTGCCTGCATACAAATCAAAAGATCTATCAGTTGATGCCAAATAAGCTAAGGATCATCTCCCTTTGGTGTTGCTCATACTTCTAAGGATCTGTGTTCCATTCAAGTTTTCAGTCTAGCTATTTGGTGAGTTTGTTTCTTCCCACATGAGTGTTGGTGCAGCACGGACAATTCAGATCACCTATTATACATTTTTTATTTTGTGGTGTGTGTGGACTTTTGCTTCCAGGAATTTATAATTATTCATGTGTGATGTAATTATATATGTTTTCACATATTTGTATGAATTAGCGCCGTCTTAATACTTTGTTTTAATATATTTATGGATGATTAGTTCACTTGAAAAAGGGGCAGCTTTTCTCACTGGAATGACGTTTTCACCGCAGCTGCCTACATTCTAATGTAGGAAACATAGAAAATAGTTTTTCCCTGCAATAGTGTAAATCAGCCCTTGGGCCTTTTTCCTTTATTTTGGCCTGGTAATTTGGCCAGTAAAGGTGGCCATACATTGATCGAAATTTGGCTGGTTCAGCAGGGACCGGCTGAGATTCTATCCTTCTATGGTTAGGCTGATTGTACCCAAGTCGATCCATCGATCAACTTGGGTACAATCTGCCTGTTGGATTTTTTACATGTGATTACTCCAGGCAGCTATAGCCACTAGCAGTCATTTTTGTGTACTGCCGGCCAAAAAGGCTCCTCGTACCCCCTTCTGGCAGAACACAACAGAGCTGTGGGAGGCATTTCTCCATCAACACTGACCGTTGATAGAGAAATTGAGCGATTTTCTTTCCTTCCACCCGTGGTGAAAGGACAGAGAATCAAATTATCTATAGGCTGCTTAAGTCTTCCATCCTCTCCACAGCCCAGCACTCCAGTGAGTGTAGGAGGAGGGGGGCAGAGCAGACAGCGGTGACTGACAGTCACCAGCTCTCTGCTCAGGGAGCACTGAGAACTGAGCGATCAGCGGGTGATCACCTAGGTAAATATAATTCTTAAAAAAAAAAGTGCCATACTTCTTTTAACTGGAGTTCAGCTTTAATTCATTAATCAAGTCCACTTAAATCTGCCAGTGGATCTAACACTACCCTCTTTTGCTCCTTCTTCCAGAGTGGAAATAAAGGGGACAAAAAGTCTAAAAAAAGAAAACTAATGCAGCCACCACATTTAAAGTGGTTTCATGCATTCTAGGCATAAAGGTTAAACTCCCCCCCACCACCACCACAAGCACCCACTTATACTCACCTGAGCTCCCTCTCAATTCAGCGATGTGCACAAGAACTGAGCTCCTGGCTACTATCAATCCCAGCCACTGAGCCAATGAGGAAAAGTGTGGGGGATGGGGCCGAGCAGCGTAGAGGAGGGCTCGGAAGCGAGCACGCGCCAGTGCCCTCAGAGCAAGCGGCTTGCTGTTGGGGGCACTGAATGCAGAGGAGGAGCCAGGAGTGCCAGCAGGGGACCCGAAAAGAGGAGGACCGGGGCTGCTTTGTGCAAAACCACTGCACAGAGCAGGTATGTATGACATGTTTATTACTTTATTTTAAAAAGAACCGTTATCCCTTTAAGGATTGATGAACTGCAATATACTGTATAGTGTAGCTCCAGCTAGATAAAGGGAAAATACATTATCCTGCATGCTTTGAATACATTTCTTTATTTGGTTATTGTTGGAATGTAACTGCTTACACCTGCAGAAATTTGGATTCTGCCTATGGTTGGTTTGTTGGTGGCCAAGTATGCTCCTGACAACATCCTAATTAAAAGTGACTTTAACACAACACCTTTGATTAAGCTCCGCAGCTCCTGAATCCTCAAGAGTTTTCCAGATAGGTAGATACATATCAGTTGACAGATGTCTGGAGATGGAATATCCCAGCAGTGAATATATACATGTCACTCTACCTCATGTAAATCAATGTCCAGAATTGACTTAACATTTGCTATTATTACTTTAAGTACATTCTGTAAATATCCTACTCTGGGGAATTTCATATCATGCTTCTCTAACATTACAAATAAACACTTCTTCAAGACCATCTGACAAACTATAGTGACTCCCAATATAGTGGGTCTTTGATCTTACAGTCAATCCTTAGATTTGAAATGCCGTGGCCCTACAGTGCACTGGGAACAAGATGACCCAACAGTGGTCATCTTGGTCCATCAGTGAAGATTCCACTTCTTATGACAGTGTGTGGGAGGCATCTAAGGCCTTTATATATGGAAGATATTTAAAGGGTGGAAATCAGGACCACGCAGAATATTTACAGGGTGGAAGACGGGGCCAAACAGATAGAGAAACCTATACCAGTATTAAAATTTTAGATTTGGTATTACAGGAGGTATCACTATTCCATACCAATATGACTAACAAAAGGCTGCTTAATCAGACCTAGCACAACCTTGAACAAGACCAAAAAAAAGGTTGCCTCCTTGCCTGACCATAGGAAGAACAGAATCCTTGTACACATATAGCTAGATAATATAACTTACATAGCCATCTGATCACTGAGCCCCTATGAGTTAATGATTATTTCTTCATCCTCTATCAAAACCTTTATGTCTCCAGACTGATCTACACCTGTGATTAATTAGATACCTATTTAGGAAACAGAATTTCACACCCTAGCTTACAAAAACACTTGAAGCTGACATTACAGTCCAAGAAATTCAGATCATGCTTCAATATGGAAAAACCCTGGGGAGCTGCCCTCAAAATATAATTAAACCTATATTGAATACCTTGCCCTTAAATTACCAAACCTACGATCTAGGGTTTTGGAAAACAAGTCCTCTCCCACTTATATGATGGATCACTTATAGTAGTGGTTCCCAAACAAGGCTTGGATCCAGACAATTGCGGGATATAAAAATACTAGCAAATATAATAGTGAAACATCTAAATGCAGAGATTGGACACTTTGTACGCAGAGACCAGTGTGCCTTCATGCCCATCAAGGGGGCAGACATTTGTTCGAGATGTCTATTTACCAATCTTGGTATAATCTTATAAAATATTGGAATCGGGGTCATTAAACACTGAGAAGGCATTCATTTTGGTTGAGTGGGGATATCTCTGGACAATACTATGCTAATTAGTTCTAGGACCAACGTTCATTACAAGTATACAACTCCCCTATGTGGATCCAAAGTCCCAAGTTCACACTAACAACATGCTATTGCCTCATTTTGTTGTCCGGCAAGTCATTATGCTGAGGAAATCTATAAAGCTAAATGGCTTGCTGTTGAGAATTAGATGAGAATTGAGAAGTGTCTGGAAGTGATTATTGTCAGGGATTTCACAATTTATTACCAAAAACATCACTCCAGTGCTTCTACAACTGCCAATTAGGTGTACATCCTAGACCTTACTCCCTTTAACACTAGTGGGATATGTAAACTTTTTTAAGATGACCTTTCTCTCTCTTTCTCCCTAGATTTGTTAACATCTTTTGACAGAGCCAAATGCATACCCTCAAATATATTTAATAAATTAAAAAAATGATAATCTCATTTATTTGAGCATGGAAAATTCCTAGGAGTGCTTTGGCCATTATGGGAAGCCATGGCTTCCCTTAATTAAGGGAGGCTTGGCACTCTCCAATTTCCAACGGTACTACTGAGCCTTGATTTTCATCACAATTAGATGGTGGTTCTCCCAAGTGACTGATTATCCAACAGTTAATATAGAAGCTGCTCTAATAGGCTCCTATTCTCAACAATCAAATGTTCTGTGGCCTGCACCCTCAGGCATAACCATTTCAAAGAAAACCACCTTACAGTCTGGAAATCAAGAAATAGGCACTTATTGCACAATCAATGGTTCCCTTATTCCCCAATTGCAGCACCCTCAGGCCTCAGATCAACCCCAATTCCTTCAGAAATTCAAGGATTTTACATTTATACCTGCTACAGTTGGTAGTTCCAATAGGAAAATAAATTAACCACTTCAAGACCGGACTGTTTCACCCCTTTCCTGCCCAGGCCATTTTTCAGATTTCTGCACTGTGACACTTTGAATGACAATTTCTCAATCATGCAACACTGTACCCAAATTATTATTATTTTTTGTGAGTAATAGAGCTTTCTTTTTTGGTGGTATTTCTTATTTTCTTTCTGCTTTATAAAGGGGAAAAGACTGTATTTTTGTCTGTTATAAAATCTTATAAATAAATAATCTTTCTTCATAAATTTAGGCCAAAATATACTCTGCTACATTTCTTTGGTAAAAATAATCCAAATCGGTGTATATTATTTAAGTTTGTGGGAAAGTTATAGAGTCTACAAACTTTCATATACTGCATCTATTTGAAAATTGATCAATAACTGACATGCAGCAGAACTTGTTTTTTTCCCCCCCTGGGTTTCTGGAGAATTTTGCAATTACATTACTTTAGTCTACGCAGTTGTTCACATCCTTTCACCCCCTTTGAATCACTTTGCACTGAAAAGGGCCTCATTAGACACACTTTATCCTTATTATATGCAAATGTTTTTATAGTGGGGCTCCAAACAGCTTCTGTGATATCTTCAAAAATGGGCAGAGGACCTCCAGATAACCTTTATTTCACACATGCAACCTCTTTCAGTATCTCATATCAAGAAACTTATTACAAATTATTGGCGAGATGGTATAGAGTTCCCAAAAGCCTATATTCTATTTCTCAATCCTTGCCATCACAAGAGAGCTGTTCGGGAGCAAGCCTGCTTGAGTGCCCCCATAGCAAGAGGCTTACTATTGGGACACTCAGCAGGGGGAGGAGCCAGGACCACCGGCAGGGGACCCAAAAAGAAGAGGATTTTTTAAATCGCAACTTTTACAGACACTTTAAAAACAAGTTAGATGCATGGGCGTCCACAAGTAGGGGCAAGGGGGGCGGGTGCCCCCCCTGGAATTGGCAAGGGTCCGCCGCGGCCGCTGCAGACTTTTTTATGAGTCTGCTGAGTGACTGCTGGCTGCAGCTCTCTATACGTCCCTCCCTCACCCCCGATCATCCAGTACGATGGCTCGGCTTCAGCCTCCAGTCCCTGTGCAGAGTGCAGACTTTGGGATATAGATCCAGCTTAAAAAGTCCCTGCAATGCTCTGACCTCCTGGGCTACTCCGTAGGAGCTGCTTGAGTATATTTGACTCTGTACTCTGCCTCCCAACCCTCAGAACAGACTCAGCCCTTCAAACCAGATAGAGTATCTTTATTGAAACACCTTTCTTTTTCTTTGTAATAAAGCAAACAGTAGTATATAGCCAAGTAATAACTGTCTATAACCAACTCCAATTATTGAGCAGTATAGCCCTGAGACAAATGTACATTATAACCAACACAGTTTGAAATGATCTTAAAGACTTAAAGTGGATGTCCATGCTAAAACTAGGGATGGGCTGAACACCCCCCCAGTTTGGTTCGCACCAGAACATACCGAACAGGTGAAAAATTTGGCAGAACACACGAACAGTGTGTCTATGGGAAACGAACATGAATAATCAAAAGTGCTAATTTTAAAGGCTTATATGCAAGCTATTGTCATAAAAAGTGTTTGGGGACCCGGGTCCTGCCCCAGGGGACATGTATCAATGCAAAAAGAAATTTTAAAAACGGCCGTTTTTTCGGGAGCAGTGATTTTTTTAATGCTTAAGGTGAAACAATAAAAATGAAATATTTCTGTAAATATCATGCCTGGGGGGTGTCTATAGTATGCCTGTAAAGTGGCGCATTTTTCCTGTGTTTAGAACAGTACCACAGCAAAATGACATTTCTAAAGGAAAAATTGTCACTTAAAACTGATCGCAGCTGTAATGAATTGTCGGGTCTCGGCAATATAGATAAAAATCATTTAAAAAAAGAGCACAGGATCCCCCTCAGTCCATTACCAAGCCCTTTGGGTCTGGTATGAATATTAAGGGGAACCCCGAACCAAAATGTAAAAAAAAAATTGCGTGGGGATCCCCCTAAAATCCATGCCAGGCCCTTCGGATCTGATATGGAAATTAAGGGGAACCCTGAGCCAAATAAAAAAAAAAAATGCCGTAGGGGTCCGCCTCAAAATGCATACCAGACCCTTATCTGAGCACGCAACCTGGCAGGCCTCAGGAAAAGAGGGGGGATGAGAGAGCGCCCCCCCTCCTGAACCGTACCAGGCCACATGCCCTCAACATGGGGGGGTCCTTTGGGGCACCTCGAACTGTTCGACCATCCCTAGCTAAAACTAGAATCCCTGCATCTATAGACACCCACATTCTAACACTAACCTATATAGCCCTGTAAAGAAAAAAATAGTATACATACCTTTTTTTGAAGAGGGCACAGCCGACAACGGCTGTGAAATTAATGGGAAGTGACGTAACCCATAGACTTACTATGGGGCTTCTGTGGTCAGATGTGTCCTCTGCACCCGCCCACACAGCAAAGCTGCGGCTGACAGCTCAGTGTGGGATCGGGTCGGATTAGCTTCAGAAAATGTATGTATACTCATTTTTTCTTTACAGAGCTAGATAGGTTAGTGTTAGATTGTGGGTGTCTATAGATGGAGGGATTTTAGTTTTAGCATGGACTTCCACTTTAAGTGTAACCTATATGCTCAGGCATAAAAGGGGAACAGAGACGTCTTGTTACCGACCAGTCTGTCTCCCTAAAATCCTGAACTCACAGACACTGGAGGTATATACAATATGCAAACAATATCAACTTACAGTATATTGTTTTAAAAGTCAGAGTTCTGCCTTAACTAACGCAAATGTTTTGCACTAAGTCCTTGGCTGAATAAAGGAAAAAAGTCCTCACTGTGGAGATGTCTGGTATCTTCAGCTAGCCTAAGGGCTCAGAATAATCTCTATGCAAACTAACTCAAGGAAAAGAAACAACTGATGTAAGGTGTCTCCAGGGGAAGGCTCTGACAAGAAGACAGGATAAAAGTGTTTGCATGCAGTGTCTCTTATGCCGTGTACACACGATAGGAATTTCGGCCCGCAAAAGACCGAGTTTTTCGTCAGTAAATGTGACCGTGTGTATGCTCCATCGGACTTTTACTAGTCGAATTCCAGCCAGCAAAAAATTGAGACCATGTTTTCAATTTTTCGGTTGTTCCTATCCGAAAATGCGATCGTCTGTGGCAATTCCGACGCGCAAAATTCCTACACATGCTCAGAAACATTGAACTTCATTTTCTTGGCTCGTCGTAGTGTTGTACGTCACCGCGTTCATGACGGTCGTAAGTTCAGCAAACTTTTGCATGAATTTGTGTGTATGCAAGGCAAACTTGAGCGGAATCCCGTCGGAAAAGCCATCATATCTTTTTCCGACGAGAAGTCCGATCGTGTGTACGCGGCATTAGAAATAGTTTGCGCAAGATGGGCTACTGCCCGCTCACCAATCCTGCGACACCCAGGCCCAAGGGAAAGACGTTCTGGAACAGGCTCTTGGGAATGCCTGACTGGCAACCCAGCAACCGGAAGGGCCAGCGGTATTTGTATCATTGCCCCAAACAGCAGATCGGGGGGTCTGCTTCCAGGAAAGAGTCACCACTTTGCTCAGCTGCAATGTCTACACAGCAGGGAAGAGGGAAACAATTCTTCCCTCTCAGGCTCCCTCCAACTCATCCTCACCACCTCATGGTCCCCTCTCATCTCCCTTTGTCTTCTTTGCAGCCTCCTGGTGTTCTCTGCCCTTCCCCTGGGCATGCTGGGTGCTACAGTCCACTTCCAGGCAATCGCCATTTGCCCACTGGTACCTGGGACTACATGTCCCATGATCCTTCTTCTGCTCTGACTCCTCCCTCTGGCCATGGCCAATGAGCAAAAAAAGAGAGAGCGGATGACAGTCCCGATTCGCCCCGCTCTCTGTCTGTGTGAAGAGTAGAGGGAGGGGGAGGTAATCCCACGCAGCTGCGGCTCTGCCTGTATCCCTTCACTGAGCCTGTCAATGTCAGAGTGCCGCTGCCTTGTGGATCCTGTGGCAGCGGTGGTATGTCTGTGGGGTGGGTGGGGGGGGGCGTGGCTTGGGTAAGCCTTTTTTTTGGGCAGACATTGACTATAAAGCTGTCACTTGCCGGGGCCCCTGATGGGGCTGGGCCCAGTACAACAGGACCCTGAGTGGGGGGTCAGCGGCCCTGAGTGGAGGGTCAGCCTTTCAGTGCTCAGACCATTAGCCACACACTGCATGGGTGTGAACACCCATGCCATCCAATTCCAGTGCGGACCAAAAAAATGGGATGCGAATTCAGCCATACAAACTGTATGGCTGAATTTGCATCACAAAGACATCGCATGTGATCTGCACAGCAATGCGGTGCAAAATACATGTGATGTCTATCATCGCAATAGTGTGAACCCAGCCTAAAACAGGTAGAGAAGAGGCAACATAATATCTCCTAAGCACCTGCAATAAGGCATATTACACTTTACTTATAGCACCCCTACCCCTTAGCAGAGTCCTGTGAATTTGTGTGTTTGGGAAAAGGGGGACTAGGTCTGATTAGTGAACTATAATTCTCTTCCTGAGAATGCTAGTTAGTTGGTGTTATGCTGACCCACTATCTTTACTACATTCTGACCTAAAACGTAAGTCAGGAAAGTCTGCCAAAATTCACATGCCCCAATCTGTATACCTCCACTGAATCAGAACAATGCAGTCAGCATGCCAACCAAGCAACTAGCATTTTCAGATAAAAAACAGCAATGCCAACCTCCCTGTTTCATGTTAGGTTTCCTTTAACCTGGCTATTGTTACTTTAATTAGTAATAAAAAAGCAATATTTATTGAGATGAAGAAGCTCTTCAGGAATAGTGTATTTCCTTATTTCCTTATCTCTGAGTAATAGATACCTGTCAGACCCCCCTCATGCTTTCCAACCCCCCCTCTTTCCACAAATCATGCTATCAGTGTTTGTAAAGCAAGCTCTCCTCTGCTGCAATACCAAAACCCACATAATATTCAGCTGTAGGAAGCTGTTTCCTCCCTCCTTTCAGTAACAACAATAGAGGTCAGTGGCTCAGCTCAGGTCCTCTGTGCTGCTATCAACTTCTAGGAATGCTGCCATTCGGTTCTCTGCAGCTTTCAAAGCTGTTTGGACCTTGAAGAAGGGGACATACCCCGAAAGCTTGTCCTGAAAAATTGTATGTTAGTGCAAATTAAAAAAGTTTTACGGACAGTACTCAATTTTCTCTCTCTTCATAGGACAAACATATGCTGACTGTAGAGGTTAGCAGGAGCCTGACATGCGGGGGGAGGGTGGGTTGGGGGGGGGGGGGGGGCAGTGATTGCACACACATAAGTTTTTTTTTTTCTCTTGTCATTAGCAAAAAGCTGAATTTCTCTGCTCTGTGGAAACAAACTGAAGGGTGCTTTTCCCTCACTCCCATCGCTCTATACACAGAAGGAGGTTTTCTCTGAGGCTGTCCTCCTCTCTTCCGCCCACAGGTTGCTATTGGAGGGAACAGAGAGCAGTCTCCTCCCTTTAGCAGCTATCAAGATTCCTGCTCTTCCTGATAGTAATGGCACTACCATCACTTCTGTAAGTGAGGCAACTTCAGAACAGTGCGGCTTCAGTGCGCCCCTCCCCATTAATGTAATACTCCGCCCAGGGCACCCGTCCCTTCTGCCCACCCCTTGTACAGGCTTTGGGAACCATGAATGCCAACAAGTACTGTGACATACTGAAGCAGAGCATGATCCCCTCCCTTCGGAGATTGGGCAGGGCAGTATTTCAACATAACGACCCCAAACACACCTCCAAGATGACCACTGCCTTGCTAAAGAAGCTGAGGGTAAAGGTGATGGACTGGCCAAGCATTTCTCCAGACCTAAACCCTATTAAGCATCTGTGGGGCATCCTCAAATGGAAGGTGGAGGAGCGCAAGGTTTTCAACATCCATCAGCTCTGTGATGTCGTCATGGAGGAGTGGAAAAGGACTCCAGTGGAAACCTGTGAAGCTCTGGTGAACTCCATGGCCAAAAGGGTTAAGGCAGTGCTGGAAAATAATGGTGGCCACACAAAATATTGACACTTTGGGCCCAATTTGGACATTTTCACTTAGGGGTGTACTCACTTTTGTTGCCAGCGGTTTAGACATTAATGGTTGTGTGTTGAGTTATTTTGAGGGAACAGCAAATTTACACAGTTATACAAGCTGTACACTCACTACTTTACATTGTGGCAAAGTGTAATTTCTTCAGTGTTGTTGCATGAAAAGATATAATAAAATATTTACAAAAATGTGAGATACTGTATATCTGCAGTCAGTGATGATGGAAGAAGGTCTCTATATACAGGAAGGAAGGTCGGTGTATATAGCTGTATACAGAACAGATGATGTATATCTGCAGTCAGTGATGATGGGAGGAAGGTCTCTATATACAGGAAGGAAGGTGGGTGTATATATAGCTGTATACAGGACAGATGATGTATATCTGCAGTCAGTGATGATGGGAGGAAGGTCTCTATATACAAGAAGGAAGGTGGGTGTATATATAACCGTATACAGGACATATGATGCATATCTGCAGTCAGTGATGATGGAGGAAGGTCTCTCTATATACAGGAAGGAAGGTGGGTGTATATATAACTGTATATACCCATCTTCTTTCCCATATATAGAGACCTTCCTCCATCATCACTGACTGCAGATATGCATCATATGTCCTGTATACAGCTATATATACATCCACCTTCCTTCCTGTATATACTAATACCATCCACCCCCTCTATATAAACATACTGTACACCCTCCGTACTGTACAGGCCGCATTTGACGGGCACTGTGAGGCCGCATTTAATGGGCACAGTGAGGCTGCAATTGATGGGCACAGTGAGGCTGCAATTGATGGGCACAGTGAGGCTGCATATGATGGCCACATACCTGCGGTTTATGTGATAATGACTAAGCCCCTCCCCTTCGTGACACTGTTGAAAAAGAGGCGGAGCATGGGTGATCTTAAAATGATGCCCCCCTGAAAAAAGTTCTGTGGACGACCATGGTTAGAGGACTTGTTGTTTTCATGGGTTTGTTCTAATCTCTCTGTGCTAGATCAAGACCTTTGTCCAGTCCATGGATGTGAACACTTTTAAGCCTTTGACACGGTCCAGTGAGCTGCTAGTGGCAGCACAGCAACCAACCAGATTTCAGCTGTACTTTTAATAGTGCAAGGCAACAAATGAAAGACATACAGGATATCCAATAGTCATAGACAACCCAGCCACTTTACAGGGCATATTTCATAAACCTGGGCTATTTTTGTTGAGAATAACATGAAAATGCATAAAAAGAGGTTACTAATTTTCAGTTCAAAATAATCACATCCAGAGATATAGGCGGTGAACAAGCATGCATTTCAGAACTTGATATTTGTATATGATTTAAGCTGCCCATATTTCTGTGTCTACATGTTAGAATACATGTTTCATTAATAGCAATATCTGTTTATGCTTTGGTTATCATATGCTTAGTCTGAACTGATCATGAATGTGGGAGGTTTAGACCCCATTCACACAGGGGCAACACGACTTGCAGGTCGCCTCAGCGAGGCGACCTGCAAACGACTGCCCGGGCGACTTGCAAAACGACTTCTGTATAGAAGTCTATGCAAGTCGCCCCAAGTCGCCCCCGAAGTCGTACAGGAACCTTTTTCTAAGTCGGAGCGACTTGCGTCGCTCCCCTTAGAACGGTTCCATAGCACAGAACGGGAGGCGACTTGTCAGGCGACTAGGTCGCCTGACAAGTCGTCCCTGTGTGAATGGGCTCGAAGGTTCTGCCACAATTGACTTTATTATCAAAATTCAACTTGCCTGGCTGTATTGCTAGTCCTGCAGCATCAGTGCCACCTAAGTCACTGACCAGGAACAAATAATAACCCAGTAAAGTCAATGAAAAGTTTTGCTTTTGTTTTTTTATACAGTGTATATATATCTATATATAGATATATATATTTATTTATATTTTTTCTTTTTTTTCCAGAGTGACTCAGAACCTATTGAAACTGTTGCACCAGCAAGGCAGCCAAAAAACTAGCATTTTCTGAAACAAAGGTAGGCAATGGTAGCCAAACTCTTTATCTCAGTAGCGGTTATTTCAGCTTTTTGGTGGATTTAGCCTTTTAATCTTTATATTGATTACTGTAGAACGTGTGATGGATTTTATGATTGCTTTGCCGCCGTCTATTATTTCTTTGAATTGAGCTGAGTTGATTCTATTCTTAAAAGAAATCACACACTTATGTACAGCTTAGTTTAATGTAATCAGCTCTCATGAACCTTTCCTCGCTAACTTGACTAATGACTGTAAATAACTCCAGTTTATGTGAGAGTCTTTTTGCAATATTTTCATATTAATCTATATTTAGGGCCCTCTGATTCCTACTGTATCAAATTGTATTGTATTTGTACTGTCTACCCTCAAGTTGTAAAGCGCTACATAAACTGTTGGCGCTATATAAATACTGTATAATAATAATAATAATAATAATAATATTTACAAGATAAGAGCCCTGTTTAAGCCATTCAAACTGCAGATTTAGTAAGAGAGGAAAACGGGAAAGCCCTACTTAAGAGGAAAGAGAGCAATCATAAAAGAATCTCATCAGATGATCCATCTTATTACTAGGCCTGTGCTAGGATTTTCTGTTTGGCAAGAGCACAGCACAGAAATAATTTCTTTGGTCTGGATATAGCAATGTCCTTGACTGTAAAAAGAAAGCACAAGTAACCCATACCATAAATGTCCAGACACAAAGTAATTTTGGAACATGCACAGGACATCTGAGCTGCAACAAGCAGCAACCATGACACCCCCCCCCCTCTCCCTTCGTTAGCACAGGGTCTTGTGGCTTTGGACAGACTGCCTTCACTCGATCCCTCCCCACCTGACGCTGAGTGTTGCTGGGAAGCGTGGCAAACAGTGCTGCTGAAACATAAGAGAGCATGGTGCGGCTTCACCATAGTGACAGCTTATGTGTCAGATGATGAAGGGGGCGAGCAGGGGAGTCATTTCAAAGAGTCAGACATACATGAGACAGGCACATGCGGTCAGATGATGTAGTGGTGTGAGCCATTTCCGAGGTGCCAGAGTGACAGAAAGGGATCTCCCATAAATTGTGGAAGCCCACTCAAGTACCTCATGTCAAGTGCCTCATGTCACACTGTCACATGCTTAGGGACATGTGTCCTGGGACTAAAGCTATACTGATTAGAACATTCAGAACCATTAAAGGGGTCATAAAGGTTCAGGGTTTTTAAAAAACAAGAAACAAACATGTCATACTGACCTCCGCTGTGCAGTTGGTCTTGCACAGAGTGGCCCTGATCCTCCTCTTCTGGGGTCCCTCAGCGGCGCTCCTGGCTCCTCCTCTTCTCGAGTGCCCCATCGGAGGAGCGCTCTCCTTCGTGGACGCCCGTGTGGACGCGCTCCCGTGTCCTGCTTCTGCGTCTATTGACACAGAAAGCAGGACTCGGCCCCGCCCCCTGGCGCCCGCATCATTGGATTTGATTGACAGCAGCAGGAGCCAATGGCTGCGCTGCTATCCATCTATCCAATTAGGACACGCGACACCGGCTGGAGTTGGTCTAAACTCTGGAGAAATCCTGAATTTAATATCGGCATCAATCCAGATGCCTGGACCGACATCTGGCTCAGCCACTCCGCCTGCCGCTTCCGCACTCCAGTGAGCTATAGTATAATACAGTATAATAAATGAACTCCACAGAAATCCTGTTACATCATTCATCATGTTTGGCAGTAGTAATAATAGTATTAGGGCCCTTTCACACTGGGGCGGTTTGCAGGCGCTATTGTGCTATTAATAGCGCCTGCAAACCGACCCGAAAGTGCCGCTGCTTTAATTCCAGTGTGAAAGCCCCGAGGGCTTTCACACTGGAGCGGTGCGCTGGCAGGACGGGAAAAAAAGTCCTGCCAGCAGCATCTTCTGAGCGGTGAAGGAGCTGAGTGTATACCGCTCCTTCACTGCTCCTGCCCATTGAAATCAATGGGACGGCGTGGCTATACCGCCGGCAAAGCGCCTCTGCAGAGGCGCTTTGCGGTGGTTTTAACCCCTTCTCGGCCGCTAGCAGGGGGGTAAAACTGCCCCGCTAGCGGCCCAATACCGACGGTAAAGCGCCGCTTACAATAGTGGCGTTTTACCGCCGACAACGCCCCCGCCCCAGTGAAAGGGGCCTAAGTGTCAATAATACCACAAGGAACCCTGGAGCGTAGTTCCACTTTTGCAGTCAACTTTGGGAAAACACTACTATATATATGTTATGTTTTACTAATCACACAGCATATCTAAAAATAATTGTAAAAAAATATATGAATTTCTTACCTTTTCTAGTTGTTTTTTTTGGGGCGGGCTTTTGGGTAGACTGCAAGCTGCAATTTGAAAGTGAGGAACAAATTGGGGACAAGCTGAGATTCCTCACATTAACATACAATGCAAAACGCAAGCCCTGAGATATTTAACCCTTTGCTGGGAAAGGCAGTGTGCACATCTATTTTACAACTGATAATGAAATCTGGCAGTACAGTACAGTCAGGGTTAAATATGATAAACATGAGTTTGTTTAAGTGGTTGTAAAGTCTTAGGGGTTTTTACCTTCATGCATTCTTTGCATTAGGGTAAAAAACCTTCTGTGATGCATGTGTCCCCCCACCCCCCTTATACTTACCTGAAGCCCGAGCCTGATCCAGCACTGTGAATAAGAGCAGCGATTCTCCAGGCTCATTTCCTTCTCACTGATATTTGCTACCGCTGCTGTCAATTAAATTCTGGAGTGACAAACCAAGCAGAAAAAGGGTCCCACCACTCAGGTAGGCACAAACCAGTGGAGATAAAGCCAGTGTAGTTTTATCCTTCAAAGGGGAAGAGTCCCAGGTGCTTGCTGATGCAAGATGAAGCAGGAAAATCGAGGAAAGCTGGAAGCCGCTGTTTCTGTACACTTCTGCTGTAGTGTTTTGTGTTCCTTTATGATTTAGCTTTTTACCAATAAAAGCATTCATCATTACACCGGTGTGCGGCTTCCAGCTTTCCTCGATTTTCCAGCTCTGGAGTGAGCCCGCACAAGTACCCGCATAGAAAACAGCTTCCAATGTGGGCACTAGTTAAAAAGGAGACCAGAGCATCAGTGGGGGACCCGAAAAGAGGAGGATCAGGGCTGCTCTGTGCAATACCATTGCACAGAGCAGGAAAGTACAACATTTTTTTTTATTTTAACAAGTTGCCGACCCCCCTATAGCACTTTTACTGCTACAGAGCGGCCACGCTGCGCAGGATCATGTTTATATATGTACGTGATCCTGCATTTCCGGGTTTCAGGCGGGAGTGCGCACCGCCGGAAGCTCACTCCTGTTGTGATTCTACATGGCGGGGGGGTCGAGTCAACATCAAAAGAAGAACAGAGGGAGAAGACTCAGCAAAAGAGCGAGAAGACCCTGAAAAAGAGAGAGAAGGTAGCGGAGAGAGAGGACAGCGCAGAGAGGAGATGAATCCGAGAGGTGAGAAGGACCGGCAGAGGGAGAAGACGTTGCCAGAAACTCATTCACCTAGAGTGGGGGCTGGCATCTGGGGCCCCCCTTTTAAAGGGGCCTTTCAGATTCCGATAAGCCTCCGCCCGCAGACCCCGATAACCACCAGGCCAGGGTTGTTGGGAAGAGGCCCTTGTCCTCATCAACATGGGGGGACATGGTGCTTTGGTGGGGGGCGCAGGGCCCCCCTGCCCCAAAGCACCAACCCCCCAATGTTGAGGGCATGTGGCCTGGTATGGTCCAGGATGGGGGGACGCTCGTTCGTCTCTCCCTCCTTTCCTGACCTTCCAGGCTGCGTGCTCAGATATGGGTCTGGTATGGATCATGGGGGAACCTCAAGCAAAAAAAACTTTTACATTTTGGCGGGGTTCCCCTTCAAGATTCTCAGTACACAAGTCGCAACGCAAGTCGGATCAAGATGATTCTGGTGCGACTTCTGTTCAAATCAATGGAACCATTGATTTTGAAAAGAGACAGAGAAACGAGGCTGAAAGCTAGCATGGCTAAACGCGCATTGACGCCAATGCAAAACGCGGATAAAATCGCATTTTTAACGCCGCTTTTTTCCTGCCATCGGTACTAGCTTTACAGCTTGTTTTTTAAAACGCACGTGGGCGTGAGCCCTTAAAGTGGTTGTAAAGTCAGAAGGTTTTTTTACTTAACGCATTCTAAGATAAAAAACCTTCTGTGTGCAGCAGCCCCCCTCAGCCCACCCCCCTCCCCAATACTTACCTGAGCCCCATCTTTCTCCAGCGATGTCCATGAGTTCCTCGGCCATCTGTTCTCCTAAATGGCTGAGACACAGCAGTGGCACCATTGGCTCCTGCTGCTGTCAAACTCAGTTAGCCAATCAGGAGAGATTAGGGGCTGGGCCGGAGCTGTGATTTTGCGCTTGTGCCCCCATAACAAGCTGCTTGCTGTGGGGTCACTCGACAGGAAAGGAGGGGCCAGAGGAGGGACCCGAGAAAAGGAGGATCTGGGCTGCCCTGTGCAGATCCATTGCAACAGAGCTGGTAAGTATAACATGTTTGTTATTTTTAGTGGAAAAAAAAATTCTTTACAATCACTTTAACATTACATAGAGGGAAAAACTTCAGTTTTAACGTTCTCAGAAAAAGTAAGTATAAATGTAAGCAGCAGTCTTTATTTATTTGTTTTAGTTATGCTACTGTATGTGAATAGGGATGTAACATACAGTATATACAGTGGGGCAAAAACATATTTAGTCAGCCACCAATTGTGTAAGTTCTCCCACTTAAAAAGATGAGAGAGGCCTGTAATTGTCATCATAGGTATACCTCAACTATGAGAGACAAAATGTGGAAACAAATCCAGACAATCACACTGTCTGATTTTTGAAATAATTTATTTGCAAATTATGGTGGAAAATAAGTATTTGGTCACCTACAAACAAGCAAGATTTCTGGCTCTCACAGACCTGTATCTTCTTCTTTAAGAGGCTCCTCTGTCCTCCACTCATTACCTGTATTAATGGCACCTGTTTGAACTTGTTATCAGTATAAAAGACACCTGTCCACAACCTCAAACAGTCACACTCCAAACTCCACCATGGTGAAGACCAAAGAGCTGTCGAAGGACACCAGAAAAAAAATTGTAGACCTGCACCAGGCTGGGAAGACTGAATCTGCAATAGGCAAGCAGCTTGGTGTGAAGAAATCAACTGTGGGAGCAACAATTAGAAAATGGAAGACATACAAGACCACTGATAATCTCCCTCGATCTGGGGCTCCACGCAAGATCTCACCCCATGGGGTCAAAATGATCACAAGAATGGTGAGCAAAAATCCCAGAACCACACGGGGGGACCTAGTGAATGACCTGCAGAGAGCTGGGACCAACGTAACAAAGGCTACCATCAGTAACACATTACGCCGCCAGGGACTCAGATCCTGCAGTGCCAGATGTGTCCCCCTGCTTAAGCCAGTACATGTCTGGGAGAATGTCATATGGTCAGATGAAACCAAAGTAGAACTGTTTGTTAGAAACACAACTGAGAGAGAATGCTGAGTTGCAACCAAAGAACACCATACCTACTGTGAAGCATGGGGGTGGCAACATCATGCTTTAGGGCTGTTTCTCTGCAAAG
This sequence comes from Aquarana catesbeiana, assembly GCF_042186555.1. NCBI lineage: Eukaryota > Metazoa > Chordata > Amphibia > Anura > Ranidae > Aquarana > Aquarana catesbeiana. The sequence goes on from NC_133325.1 coordinate 192,070,933, forward strand.
GGAACAGGACGACTGATCCATGTACATGAAAGAATGAATGGGGCCATGTATTGTGAGATTTTGAGTGCAAACCTCCTCCCATCAGCAAGGGCATTGAAGATGAAACGTGGCTGGGTCTTTCAGCAAGACAATGATCCCAAACACACTGCCTGGGCAACAAAGGAGTGGCTTCGTAAGAAGCATTTCAAGGTCCTTGAGTGGCCTAGCCAGTCTCCAGATCTCAACCCCATAGAAAACCTTTGGAGGGAGTTGAAAGTCCGTGTTGCCCAGCGACAGCCCCAAAACATCACTGCTCTAGAGCAGATCTGCATGAAGGAATGGGCCAACATACCAGCAACAGTGTGTGACAACCTTGTGAAGACTTATGCCGCGTACACACGGTCGGACTTTCCGGCATACTTGGTCCGGCGGACCAGAGTGTGCCGGACAATCCGCCCGTGTGTGGGCGGCGGCGGACTTTTCCGGCGGACTTCTTCCCAAAAGCCCGCCGGACCTAGATTTTAAACATGTTTGAAATCTTTCCGTCGGACTCAGTTTCGGGCGGAAAGTCCGCTCGTGTGTGTGCTGGTCCGACGGAAAGCCCGCTCGTGTGTAGGCTGGTCCGACAGACCAAATACGACACGAGGGGATGGTATTGCATCTCGCGCTCGCTGCAATAGGAAAAACAAATCTTCCTATTGCGGCGAGCGCGGGGCATACCAGGCCCTTAGGTCTGGTATGGATTATAAAGGGGAACCCCGCTACGCCGAAAAAACGGCGTGGGGTCCCCCTAAAATCCATACCAGACCCCGATCCGAGCACGCAGCCTGGCCGGTCAGGAAAGGGGGTGGGGACGAGCGAGCGCCCCCCCCCCTCCTGAACCGTACCAGGCCGCATGCCCTCAACATGGGGGGTGGGTGCTTTGGGGGAGGGGGGCGCCCTGCGCCCCCCCCCCCAAAGCACCTTGTCCCCATGTTGATGAGGACAAGGGCCTCTTCCCGACAACCCTGGCCGTTGGTTGTCGGGGTCTGCGGGCGGGGGCTTATCGGAATCTGGGAGCCCCCTTTAATAAGGGGGCCCCCAGATCCCGGCCCCCCACCCTATGTAAATGAGTATGGGGTACATGGTACCCCTACCCATTTACCTAGGAAAAAAGTGTAAGTAATAAAACACACTACACAGGTTTTTAAAATATTTTATTAAACAGCTCCGGGGGGGGATCTTCCTCCGGCTTCGGGGGTCTTCTTCCGGCTTCGGGGGTCCCTCCGCTTCATCTTCTCCCGGCGTCCGGTTGGTTCTTCTCCGCTCTCCGGCCTCTTCTCCCGGTGTCGCAGGTCTTCGGCCGGCCCCTCCGCTCTCTTCATGTAGCTCTATTGCGAGCGGAGGTCCGGACTTCTTGGCTTCTTGGCTTCTTGGCTTCTCTTCTCTTCTCTTCCCCCAGATGTTGACACGACGCTCTCTCCGGCTGGACTGGTCTCTGAGGGCTGCGTTGTGACTTATATAGGCGGAGACCCCGCCCCCATATGATGTCACAGTCCCTGGGCATGCTGGGACTGTGACGTTTTAGGGGGCGTGGTCGACCACGCCCCCTAAAACGTCACAGTCCCAGCATGCCCAAGGACTGTGACATCATATGGGGGCGGGGTCTCCGCCTATATAAGTCACAACGCAGCCCTCAGAGACCAGTCCAGCCGGAGAGAGCGTCGTGTCAACATCTGGGGGAAGAGAAGAGAAGCCAAGAAGCCAAGAAGCCAAGAAGTCCGGACCTCCGCTCGCAATAGAGCTACATGAAGAGAGCGGAGGGGCCGGCCGAAGACCTGCAACACCGGGAGAAGAGGCCGGAGAGCGGAGAAGAACCAACCGGACGCCGGGAGAAGATGAAGCGGAGGGACCCCCAAAGCCGGAAGAAGACCCCCGAAGCCGGAGGAAGATCCCCCCCCGGAGCTGTTTAATAAAATATTTTAAAAACCTGTGTAGTGTGTTTTATTACTTACACTTTTTTCCTAGGTAAATGGGTAGGGGTACCATGTACCCCATACTCATTTACATAGGGTGGGGGGGCCGGGATCTGGGGGCCCCCTTATTAAAGGGGGCTCCCAGATTCCGATAAGCCCCCGCCCGCAGACCCCGACAACCAACGGCCAGGGTTGTCGGGAAGAGGCCCTTGTCCTCATCAACATGGGGACAAGGTGCTTTGGGGGGGGGGGCGCAGGGCGCCCCCCTCCCCCAAAGCACCCACCCCCCATGTTGAGGGCATGCGGCCTGGTACGGTTCAGGAGGGGGGGGGGCGCTCGCTCGTCCCCACCCCCTTTCCTGACCGGCCAGGCTGCGTGCTCGGATCGGGGTCTGGTATGGATTTTAGGGGGACCCCACGCCGTTTTTTCGGCGTAGCGGGGTTCCCCTTTATAATCCATACCAGACCTAAGGGCCTGGTATGCCCCGCGACGGGGCTAGCAAGGTGTCAATCTCGCCGATAAAAGCGGCAAGATTGACATCCTTTTCTAGTCCCGTCGCACCTGAGTCACGTTCAAAATGAACGGACTTGTCCGTGTGTGGGCAAGTCCGTTCATTCTGAAAGTCCGCCGGAACTCCGGCGAAAGTCCGTCGGAAAGACGGGCGGACTTAGCCCGCCGGAAAATCCCGGCGTGTGTGGGCAAGTCCGTTCGTTTTAAAGTCCGGCGCACCTGGCGGACAAAGTCCGTCGGAAAGTGTGCCGGACCAAGTAGGATAGAAAGTCCGCTCGTGTGTACGCGGCATTACAGAAAATGTTTGACCTCTGTCATTGCCAAAAAAGGATATATAACAAAGTATTGATATGAACTTTTGATATTGACCAAATACTTTTTTTCCACCATAATTTGCAAATAAATTCTTTCAAAAATCAGACAATGTGATTGTCTGCATTTGTTTCCACATTTTGTCTCTCATAGTTGAGGTATACCTATGATGACAATTACAGGCCTCTCTCATCTTTTTAAGTGGGAGAACTTGCCCAATTGGTGGCTGACTAAATACTTTTTTGCCCCACTGTAATGTAGATGTTATCCTAATTTGGCTGCAAAAGTTGAAATACATTTTAAAACAATTCTGGGGTTGGGATCCCCTTCTTCTTAGTGAAAAAGCTGTTCCAGGTTATTGAGAGAGATGTCTAGGGACTGGATATCTTTGCATTATGCCAAATGAACAGCTGACTCCTGCAAGCAACATTTTTTCAGCAAGATGTACACACAAACTAATATAAAAAAATTAAAATATATAAAATTAAAATGTATCCTCCAAATGCTGAATTAAAAAAAAAAAAAAACATTTGGTACTATAGAAAATTATTAGCATCTAATTTTCTTAGAAGCATCTACTGGGCAAAAAAGATTTCCCGACTACACCTTCACCATCACAATAGTAATTAGTGGTGGCCCGTCCATTAGGGGGGCTCAGGCGCCGACCCTTCTCTCCACGCCACCCCCCTATATGCAATGGATAGATTCATGCATAGCATGAATCTATCCACGGCCGCCGCGGCCCCCCCTATTCATGCGCCCAGCCCCTTTTAGGGCACCGGGTGCATAAATTACAGCAGTCTGGGTTTTTTTCTTAACACCTGATTAGAGCCAGAGGCTCTAATAGGCTTCAAAATAGGGTGGGCTCGGGTCGCAGAGAATGCGCTCTGATCCCACCCAGGTGGGTGTGTTACAACAGCGAATGAATATTCGCTGTTAAAATACTGATCCTCGATCCGGCCAACCAGAAGCGGGTGTGAGACCCGTTTTCCGATTGAGAAGACTTCTGATTGGCCGCCGAGGAGGAAGGAGGAAACGGAAGCTGCCGAGTAGGGGAAGCCACCGGTGATGGGGTAAGTGCTACCGATGGACCGACCGACCAACCGGCGGGGGGGTGGATGTCATACTGTTTGCCGCCTATGTTAGTAATCCTACAGGTGAATGGTGGTGAATTCATAAAGGAGTATGGCATGAACACCTGTTTTCCACTTCTCTTTATTTGAAAGAACTCTCTTTGTGATTCTGTATTGATTACCCTTGTTGGGTTGCTGGGAATAATGGGAATTTAAAGGAAACCTGTCATGAAAGAAATATATTGGCTGTCATTGCTGACCTTCTTTTGAACTGCCGGTAAATTGTCAGGCTTAATAGTTTGAGCAAACAGATACAAACTTGCATCAGGTCAATTACTTAGAATATTGAAACTAAACCATCAGGGGACACCTCAGCAACTAACCAGGCCAATGGGACATCATCAATAGCAGCTCATATATTTCACTTGTGATAGGTTTTCTATGGTATATATACAGTACATTCACACACAGCAAATAATGTCAGTAAGTGTTTTTTTTATAATGTGGTCGTCTGTGCAAGACTGGAAGGCAAAGCAGGTGGCAAGTCTGAACAAAGGAAGTTCTAGTTCCATCCTCCTTTGTTGCTGGGGGTAGAACATGCATGTGAGGTGATTGGATGTTAGGATGCTGGTGGTCATAACAACTCTGTAGAGAAGGTGGGAACCTGCCCTGTGGACTGGCTGGAACTTTCACGTGGTCTAGAGCCACACCGTGGCACGCCCTTTAGTCATATCTGATATATAAGAATTTTATTTAGTGCATTGTTTTAAAAAAAGTATATTTTTATTTATTTTTTGTAACTAAACCAAAAGCAAAAATGAAAGTACATCTAAAGCCAGAACTTTTTCTATCATTTTGGGTAGAGTAGGGGAGTATGAAAACCCTTGTTAGTTTTTTTCCTGTCATTGGGGATCTCTTGTGAAAGGATCTCTTTACAATGTTAGGAAAATTCTTAAGCTGGTTATACATGGATCAAAATTGAGCAGCTTCAGCCGGGACTGGCCGAACTTTTAGTCCATGTATAGGCAAGGTCAGGGGCGTAACTAGAAATCACAGGGCCTCATAGCAAAATGTTGTATGGCCCCCCCCTCACCCAGGGGCAGATCCAGAGTCTAGTCTCGGGAGGGGCACTGCCAGAAAATACATTTTTTGGGGGGCAATTTATCAGGGAAATGGCTGATGTTGGTGCTTCAATCATCATGGCACCATGGTTATTATAGTGTCAGGATAATTGAAACACATTATTTCTATTATTACATTGTTATAGAAAATGAAATAGTTTAACTCACCATAATGCAGAACCAAATGCGGATTGTCACTTGTCACATGTTGCAGATTATCACTTGCCACGTCAACTGCCACAAGTTGCGGATTGTCCACTTGCCATGTCACCTGCTACAAGTTGCGGATTGTCCACTTGTCACGTCACTTGCCACAAGTTGCGGATTGTCACTTGCCACGTCACCTGCCACAAGTTGCGGATTGTCACTTGCCACGTCACCTGCCACAAGTTGCGGATTGTCCACTTGCCACGTCACCTGCCACAAGTTGCGGATTGTCACTTGCCACGTCACCTGCCGCACGTTGCGGATTGTCACTTGCCACGTCACCTGCCACAAGTTGCGGATTGTCACTTGCCACGTCACCTGCCACAAGCTGCGGATTGTCACTTGCCACATCACCTGCCACGTGTTGCATATTGTCCACTATCACCTGCCACACATTGCTGATTGTCCACTAGCCACGTCACCTGCCACAAGTTGTGGATTGTCACCTGCCACATGTTGCAAATTGTCCACCTGCCACCCATTGCGGAATGTCACTTGCCACAAGTTGCGGATTGTACACTCACCACGTCACCTGCCACACGTTGCGGATTGTCCACTTGCCACGTCACCTGCCACACGATGCGGATTGTCCACTTGCCACGTCACCTGCCACACGTTGCGGATTGTCCACTTGCCACGTCACCTGCCACACGTTGCGGATTGTCCACTTGCCACGTCACCTGCCACACGTTGCGGATTGTCCACTTGCCACATCACCTGCCACAAGTTGCAGATAGTCACTTTCCTGCTAAGGTGGGGAATGGGGATTGTCACTTCCTGTGTCCCAGTCTGAGTCAGGCAGCAGAGAGATGATGTAATCTCTCTGCTGCCTGCACAGTGAGTGAGGGCGGAACTGTCGGGATGCAGGATGGGCGCCGGACGGTGAGAGATGATGTCATCTCTCTGCTCCGCCACCCACTGATTGGCCAGTCCACCCACCGAGCCTCCCTGCTGGCAGCTTCCCGTCCATCCCTCCCCCCCGCCGAGTCACCCAGCTGAGTCCGCTCGCCAGTGTGACTGTACGAGCGCCGAGCGGGTGAGCCGCCGGGCAGCTCAGCGGCTCACCCACCGCCCACTCACTTACACGCCGACTCACCGGACCCTACTCGGCTGCGGACCCCATAGCACCCACGTGGGTCGCTATGGCGGTAGTTCTGCCACTGGGTAAGGTGGTTGTACAGAAGTGGATCTACTGACCGACTTCTGTACAACCGCCCTTTAGAATTATTGTTGCTTAATCAGCGCTTCCTGCTATAGCCAGCAGCGCTGATTGGTGCCTTCTGACAGTGGGAAAGTCTCCTCACTGTCAGAATACAATAAACTCATCTATGGAAAGCATTAGACAGTTGTCAAGGGCACAACTTTCACACTTGGAATATTTCCCCTCTATTCTTGTTCTGGTGGCAACTGAAAACTTTGGATTTACCCTCGCTTTCATTCCAAAGAACAAGGCAGCTAGAGACATTTTTCCTACATAGACAGCAATTAAAACCTGACAGTGGTTCTAGTTTTTGACTGGGCTATTGTAGTTAGCTCAGACTGATTTGCAGTTTTTCACCTGGTTTTCCCTAAGCTGATTGTAAACATTCCCAAACGTTGTAAAACAACTTATTCAGTTTAAAATGAAAAGGCAAAACATATGGGGGGGGGGGGTTGGGTAGTGGTGGATTTTAGACAAGGGCCCTAGGTTAAATTAAGCTCCAAAACCTTATGATTTTTAATCACTTTGCTGATCAGTCCCCCTTTTAACAATAGGGCACATCTGCTCATCTTTAAGTAACAATAGTGCCATACATTTTCAGTTGTGCTGACACATGAACTAGGTGCTTGTTAGTGCCTAGCAGGGTTTTGTCTACTCATGAATGTAAGCTGGTATGTTTGACATGCTAGAGTGTCTGAGTTGGGCTCTGTCCCAGTTAGCTCCATTTACAACGCATACAATGATTAGAAACAAAAAAAATTTACAGTTTTGCAAAAAGAAAAAAAAAAAAAAACAGTAAAGAAGAAAAGAGTTACGGGAGGAAGCAAAGAAAGAATGCTGCCTCCTGCAGATAAGCAAGCAAGCATCATATTAAGGATAATGGGTGATAGGAGGTAGTTACTGTATAACATGAGCAATTATGGGGTTTTTTTGTGTTTTCAATTAAGTCCCATATTATGACATTAACGGAATCTGATTTGTAGTTATTGCTAAAATAGGGCAAATGAAACAGATTTATACACCTGCTGTGTCTGGTCTCGCACACATCTGCTTTCTTTTACTGCCCTCTGCTGTGGTCATGTGGTATAACACCCTTATTTCCCCCTTATACAGTTGCCATAGATACAGAGTTATATATATACATATATATATATATATATATATATATATATATATATATATATATATATATATACATATATATATATAGTGGATATAAAGAGCCTACACACCCCTGTTAAAATGTCAGGTTTCTGTGATGAGAAAAATGAGACAAAGATAAATCATTTCGGAACCTTTTCTACCTTTAATGTGACCTATAAACTGTACAACTTGGTCAAACAACAAACTGAAATCTTTTAGGTGGAGGGAAGTAAAAATGAAAAAATAAGATAATATGATTGCACAATAAGTGTGCACACCCTTAAACTAATACTTTGTTGAAGCACCTTTTGATTTTATTACAGCACTCAATCTTTTTGGGTATGAGTCCATCAGCATGGCACATATTGACTTGGCAATATTTACCCACTCTTCTGTACAAAAACACTCCAAATCTGTCAGATTGCGAGGGCATCTCCTGTGCACAGCCCTCTTCAGATCACCCTACAGATTTTTAATCATATTCAGGATTGAGCTCTAACTGGGCCATTCCAAAACTTTATTCTACTTCTGGTGAAGCCATTCCTTTGTTGATTCGGATGTATGGCTCGTTGTCATGCTGAAAGATGAAGTTCCTCTTCATGTTCAGCTTTCTAGCAGTATCCAGAAGGTTTTGTGCCAATATTGACTGATATTTGGAACTGTTCATAATTCCCTCTACCTTGACTAAGGCCCCTGTTCCAGCTGAAGAAAAACAGCCCCAAAGCAGGAAGGTACCACCACCATGTTTCATGATGGGTATGCTGCTCTTTTGGTGATGTGCAGTGTTGTTTTTGTGGCAAACATATCTTTTAGAATTATGGCCAAAAAGTTTAACATTGGTTTCATCAGACTATAACACATTTTCCCACATATATTTAGGAGCTGGGTGACATGAGATCTAAGTTTGGTACCACATCCCATTTATATATAAAAAAGGGAGAGGAAGGGGCAGGTGGGACTTTTAAGATACCAAGGATTAAAGTATTTTTTTCTAAACTGATTGTTTACTTCAATCCTCGGTACCTTAAAAGTCCCGCCTGCCCCTTCCTCTCCCTTTTTTACATTTCCCCACATGCTTTTTGGAGACTTCAGATGTGTTTTGCAAAATTTACCAGGACTTGGATGTTTTTCTTTCTAAGAAAAGGCTTCCGTCTTGCCACTCTACCCCATAGCCCAGATATATGAAGAATATGGGAGATTGTTGTCACATGTACCACACAGCCAGTACTTGGCAGATATTCCTGCAGCTCCTTTAATGTTGCTGTAGGCCTCATGGCAGCCTCCCTGACCAGTTTTCTTCTTGTCTTTTCATCAATTTTGGAGGGACATCCAGTTCTTGGTAAAGTCACTGTTGTGCAATATTTTCTCCACTGTCTTTACTGTGTTCCATGGTATATCTAATGCCTTGGAAATTCTTTTGTACCCTTCTCCTGACTGATACCTTTTAACAATGAGATCCCTCTGATGCTTTGGAAGCTCTCTGCAGACCATGGCTTTTGCTGTAGGATGCGACTAAGAAAATGTCAGGAAAGACCTACTAGAACAGCTGAACATTATTTGGGGTTAATCAGAGGCACTTTACCCACTTGCCAACCACCTTACGCATTTATACTGCGGCAAGGCGGCTCGGCTGCGCAAACCAATGTACCTGTACATCGGTTCATGCATGTGGTATTGTGGGCGCGTGCTCTACACAGAGGCAGAATGGGGATCTGTAAACAAGGCAGATCCCTGTTCTGACAGGGGATAACTCAGTGATCTGCTATTCCTAGTGATCAGGAACAGTGATCTCTGTGTTGTCCCAACAAGCCCATCCCCCACACAGTTAGAACACACCCAGGGAACACAGTTAACCCCTTGATCGTCCCTGTCAGTGTCAATTATACAATGGTCAGTGCATTTTGTTAGCACTGATCACTGTAATAATATCAATAGTCCCCAAAAAATGTCACTTTGGGTCAGATTTGTCCGCCGCAATGTCGCAGTTCTGCTAAAAATTTTCAGATCGCCGCCATTACTAGTAAAAAACAATTTAAAAAAATTAAAAGCCCCTAAATCTATCCCCTATTTTGTAGATGCTATAGTGTTTGTGCAAACCAATCAATATATGCTTATTGAGATTTTTTTTTACCAAAAATATGTAGCAGAACACATATTTGCCTAAACTGATGAAAAAAAATAGTTTTTTTATATATTTTTTTTTTTTTGGATATGTATTATAGCAGAAAGTAAAAAATATTGTTTGTTTTTGTTTTTTCTCAAAATTGTCAGTCCTCTTTTGTTTATAGCGCAAAAAATACAAACAGAGTTGATCAAATACCACCAAAAGAAAGCTCTATTTGTGGGGAAACAAGGACATAAATTTTGTTTAACCGCATGCTGACCAGCAGCCGCAGTTGTACTGCAACAACATGGCTTGGCTGCGTGAATTGCCATCATGGTACGTCGGTACCATAGACAGCCACTAGGGGGCGCCTGCGCGCCCCCTGCTCGCCCACGGAGCCGATGCAAGTGCCTGACGGCCGCAATCACTGCCAGGCTCCCGCGATCGCTCGGGGCACACTGAGAAAAGGGATCTGTGTGTGTAAACACACAGTTTCCGGTTCTCTGAGGGGAGAACAGACAGATCGTCTGTTCATACAGAGTATGAAATGACAATCTGTCATCTCCCCTGTACAGTTCCCTCCCCCTTCAGTTAGAACAGGTACTAGAATACACTTAACCCCTTCACTGCCCCCTAGTGGTTAACCCATTCACTGCCAGTGACATATTTACAGTAATCAATGCAATTTTATAGCATGGATCGCTGTAAAAATGCCAATGGTCCCAAAATATGTCAAAATTGTCCGAAGTGTCTGCCATAATGTCACAGTCATGATAAAAATCGCAGATCGCAGCCATTGCTAGTAAAAAAAGAATTAATAATAAAAAAGCCATAAAACTATCCCCCATTTTGTAGACGCTATAACTTTTGCGCAAACTAATCAATAAACGCTTATTGCAATTTTTTTTACTAAAAATATGTAGAAGAATACGTATCGGCCTAAACTGAGGGAAAAAAAAAATTTTTATATATTTTTTGGGGATATTTATTTTAGCAAAAAGTAAAAAATATTGCGTTTTTTTCAAAATTGTCGCTCTTTTTTTGTTTATAGCGCAAAAAATAGGCGAGAGGCGATCAAACACCACCAAAAGAAAGCTCTATTTATGGGAAAGAAAGGACGTCAATTTTGTTTGGGTGCAACGTCGCATGACCGCGCAATTGTCAGTTAAAGCGACGCAGTGCCTAATCGCAAAAAGTGCTCTGGTCTTTGGCCAGCCAAATGGTCCAGGACTTAAGTGGTTAAGTTCAACGTCACGTGCCCGCGCAATTGTCAGTTAAAGGGACGCAGCGCATATCACAAAAAATGGTGTGTACTGACTCTTATTTAACATGAGTTTGCATGTCATTGCTTAATTATGAACACATCTACATCCCCAGTTATAAGAGGGTGTGCACACTTATGCAACCACATTATTTTTATTTTTTTTTTACTTTGTTTTTCAATTGAGTTGTACAGTTTATAGTTGTACACTCACTAATTTACATTGTAGTAAAGTGTCATTTCTTCAGTGTTGTCACATGAAAAGATATAATAAAATATTTACAAAAATGTGAGGGGTGTACTCACTTTTGTGAGATACTGTATATACAGCCCTCAAAATTTCCACTAGTCTGAGTGGAAATTAGCAGAGGGTGAGTGTGGAGCAGGGGCAGACTGGGCTGACAGTTTCCTGGCTGATCGCTTCTGGCGGGGGGGGGGGGCGACGCTCTGATGTCCTGTAAAAAAGCCTGCACCGCTTCTGCCAGAAGCAATCAGCCAGGAAACTGTCAGAAGGATCGGGCAGCCAGAAGACACAGAGCGGGGATCTCCCTCTGAAACATACAGCGCCTTGCAAAAGTATTCACCCCACTTGGCATTTTTCGTGTTTTGGTGCCTCACAACCTGGAATTAACATGGATTGTTTGAGGATTTGCATCATTTCATTTACAGAACATGCTCATAACTTTGAAGATGTTTTTTTTTTTATTGTGAAGCAAACAACAAAAAGGACAAAATAACAGAAAAAGTCAATGTGCATAACTATTCACCCCCCTAAAGTCAATACTTTGTAGAGCCACCTTTTGCGGCTATCACAGCTCCAAGTTGCTTTGGATAAGTCTCTTTTGAGATTGTCACATCTTACCACTGGGATTTTTACCATTCCTCCTTGCAAAACTGCTCCAGCTCCCAGTGGCGTCTCCAGCTTTATTATTTAGGGGGAGCACATGGGGGGACAGGGACAAAAGTAGGGGGCAACTATAAAATGCATATATATATAGATATAGATATAGATATATAAATATATACTGGGGCCCTTTACTACGACCCCACAACGGCCCTTTCACATGTTCTGCAGTGAGCTCCCTTCCTACTGTATTGGGGTCCCCCCCAGGGTGGCAGAAAACAAGCGATATATGTCACCAGCATACCAAGAAAATATAAGGATCCAAAGCAGTGGGAGAACTATCAGGGTTGCAAAGGTTGTCTTGCCTCCGGGCCCTGGTGTTCTGCCACTGTGGGGTTTCCCAGCCTCCTCTTGCTGTCCTGCCCCTGCTATTGACTGCTCTGGTCTGGCATCTCTTGGAATTTTCAGGCTGGTTTTCCTGTCCTAAGGATGGGAGAAATCAGTCTGTTTTTTCAGTAACTGAGAGTCCTGGTGGAGTCCTTCCTGCAACTCGCTCTTCTCCCTGCCAATGAGGATGCAGGGGAAGGAGCAGATCGGGCAGCCGTGGTTGTGTGAGCGCTCGCATTATGCAGTGTCAGCAAGCAGAGGGAGGGGGGAGGAATCACCCGCAGGAGCTGACTAGGGACTCTCTCCCTCTTAGACATTGATTTTTTGTAAATAAAAAATAAATATTTTTTTTTTCTTATTGGGGGGGCACATGGTGGGGCACAGCATAATGTTGGGGGGGTCAGGGCCCCCTCTGCCCCCCCCTCCCTAGGGACGCCATTGCCAGCTCCTTCAAGTTGGATGGTTTGCGCTTGTGAACAGCAATCTTTAAGTCTGACCACAGATTTTCTATTGGATTGAGGTCTGGGCTTTGACTAGGCCATTCCAACACATTTACATGTTTCCTCTTAAACCACTCAAGTGTTGATTGAAAAAAAGGAAAAGTTGGGACTTTATATGAGGCAATGGCTATTGAATACCATTGTCTCCATCCCTGTTACTTGTAACAAAGAAAAGGGGTAGGGGAAAAGGGGGGAATTTGGGACTTTGTATGAAACACACCACTGGATTATAATGAATCAATTAATACGTTTAACTTAACATTTATTGGATACAAACAAGCACATTAGACAAATAAAAAATGAATCATAGTACATAACATACAAAATATAATAAACATGATTAGTAAATCACAGGATAAAATTTGCTAAATCAAAAAATTATATTAATTATAATAATTACATAATATGCATTACTGTATCCAAAAAATAACATGATAAAATGGTGATAGACCCAGTCATCTGAGAACAAGGTTAACATGATGATAAAAGGTCATGGTACCGTATAATTGATTCATAATTCTTGGGGGTAAAAATCACATAGTAATGCATAGTTGCTGTGACATAACATCAATAAAAAGCTTGACGCATTTCATGGATATCTTCCACTCATCAGGAGCAGATGTAGCCTGGGTAAATCTGTAATAAAGTGTAAATAAAAAAAAAACTTTTATGCTTGTTATAAAATTTTGCAAGCAGGTAATTTTTCTCCTTCACTGATGTGCGCTGATGAGGCTGCATTGATGGGCACTAATGAGTTGGCACTGGTGGGCAGTGGTAGGTGGCACTGATGGGCACTGGTAGGTGGCACTGGGCACTGCTAAGCAGCACTGATGGGCAGCACTGGTGGGCACTGTTTGGACTGCACTGATAATCAGGACACTGATAATCAGTGCCCGGATTATTAGTGTACATGTCCCTTTTACCCAAGCTGGTTATCGGCTCCCCTCCCCTCATGCTGATAACCAGCTTCTGTTGCCAGCTGATAATAGCTATGTTTGGACACAGCTGATCACGTGGTAAAGAGCCGCTGATTGGCTCTTTATTTCAGTCTGTGATCAGCAGTGTCTGGAGGACACAGTGATCACAAAGCGCACCACGGGAGGACATCATATGACGCCCTCCCAGAACTGGGTATATAGAGCGGTCGGCAAGTGGTTAAAAGAAGTGACTTCCAATGAATGAAATAGGTGGGGCAGGAATAAGGGGCCTGGGGAATATTGGATGCCCTACAGTCAGGGGAACGAGGTGACTTGTCACAGCTTCTATTTAAGTTCAGATCAGAAAAAAAAATTTCAGTGCAGGAAAGGAGCCTGTACAACTTTGCATGACTAAAGTTAAAGCTACAGTGCAGTTTTAAGACAGGTAAATATAAGACATTGAATATGATATTTTTTATTATAACTGCACATGATTAGTTCTGCATCCCAATGGCATTGCTGAAAGAATCCTCTTGATTTCAGAGCTCAGTAGCTCAAGCTGAACTGAACACATATAAGGGCTCTTTCACATGGGGCGGATCAGTGATGATCTGCCCCGTGAACACCCGCTTGGTCAGCGGGGATCGCTCCGCGGATCCCCGCTGAGCAGAAAGATGACAGGTCCATCGCTGCACACTGTGCAGCGGCGGACCTGTCAGAGCGCCGCTCTCCCCATGGGGGATCGGATGACGACGGACCGTAGAGTCCGTCGTCATCCAATCCGATCCGAAAATGGATGGAAAAGTAGGGTTTTCCTCCGTTACACTTTTCGGATCGGAGCGGGTCGGATGTCAGCGGACATGTCACCGCTGACATCCGACACTCCATAGGGATACATGTATGTCCGTTTTTCATCCGAAAACGGAAGGATGAAAAACAGACATACGGACTCCCCGTGTGAAAGAGCCCTTAGTGAATGTCAATGCTAAGGAAAAATGTGTTTTGTTACCAGTTTCATTCATTAACCACTTCAATACCAGGCACTTATGCACCCTTCCTGTCCAAACCAATTTTCAGCTTTCAGTGCTCTCACACTTTGAATGTACCTTTGAATGTACACTTTGTACCGAAACAAATTTTTTTTTTTTTTCCTCAAAAATAGAGCTTTCTTTTGGTGGTATTTAATCACTGCTAGGTTTTTTATTTTCTGTGACATAAACGAAAAAAGAGCAAAAGTTTGGAAAAAAACACTTTTTTTAGTTTTGATTGTAAAATGTTGTAATTTTTCTTAATAAATTTGGGCCAACATTTATACTGCTACATATCTTTGGTAAAAACAGCCACAATTAGTGGATATTATTTAGTCTCTGTGAAAGTTATAGAGTCTACAAGCTATAGTGCCAATCATTGAAAATTGATCACACCTGATGTACTGACAGCCTATCTCATTTCTTGAGACACTAACAAGCCAGGACAGTATTCATATATATATATATAATATTCATCCCTGCTTATTTGACATTTGTCATGGGTGTCTGATCGGTCTGGTGAGTAGGATTTTTGCCTAAACTGATGGAAGACGGCATGTATCCTTCACTGAATTTCTATACATCACTGTGCACACGATTGAAGATACGTTGGTGGGGGTTTATGGACTTTGTTATTAATTTTGTTACATGTAAATGAGCGCTGTATGGAAATGATTTATTTATTCATTTCTTTTTCACATATTTGACCATTGGTTACACTACGAGCTGCTCTTTATTTAAAATTATATCCAATTTATTTAATTATTTATCCATTATTGATTGTTTGATCCAGGATGCGCGGCTTATAGTTTTTTTTACCTTTTTTGTTAGACAATCCAATGTATTTAGTAAGAGACTTGGTGAGTTTTTTGAAGTTGTAATCTTTTCCCACAATTCTTGGAAAAATGAAGAATTTTAAAAAAAAATTTTACACAAAATTGCCATATTAACAAGTTATTTCTCTCACACAGCATATGCATACTTGCAATTATACCCCAAAATACATTCTGCTACTCCTCCTGAGTATAGCGATACCACATGTGTGAGACTTTTACACAGCCTGGCCACATACAGAAGCCCAACATCCAAGTAGCACCTCCAGGTATTCTAGAAGCATAAATTACACATATAATTGCATGATGACCTATCACACTTTTGAAGGCCCTGGAGTACCAGGACAATGGAAGCGCCCACAAAATGACTCCATTTTGGAAAGCAAACACCCCAACGTATATTCTATGAGGCATTGGGAGTCTTTTGAACGGCTCATTTTTTCCACAAGTTTTCGGAAAACGTGGAAAGAAAATGAAAATGTATTTTCTTAACACAAAGCTGTCCATTTATAAGATAGTTATAATACACAGCATGTACATGCCAAAAATGACACTCCAAAATACATTCTGCTACTCCTGAGTATGACGATACAACATGTGTGAGAATTTTACACAGCCTGGCCACATACAGAGGCCTAGCATGCAGAAAGCACCAACAGGTGTTCTAGGAGCAGAAAATTACACATCTAATTTCCTGACCACCTATCACACTTTTGAAAGTCCTGGAGCACCAGGATAATGGAAATGCCCACAAAATGACCCCATTTTGAAAAGCAAACACCCCAACGTATATTCTAGAGGCATGGGCTGCAGATAGGTACTTAGGTATTCTGATGGGCTGCAGATAGGTACTCGGATACTCTGATGGGCTGCAAATAGGTACTCGGGCACTCTGGTAGGCTGGACACAGGTACTCGGGTACTCTGATGGGCTGCAGATAGGTACTCTGGTACTCTGATGGGCTGCATATAGTGACTCGTGTACTCTGATAGGCTGGAAATAGGTACTCGGGTACTCTGGGCTGGAGACAGGTACTCAGGTACTCTGATGGATTGCAGATAGGGACTCGGGTACTCTGATGTGCTGCAGATAGGTACTTGGGTACTCTGAGCTTGAAACAGGTACTCAGGTACTCTGGGCTAGAGATAGGTACTCCGGTACTCTGATGGGCTGGAGATAGGTACTCTGGTACTCTGAGCTGGAGACAGGTATTCGGGTACTCTGATGGGTTGCAGATAGGGACTTGGGTACTCTGATGGGCTGCAGATAGGTACTTGGGTACTCTAAGCTTGAAACATGTACTCGGGTACTCTGGGCTGGAGACAGGTATTCCGGTACTCTGATGGGCTATAAATAGGTACTTGGGTACTCTGATGGGCTGGTGACAGGCACACGGGTACTCTGATGAGCTGGTGACAGGTAGTCGGGTACTCTGATGAGCTGGTGAGATGTACTCGGGTACTTTGAGCTGGAGATAGGTATTTGGGTACTCTGATGAGCTGGAGATAGGTACTCGGGTACTCTGATGGGCTGGCGACAGGTACTCTGGTACTCTGAGGTGGAGATAGGTATTTAGGTACTCTAATGGGCTGGTGACAGGTATTTAGGTACTCTGAAGGGCTGGTGACAGGTATTCAGGTACTTTGATGGGTTGGTGACAGGTACTCGGGTACGCTGATGTGCTGGTGACAGGTACTCGGGGGTAGTCTGATGATCTGGCGATAGGTACTCAGGTACTCTGATGGGCTGATGATAGATACTCTGATGGGTTGGTGACAGGTACTCGGGGTACTCTGATGAGCCAGAGATAGGTACTCGGGTACACTGATGGGCCGATGATGGGTACTCTGATGGGCTGATGACAGGTACTTGGGTACTTTGATGGGCTGGTTACAGGTACTTGGGTACTCTGATGAGCTGGTGACAGGTACATGGGTACTCTGATGAGCTAGTGACAGGTACTCAGGTACTCTGATGGGCTAGTGAGAGGTACTCGGGTACTTTGAGCTGGAGGTAGGTTTTTGGGTACTCTGATGGGCTGGTGACAAGTACTCGGGTACTCTGAAGGGCTGGTGACGGGTATTTGGGTACTCTGATGGGTTGGTGACAGCTACTCGGGTACTCTGATAGGCTGGTGACAGGTACTCATGGTACTCTGATGAGCTGGAGATAGGTACTCTGATGGGCTGATGACAGGTATTCGGGTACTCTGATGGGCTGATGACAGGTACTCGGGTACTCTGATGGGCTGGTGACAGGTACTCAAGTACTCTGATGGGCTGGGGACAGGTACTCGGGTACTCTGATGGGCTGGTGACAGGTACTCGGGTACTCTGATGGGCTGGTGACAGGTACTCGGGGGTACTCTGATGGGCTGGTGACAGGTACTCAGGGTACTCTGAGGAGCTGGAGATAGGTACTCTGATGGGCTGGTGACAGGTACTCAGATGGGCTGGCGACAAGTACTTTGATGGGAAACCCATCAAAAATGTTAGCACTGGTGAAAAAGAAATTTTAACACCACAGCATACAAACCTCTAGCTAGGTAGCAGGATAGGGATTTGAACTCAGAAACTCAGTGCTGCTAGGCCAAAGTGCTTGCCTGTTAGCCACTGTGCTTTGACATATTTTTAGGCTGCATCTCCCTGGTGTAAAACAGTCCTAAGTCCCAGGGGTGCAAGAAGTTAATTAATGCAGACGTACTGTGGAAGGCCAGAGAGACACTGAACAACCTGTTTCTGGCATATGCCATCTGTTTTGAAGCCTGGTTATGGCTAATTACTGTCAGCATGCTGAGAGCTAAACAGCTGTCATTTTGTGGGTTTGGGTTTTGGCTTGGTAAGAGGCTGCAATTAGTGCTGGAAGGGAAGTGTTAAGGCTGATTAGAGTCCTTGCTCATGGAAAACATATGACACAATTTGCAATGGTGGTGGAACCCTCCTATACATAAATGCTACATTTAGACATAATTTATGTAAGGACCTGAGTCAGGAGTTATGTTTAACAACATGGGGAGATCAGACAACTTCTCTACATGAAGTGGCATATTTGGGATTCAAACCCAGAGTCCCAGGGCTGCTAAGCAGAAGAGCTAACTTTTAAGCCACTGAGCTGTCACTTTTTCACACACTTTAAAAGCAGATTATCTTTAAAAAATATACTGCATATTTCAGTACCATTTAGGCAAACATCTCATGCTCTAAACATTATTTCCATGTGCAATTCTCCAGGATTTAACAAGAGTAGGGGTTTGGGCGCTATCTGTTTTCTGGGAGCTATAGTAAATTCGATTTTGGAAGTATTTTTTCACCAGCGCTATAGTGAATTCCGTTTTAGCGCTAATTACCATGATCGTGGTAATTTGAGTGCTAATTAGCGCTAATTAGCATGCAACGCTATAGTAAATGACCCCCTATATGTGTATGTTATCACTGAGCCCAAAATTTCACACAATGATATAAGAAATTCATGTTGTGATAAATGGTATTCTTTAGAGTTATGATTTGAAATAATTTTTGCTGAACAGCGCACCATTTTCCTTTTTCTTATATTTACTCACTTTAACATCATTTTTCACATTTTTCACATTATACAAAAAAATTGGGGTAACTATTGTGTTTTTTTTTTTTTTTTATTATTATTGTTATTCACTAAAGTGTATTTTTTTTAAATATCGCTGCACAAATACAGTGTGACATAAAATATTGCAACGATCGCCATTTTATTCTCTAGGGTCCCTGCTAAATATGCTAAATATATAATGTTTGGGGGTTCTAAGTAATTTTCTAGCAAAAAATACTAATTTATACTTGTAAACAAAAAGTTTCAGAAAAGGCCTGGTCTTGAAGTGATGAAAGCGGAGTTCCAGTCATTTTTTTGTTTATTAAAAGTCAGCAGCTAAAAAAAAAACTGTAGTTGCTGACTTTAGCACACACTCACCTGTCCAACGATACAGCGGTGTACTCACTGCTTTGATACTGGGAGTCCCAGATTGGATGTGCTACACACACCGGAAATCTGGAACTAGTTAAACATAACCCTTTTATTACAAACCTAGAATTTCCTCACCCCTCTCACTTCACACCCCACATTTACTGCACCCCTCTCACTGCACACTTCACATCTCCACATTTCCCTTACCCCTCTCCCTACACACCCAGATTTAGTTCACTCATTTCACTCCACAACCCAATACATACTGCATATTGTACTCGTTACATAATCACTAACTCTTGGGCTAATTTCAGGCCGATCTCATTAATTATAATAGGTCCCTAGAAACAATGTTTTTGTCATTAGATATCAACAAGGCTTTTGACACATTGTCATGGCCCTACTTGACACAGGTCCTTAAACACTATGGATTCGGCTACTCCTTTATGCGCTGGGTTTCAGTTAACTATGATTTCCCCCAGGCCAAAGTGAAATACTACGAGTTTGAGTCAACTACATTCCCTATTAAAAGGGGTACCTGCCAAGGTTGCCCACTCTCTCCACTTTTATTTATCCTGGCACTGGAACCCTTGGCGGAGGCCATCCGATCCCATCTGGATATAGCGGGGGTTTTAATAGCGGGTACTCTGCATAAGTTATCATTATTCACGGACAACATCCTGCTGACCATCACCAAACCTAGAATCTCCCTCCCGAATCTGCTTTCACTTTTGGATACCTTTACCACCTTCTCGGGCCTATCAGTCAACCCTGCCAAATACAAAGCAATGTCGATCAACCTCTCACCCTCTGAGTTAGGAGCCCTGCAGTCTGCATTCTCCTTCCAATGGCTAAAATCATTACCCTACCTTGGGATCCGGCTCACCCCAAGATACTCAGGCCTATATCAAGCCAACTTTCCCTTACTGTTTCGGAAGCTGACGACTATGCTCTCCTCCTGGTTCACCCTTCCATTGTCCTGGTTCAGAAGGATTGCAACCGTCTGTATGATCTCCCAAAGTTGCTCTACTATTTTCGGGTCTTACCGGTCCAGGTCCCTTCTTATGTTCTATGCATACACCAACACAAAATTATGCAATTTATATGGGGCTCTACAAGACCCAGGATCAAGCGGCAGGTGTTGTACGTCCGCAGGATCAATGGTGGCCTCTCGGTTCCCAACCTACACGCTTACTATACAGCAGCGGCTATCGCCCCACTATCTCACCTCCATGAGAAACAACAAATGCCGCTATGGGCCACCATTGATCTGATGGACTCGCACCTGATATCATTAGCCTCCCTCCCTTGGCTCCCACGAGCCCATCGCCCAAGCACTATTGGTCCATGTTTGGCCCACTCTCTCCGGTTATGGGACATGGTCAAATACTCTGCGTCTTAATCTCTCCCCATCTCCCCCTACTTCGCCTTCTTCAGTGTCCACTATTCCCACCTGGATGCGATAACCCACTGCAGTTCGCGTGGTGGACCGAAAATGGCTTTGTGGATGTCTACTCTATGTTTACCCCCACCAGGATCATCCCATTTGCAGCCTTACATTCCTCCCATGACATCCCCCTTAGGGAGCACTATAGCTATATACAACTCCGACATTTCCTCCAAACCCTTACAAAATCTCAACCAACCCCCTATACTTTAACCCCCTTCAAAAGCCTTTGTAGATCAAGACCCCAATACTCGGGTTTGATTTCTTTAATATGTACAGCTATAATAAGCTCCAAAAAACCACCCTTGAGACCATACCATCTCCAGTGGGAGGCGGAATTGGGGAAGCGACTGGACCCAGAGGATTGGCAGGTCATGACTATCGCACTGTCCAAGTGCTCCAAGAATGTTCTTTTCTTGGAAAATGCCTATAAAGTGCTTTATAGATGGTAGTATACCCGGGCCAGATTAGCGAGTTTTATCCCAACATATTCTCCCCTATGTTTTCGTGGGTGTTCTCAGGAGGGTATGATGGCACACATTTGGTGGCAGTGCCCCAGGGTATGCAGACTATGGGTCAGAGTCTACGTACTTCTTCGTAATCTCTTCAACACTAATATAAAGAGGGACCCCTTTGAAGCCATTCTGGGGAAACTGATCACAGAATTACTAAGACCAGAACACCAATTGGCATCTCGTATATTTACTGTAACTAAATTAACCATAGCAAAGGCTTGGAAAACTCCGGGTCTCAGTTTCGAAGCAGTTAAAAACCGCATAAGCGATATCATGGTTAATAAGAAGCTGACAGCCGTGTTATCAGATACGCATGATAAATTTCTTCGGACATGGCAACCGTGGGTGGCACACACCCACTCTTCCCGTTTCGATTCAGCACTAGTCTCTCTCTAGTATGTCTCCACCCCTCCCGCCCCGTGGACTCCCCTCTCTTCTCACTCTTCTTTCTCTGTTCATTCCTCTCCTTCTATATATTACACACCTACTTCACCCCCCTTCTGGTCCTCTCCCTTCTCACACCTTCCTCTTATCTTCTCTTTCCTATGTCTCTCTAGCCCGCAGGCTAACTCCTGCTGGGCTCGGACACATGATGAGAAACAGCATACGAATATATATTGCCGTACTTTATTTCCATATCGAAAAGTTATGTTTTACATTTTTTTTTCTCACCACAAATGTTATATAAAGTTTTGCAACTATATCTGCAAACTAGTGGAACTTAGCGTTTCACCATAACATTAGTATTTGTTGATCTCATAAGATTGCCACTGAACTTTTAGGATCTTGTGCAAATCCTAGTGTCTCAGACTATTATTTTTGAAATTTGCAGTCTACGCAAACATGTAAACATGTTATGTCCTTCATTGTCTTTATGTATTATTCTGTTGATTTATATGTCCAATAAAACCCTTTGTACAAGAAAACAACTCAGTGTCAGCCCTGTATTTATCAAACTAAGAGCTTTTTTCTTTAATCATACAGAATAATTTGCAATGTTGCCTTACCCTAAAGTGATACTAAAGTCTTGTTTTCTTTTAGTTAAAAATAACAAACATGTTATACTTACCTGCTCTGTACAGTGGTTTTGTACAGATCAGCCTAGATCCTCCTCTTCTCGGGTCCCTCTTCTGTTTTCCTTGCCCCTCCCTTCTGTTGAGTGCCCCCATATTATGCAGCTTGCTATGGGGGCACCCAAGCTGAGCCACAGCTCCCTGTGTCCATTCAGACAGGGAACAGCGACCCGGCCCCTTTCTCTCATTATTGACTGATTAACTTTGACAGCAACGGGAGCCAAAGGCGCCACCCTGCTGATTCAGCCAATGAGGAGGGGAGTCCCATGCAGCCAAGACACTCCTGCAACATCACTGGATCTAGAAGGACCTCGGGTAAGTATTAGGGGGGCTGCTGCACACAGAAGGTTTTTTTTATCTTAATGCATGGAATGCATTAGGATAAAAAAAAAACCTTTTGCCTTTACAACCATTTTAAACATTACAGCAGTCATCAAGATTTAAAAAATAAAACATCTTCCTTGTTTTCAATCATTTTTATTATTTTGCAAGAAAGGAACACACAACCCAATGTACAGGAACTGTCCACATCATTGTACACAGTTGACAAAATAAGCACTATCAGAATGTAAATTAGAGAAATGTATTCACAAGTCATTACATGAGACAAAGTGAGTGCATTATAGATGTAAAGCATGGCTTGGGTCATAAAATGGTAAGTGAGTATAAATATGGTTTGCAAAATTTTTTCCCCATGTATTAGCAATGACTACCCAGGATCAAGACATATTTTCTTCCAATATTAGAACATTAGTTCTATTCTATTGACATGTATAGGGTAATGCAAAGATCAACCTCATACCTCCAAACATTTTGAGATGGGAATGAGGGACACCTATTAGCAAAAATATGTAGGCATAAGACACACCCCCTGCCACACCCCCTTAAAGGAGAATTTTACATAAAAAAAGATTAGTTAAACCCACAAGTGCTTTTATTAACCACTACTATTCCTTTATACTGGATTTTATACTATTGGAATGTAATTACAGTGCTTCTAAAGGCAGAAGATTTTTTTATCTTAATGCATGTTTTGCATTAAGATAAAAAACCTTCTGTGTGCAGCAGCCCCCCTAATATTAATCCTGAGCCCCATCTCAATCCAGCGATATTACACAAGAGACTCGCTGTCCGGGACTCTGCCTCCTGATTGGCTCCCGCTGCTGTCAAAGTCAGTGAGCCATTGAGGAGAGAGAGAGGGGGCAGGGCTGAACCATGGCTCTGTGTCTGAATGGACACACAGAGCAGCCACTCGGCTCAGGTGCCCCCATAGCAAGTTGCTTGCTGTGGGGGCACTTGGAAGGGGGGAGGGGCCAGAAGCATCGGCGAGGGACCGGAGAAGAGTAGGATCTGGGCTGCTCTGTGCAAAACCACTGCACAGAGCAGGTAAGTATGATATGTTTGATATTTTTATAGAAAAAAACAAACAAAACTTTAGTATCACTTTAATAAATGCAACAATTTTA
Organism: Aquarana catesbeiana; assembly: GCF_042186555.1. NCBI lineage: Eukaryota > Metazoa > Chordata > Amphibia > Anura > Ranidae > Aquarana > Aquarana catesbeiana. The sequence goes on from NC_133325.1 coordinate 192,094,742, forward strand.
TATAGAACTATATAGATGAGACCAAAATGAAGGACAACTGAGGAGGAAAGAGGGACAGAGGGACTTTGTTCCAAATCAGGGATAGTCCCTCGAAATCAGGGACAGTTGGGAGTTATGATCAACCTGTTCCAGCGTAAACAGAGAAAGAAGCAGAGAGAAAATGTGATAAAGTAGGGTAATAAAGAAAAAACAATTGTGACCAGGACTATTTCCCAGTGAACTAGCCAGGTGAAAGGTTGTATATAATGTATCCATGGATCCCAAACCTTGTCAAACTACGTCTATCTGTCTTGCAGGATGCTTACTGTTTTCTTGTTGTCTGTCATGCAGGATGCTAACTGTTTTCTTGTTGTCTGTCATGCAGGATGCTTACTGTTTTCTTGCTAAGTATAATCCAAGTGATCTTGCATTTTGTGGCTGCAATATCAACCACTGAGGACTTCCCGTTCTAAGTCGCTGATCGCAATCATTAGTAGTATTAAAAAAAAAAAATTCCAGTATATGTACCATAGTTTGAAGGCGCTATAACTTTCACACAAACCAATAAATATACACTTACTGGGATTTTTTTTTTTTTTACCAAAGACATGTAGCAGAATACATTTTGTCCAAAATTTATGAAGAAATTTCGATTCTTTTTTTTTTTTTTTTTTTTTTTTGTTATTGGATATGGTTTTAGCAAAAAGTAAAAAATATATTTTTTTTTTTTCAAAATTTTCAGTCTTTTTTTGTTTATATCACAAAAAATAAAAAACCCAGTGGTGATCAAATACCACCAAAAAAAATGATACACATTTTGTTTGGGAACAGTGTTGCATGACTGCACAACTACCAATCAGCAGTGCAGTGCTGAATAGCAAAAAAAGGGCCTGGTCATTAGGGGGGTAAAACCTTACGGAGCTGAAGTGGTTAACAATTTGAAAACAAAAGCATTTGATTTCGTCCACCAAGTGTGGAACATAGTGTCTATTTGCCCACGTTGTCTGAAGCATAGAGGGGAGGTCTCATGATAGATTTTGGCAAGTCTAATGGATACCAGGTTCCAATGGGAGAGATCTTTATACTTGGCCTTAACCAAAGACATTATCAGTATTCCTTTATGTATCCTAGTGGTCCACGAGTTCCCATCCCCCTTGTCAATCTCCGAACCCAATTCTGCCTCCCTGTCAGGTCTGTGGGGCAGCTTTGAAGAGAACCCTGAGAATAAATGGTATAGCATTGAAATGTTACCCCTCTTAATCATATTCCGTATACAACTATTTTTTAAAAATATTCTTGTGATAATGTCAGCCATTCCGTTTTTAACCATATAGAAAAAAATCAGGCTGTAAAATGGTGGTCAAGGAAGTAACCAATGCAATATACAGTAGGCCCTTATCTATCCATCATTGAAACTGCTGGGGTTGTAAGCCCTGTGGAAATTCCTGGTTGCCAAACAGGCAAGCTGGAGTGTGTGTAGATTTAATAGCTGTTGACTTACAGGAAGTGTCCCACAGATGTAATGAATGGGATAACATCGGGCACAAAATTGTCCTGTCGCTCTCAAAAGACATCAACATTAGGAGCAGTGGCGGCACGTCCATTATGGGCGCAGCCCCCCTATCCATGTGTCTGGCCCCCTAATCTACATGCAGGGATGCTGGACGCATGGTTTACAATGGGGGGGGTGTTTTTTTTTTAAGCACGAGATTAGAGTCAGAGGCTCTACTAATAGGCTTCAAAATAGGGTGGTCTTGGGGCACAGAGCACTGCACTCCGAGCCCACCCAGTTGTGTGACAATAGCGAATGAATATTCATTATTTTCACACTAAATCTCCTCCCAATCAGGAAGCAGGTTGTAAGACCCGTTTCCCGATTGTCCGAAAGGAAAAGCAACCATATTGGCCAAGGGGGAGGAGGCAGAAGGAGACGCACAGAGAGGAAGGCCGACCGAGCAGCCGCCATGATGGCTCACTTGCAGTGGCTCCACTACCCGGCTCGGACAGGGGAGGGAGGAGGACTGGAGATCGTAGTCATCCCAGGCAGGCAGGACATCTGCCTCCTAAGATAAGGAAGCCGTTCGTCTCCCTCAGGGGTGAGGAGTGGGGGGATGCCCTGTGGTGTTCCCTGCAATCATCTCCGGGGGGGTGTTGGTTTACCCCCCCACCCCCAAATTTGTGAGCACCAGCCGCCACTGATTAGGAGATCTATAGGGTGGTGTCTTCTCACTTATGCTTCAAGAGTTAGCCAATCTGGTCTATAGAAGTCAGAATAGATCTGTGCCAGGTGAGTTAATTTGGCTGCTCAATAGTATTTTAGGAGGTTTGGGACCCCCAGTCTGTCCCAAGCTTTAGGAGTATATAGCATCTTATGTAATAACCGACACCCACTGGAACCCTAATTAATATTTTAATATATGATATTGTAAGCTCTGTAGATCAGTGGCAGGACAGTAATAGGTAACATCTGAAAGTAATATAAAACCTTTGGTAACAAAGCCACCTTTTTGGGGCAATTCTTCCCATCCAACAGAGGGAATGAATGGACCACGTGTCCATTTCTTCCAGCAACTTGGCAAAGAGAGGACTAGAATTTGCACTATGATGTTAAGTGTGAGTTCAATCTCCATATATGGTAAAACATGAGGTTGCGAGGAGAAGGGAAACTGGTTAAGGTCCTGGACTACAGAGTCTAATAGGTTCACACTTAGTGCTTCAAATTTGGCTAAATGAATACAGTGACCAAATGTGTCACCTTAAAGTTTAACTAAAGGCAAAACTTTTAAAATAGAGAGGGAATAGAGCACTGGTCAGTTTTTATTGCTGTCACTGCCCCCATTAGGGAGATTCAACCTCTCTATTTGTCCTGTTTACCATTATCATCTAAAGTGAAAGTAAATGAAAATCCCAAATTTTGGGTTGTGCCCAAAAAGGAGCAGAGGAGAAATCTTCCAATAGGTACACTAGTTCCGGTGACCTGGGGGTCCCCAAGGAATTTCCTTAATTTGCAGGGATTTCCCCTCACTTCCTGTTTGGCTATCGGACCGGGAAGGGAAATGTCCGTAATAGGACACAGATGGGGAAAAAAATGCTGACAGGGTTTATAACCCTTCCTTGCCCTATCCAAAATGAAAAAAAAAAGTTTTGTCTTAGTTCTACTTTAAAGTCAGAGAGTTTCAAAAAGGTTGGGTAAGGTGGTGATTATTAGTGAGAAGTAATAAAGAGTAACAAGTTGTCTGCAAAAAGGGTGCACTTATCTTGAAATGCCAAGTACAGTATATCAGGGTTGGTTCCTTTATCTGTAGTGCCTACCTCACATTATCGGGGGACTGGTGGTGACCCCAGAGACAGGGAGGGCCGACATTCCTCCTCAGGATGCAGGTTACTAGGCATAGTGGGTGATGTACAAGATAGAAAGATGGGTGCCAGTCACTTTTATGCTTTTACAGAGAGAAGTTTTTCTCACAAACAGGAAAATGTGGGAGAGAGGGGATGGGGCACAGGACACCCTTAGTCAAAAATAGTAACGATCAGCAGACAAGCAGACTCTTATGACAAAAAAGGTGAAATAAGGCAGACAGCAGTACAGGAAAAGAGCCTTTAAACTGAACCAGCACATCTGTGCTTTGTAGATTAGGCTGTCTCCTATGGTAACTGAACTTTACTCACAGCATCATACAGAATTTTCTTGGAAGAGTTCTCTCCTGAAGCTCTTCCAGCCACCTCATGGGTCCCCGGTCCATGAAAAGTCACCTCTGGTACTTCTCTAGAACTTCATCCCTCTCAGCATTGTTTCCAGGTATTTAGCAGGCTCTCCTCTGCGGAATCTTGAACACCTCAAACAGACCTAGCAGCAGCCAGGAGAACACCTGGATAGACCTCAGGCTTCAGGCCTAGCAGCCAGGAGCTGTTTCTCACACAACCACCCAGACAGCCACCCGGGTGGAAAAGACCCAGGTCCCCTGACTCTCTTCAAACAAATACCTTCTCCCAGCATGCAAAGCAGGCCATCTGATTGGCTAAGAAAGGTGTGTTTATTCATATACTGAATTCACTGTAGCTCATCATACTAATGCCAGAGGCGACAATGCCACTTACTGACAAAAGGGAGAAAGCCACAGCTGAAACAGGATTAGGAGGAAGCCCATTTGATCCATAAAAACTACAAATTAGCCAGGCTAGATACCACCCAACACAGCTAAATTTACCTGTAGCCATGTTTTAGGACAAGGGTGTTAGATATCTTTGGCCAAAATTTAACTAGCTGTGATAAATAATAGAAGTGACAAGGGACAACACTGTTTGTGCCTATGTTATAATTCTCCTTTAAGGTGATACTAAACAGAGAAGTGTTAATTGCCATAATTCATTGACATAAATCATACATATCATGCCACTGTATTTTTTTTTTTTTAATCCTCTAAGTATCTTATTTCTGCACCGCTGTTGTTTGGTCACATGATCTTCCCCTGTTCTTTGACATCTGCAGGGAAAGAACTTTGGAAGGGTCTTTCTTCCTCTCTGTGCAGAATCGTATGTATGTATGTGTGATTCTGCACTTCCCGGTTTTGGGCGCAAGCGCGCATCACCAGCGGCTCGCTTCCGCTGTGATTTTACACAGTGGGTCCCGCGAACATAATGTCTGCCGGGATCCGTCATTCATTCAGTACTCTGACAGAATGACAGCCTGTCTATGTAAACAAGGCAGACTGTCATTCGGTGAGTACAGAAGACATGGATCCTGTGTTTCTGTGAAGCAGAAACAGATGCATATCTTCCAGTAGTAAAAGCGCCTCCCCCACAGTTAGTAAGCACCCCCTAGGCACACATTTAACCCTTTGATCACCCCTGATGTTAACCTTTGCCCTGCCAGTGTCATTAGTACCATGACAGTGCACATCTTTAGCACTGATCACCGTAATAATGTCACTGGTCTCCAAAAAAGTGTCAGTTAGGTATCCGATTTGTCTGCTGCAATATCGCAGTCCTGCTATAAGTTGCTGATCACCGCCATTACTAGTAAAAATAAATAAACAATTAAAAATATCCCACAGTTTGTAGTCGCTGTAACTTTTCCGCAAGCTAATCAATATACGCTTATTGGGATTTTTTTGCCAAAAATATGTAGCAGAATATATATTGGCCCAAATTGATGAAGAAATTAGTTTTTTACATTTTTTTTTAATTGGATGTGTTTTAGAGCAGAAAGTAAATATTTGGTTTTTTTTTTTCAAAATTGTCGGTCGTTCTTTGTTTCTAGCGCAAACAAATAAAAACCGCAGAGGTTATCAAATACCACCAAAAGAAAACTCTATTTGTGGGAAAAAAGGACAAACAATTTATTTGGGTACAGTGTTGCACAACCACGCAATTGTCAGTTAAAGCAATGCATTGCCGTATCACAAAAAAATGGGCTGGTCAGGAAGGGGGGTAAACCGTCTAGACCTGAAGTGATTAATATGGTGTAGACAGTTAGAGTTGTTTGACACTAGCTTTCATTTTGTTCAGTTGGCATCTGCATTCAAGACTTTTTTTTTCTTACTTTACAGGTATTAGCAATACATTAGATACATTAACCTCCCTTGCGGTCTGATTTATGTCTAATTTTTGAATGTCATTGTTTTGCATGGATATTAGGCATTTAATATTGTAGGCCTGTAATTCTTAGGAACAACTCACTTAAATCTGTCCAAACAAGAGTCTAGTAGACACCCCCGGTATGATAAAATTTGAAACACTAGATCATAAATTAAAATATAATAAATAACTATAAATAATTATAAAAATAATAATACATTTTCTTCAATAATGTAATCAAATCAAAAACACTGAAATTTGTCCAAACAAGGGTGCAATATTACTAGTCACTGTAACAATAGACACTGCATATTGGTTTAGTAAACATCCCGGGTATGAAAAATTTTGAAACCTGGGACTGCACAAAGTCCGACGTCACAATCAGGACAATCGAAAGTGTCCCTGTACATCAAAAGTGTTTTTAGACCAGCTAGAAAACAGCAATAGTGAATTAGAATCACTTGCAGAATTGAGCGATAGTGATTCGTGGGGAAATTCATCATCAGACACTGAAAGTGACAACAGCGACAATTCTGCGACTGAGCAGAAGTTCGCACATCACTGAGCTCAGTCGCAGAATCGTCGCTGTCATCACTTTCAGTGTCTGATGACGAACATCCCCACTAATCATTATCGCTCAATTCTGCAAGTGATTCCAATTCACTATCGCTGTTTTGTAGCTGGTCTAAAACCGCTTTTGACGTAGAGGGACGCCTTTTGTATTCCATGGACACTCTCAAGTTTCCAGGCAGAAAGAACAGTACTGCCTATATAATATAAAAGTGCAGGCAGGGCATTGGACAAAGCACTGAGGTGAAATAATTTGATACAGTAATGTAATCTACAGATTATAATGTATTGTGTGTGTTATTTTTTTTGTACTTTTTTTAATTAGCCGCCCGAACAGTGATACATCTGGCGGGGAATCCACTGGAGGACACTCCGGGAGGACATTGCAGGATCCTGGGGACCAGGTAGTGTGTTCATTTGGGGGCTCGTCCGGGATCTGTGCTATAATTCAACTGAAGCAGACCTGTTTTTCTGTAGTGTGTTGTGTAGCTTGTGCTAGGTAAAATGCTGCATAAGCTGTTTAGGAAAAGCAAGGCTGCAGAGGGTTCTGGTGGCCAGAAGGAAGTGTGCAGCTTACCTATCTGGGCCAGAGACAATGAGTGGGAGCCTCTTGCTAAAGAATTTGTGAAATATGCTTCTCCCTTGAAGCTGACTTGGGGTGATAAAGTCTCAGATCATTTTGTAGATTTTATTCTTTACTAAGCATAGGAAACGGCAACATGATAGAGAGGATATGGCAGATGGGGAGGTGCATTATCGCAACCCCAGAGATGTTGAATTTGAAGAAGTACGGTAGTTTACACAAACTGAACTCAATGAGCTGGCAAAACAATACAAACAAAGGTCTGGGGAGCCCCTATTGGCTTGGCTCCTACGCTTATGGGATGAAGGGGTGGACAGTGTTGTTTTGTCAGGTAAGGAAGCAGTGACTATGGGAGTGTTAACCCATGATCCACAATTGCGTCAGGCAATGTGAAAAGCCCGAGAGTTTAGCGCGAATTTTTCACTGTTAGACCTCGTGAGAGATGGAATAGTCCGAGTATACGCTAGTTCTGCTGACCTAGAAAATACCTACTCATGGAGAGCAATAGGAGAGGGTATTTCCAGGTTACGTGAGATGGGTTGTATAACTGGATTAAATACGTTTCCAGAATGGATGGGTCCAGATATGGAACCCTTTACGTCTGCTCTGCGCTCTAAGCTGATGAAGTCTGCGCCATTTAATCTCAGGGCTCCATTATTGTCCTTGTTGGGAGGCCTGGGATTAAACAGCAAGATTCATGAAGCCACAACCCTTTTAAGCCAGTTGGGGGGAGCTAGAGGAGACTAAAACAAACCTGTCAGGGCAGTAGATAAGGTCAAGGCCAGACAGGAAGAATACAAGCAGAAAAGAACAGAGAAGAAAGGGAATGGGGTAGAGAAGACAGGAGGTGAAGAGAAAACCAGGCTAGTTATTTCTAGGAAACAAATGTGGGTGGACCTATTAAAGGCAGGAGTACCTAAAGATGAGATAGATGGCATTTCTACTGCAGACATGCTGAAGAGGTGGAAACGTTTAGTAGGGAAAACTGTCAGGGTTAGAAACACTACTCCTAGTGAAGATAACCATCTAAGACCTGATGGGACATATAGAATGACTGTGGATTACAGAGGTCTAAACAAAGTGGCACCTCCATTGAAGTCAGCTGTACCAGATATAATCTCAATTGTTGAGAAAATTGCTAAAGATGCAGGAGAATATCATGCTGTGATAGACCTGGCTAATGCTTTCTTTTCGATTTTAATAGACCCAGAGTGTCAAGACCAGTTTGCTATGGTGTGGGACGGCCGCCAGTACACTTTCACCGTGCTTCCTGAAGACTATGTTCATTCTCCAACGATTTGTCATGGACTGATTGCCCGAGATTTAAGTACCCTGAGTTTGAAAGTCGCTGTGTTCCACTACATTGGTGATCTCTGGAACAAAAGAAGATGTAACTGAAGCACTGCACCTGCTGATAGAGCACTTGGAGAACAGAGGGTGGACTATCAACAGAGACAAAGTCCAAGGACCTGCCACAGAAGTGAAATTCCTGGGAATGATGTGGACTGGGCCACAGAGGAAAATTCCAGAGACAGTTGTGCAAACTATCCAGGCTCTGTCGCCCCCTACTACCAAAGAGGAGACACAGAAGTTCATTGGAGTTGTGGGGTTCTGGAGATCATTCATCCCACATCTTGGACTGATTCTGAGGCCTATATATAATGTCACCAGAAAAAAGACTGAGTTCTTAAGGGGTTCAGAGCAGTGGACTGCATTCCTGGCTGCTAAAGAAGCTATTCTGCAGCATCAGGGATTAGGACCCGTGAGACAAGGAGTACCATTTCAGCTAGATGTAGTGGAGCAGAATGGTACCATATCTTGGAGTCTATGGCAGCCAAATGAAAACAAAGGACTGAGAGCAATACCCATTAGATTTTGGTCCAAACAACTGACAGGGGCACAGAAGAGATACACGCCCCTAAAGAAGTACCTGTTTGGGGCCTACACAGCACTTCAACATGTAGAGACCGTTACAGGAAAGGACACTGTCACCATCCATACTGCTTTGCCAATAGAAGGATGGGTGAGAGATAATGGTCTGACCACTAGGGCAGCTGTAGCCCAGAACCAGACACTGATGAAATGGAAGTGGTACCTTCAAGAAAGAGGGGGTATTGCAGCTGGGGATGTTAGAGACATTTCAAAACAGTTGGCTGGGCTTGTCACTTTTACCAGCACCTGGCTAGAAGAAGAAATTCCTGTGCTGCAGTCATCCCCATTCAAGAGGCTCCACCCTTTGAGTCTCTGTCAGAAGACATGAAGGAGTCAGCGTGGTTCACTGATGGTTCAGCCATAGACACCTCGTCTGGACGTAAATGGACAGCAGCAACCTACAACCCAAGTACAGACACAGTCCTGCAGGAGACCGGAATTGGAGGGTTCAGTCAGTATGCAGAGTTGAAAGCTGTGGTGATGACTCTTCAGGAGGATCCTTCTTCCCATGTCACTATCTACACTGACAGCTGGATGGTTTTTAAAGGACTGACAACTTGGATGCCCACGTGGAAGTCCAATGAATGGATGATTCATGGAAAGGTGGTGTGGGGAGGCAAGGAACTCTGGGGCTACATCTGGAAGGAAGCTCACTTCTGCACCATAAAAGTGGGGCATGTTGATGCCCATGTGCCCCTAGTCCCAGACTTTGAGAACTATAACAGAGTTGCAGATGAAATTACCAAAGTGAAGGCAGTTGTGCCAATTGATCCTGTCTTGATGAACTTGGCCAACTGGGCCCACAAGCAATCATTAAAGGAAAATGAATGTTTAGAATGAGTTTAGTAATGAAGAGATTTTCTGTGTGTAGTCTGAGAGAAAAATCAAGGGCGGAATGTGTTGCGTTTTGTATAAAATATAATTTTTCTATAAGACTCATAGCATTCTGGTGTCACAGAGACATACTTTCTCAAACAAATGCTGGATACAATGGGTATTGTTATATTGTTATAGTTTTCAACAGGCTATTGTCTCTATAGCTACAGTACACAAGAAAGAGAGTTAGTTGTTTGAGGTTTTTTTCAGCTCTCAAACTGAAAGAATGACTGTTAGATTACTGTCAGGTGTTGGCTTGATTAGACAATGGGTAGGTAGATACTGTTTTCAACAGTCCATTGTTTCTACAGCTACAGTAAATAGGCATGTTTTCTGTTGTTTAGGAACTATGGTAAACAGCCTGACACATAGAAGGGGTGAGTAGGGACACACACACACACACCATCATGCTGTAACATCTGACGCCACTCATGATAGAAGAAACCTGCCTGATGCTCCAGGAGAATCATTGCCAATGGAGATCACGAACATACAGTAACAGAAGATAAGTAACCTTTAAGAGTATTTGTACTATTATAGACCATAGGCTGTTCAGTTTGCTAGGCATTTCGCCTATTATAGATATCTGTCAGTCTTGTATTGTATTTCTAATATTGTAATAGTTTTGTATGTACAGCATCTTTGTATAGTAAAGCACATTTACACACTGCAGAAATCTCAGCTTCCTTGCTTATATCACAGAGTAACCTTGCTAGATAGACGCAAGCAAAACAGGTAGGTAACTGTACCTGGATACTGCAATGCAATCCCAAGTGTGGCTTGGGGTTACCGCTATTGGTACTGAAAATTAACCCAGAGCCACACTTGGGAATACCGCTAGGGAGGTTAAATACTGATTTACTGTATATTAAAACTAAGTGTTTTTGTGAGTTTGTTAGTGAATGTAATCAATCAACATACTATATCCCGTCCTTATAAGGTTTAGTAATAGGAGGACATGTAGGAGGGAAGGGACTGTCATTTACTACTGTGTATACACCCACATGTGTGAATCTATAGTCATGTGGACTGCACAGATAAGAAAAACGAGTGAAAAGAAGAGCTTAGAAGGGAACTGAAATTAAGCATGATCTGTAGAGGACACCAACTGGTCTATAGATTCTCGGGCTGCAGTGGGGACACAGAGAAGAGGGGAAGAATAGTTGAAGGCATGATCAACCAGGTATATATCACTCTACACAAAATGAATGCTATAGTGGCTTTGTGAGTATGCACACTCTGTTATATAGTGTGTAATGAAAGTTTTTGTTTTAAAATCTGGATTTAGCAAGACAATATAAAAAGTATAGAATGATTGGCGAACCCCTGCAAAAATAGCAAGGAGAAAGCATGGTAGGATTTCTAAGCAAGTAAAAAGCCCTTAAATCAGAGTTGCGCCCCCCATGAAAAAAAAATACTGTAGCTGCTGCTTTTTAATATTAGGACACTTACCTGTCCAAGGTTCCCGCGATGTTGGCACCCAAAGCCAATTTTGGGATTGGCTCTCGGGTGCTGCCGCCGCCATTCTAGGTACGGAAAACTGGCAGTGAAGCCTTTCGGCTTCACAGCCGATTCCCTACTGCACAAGTGCGAAGCGTGCTGCACTTTCCAACTAGCCCGGCGGTGGAGGAAGAAGGAGGGGGCCGAACTTCCGAGGGACGCGCTGCACTGTCTCCCGGGAAATTGGGAAAGGATTATCTGTCAAAAACAGGTACCCGTTCCACCCTCCCGCCTGAAAGGTGCCAAATCTTGCCCCGGAGTGGGGGCGGAAGCATATTTAAAAGGTAAAAGGTAAAAAGGTAAGCTGCAATTTTTGAGAACTAACAATCTTTATTGTTATTAGTTTTTCAACATATAACAAAGAAAGTACGGGGCAATTAGATTGGCAAAATACAAAAAGTTCCATCATACAGATAATGTATAAATAAAGTAAAGAAGGGTTTTCGCCCGTTTGCCGAATACCGAACATTATGGGGCATTCACGGGAAATTCGAGCGCCCGCGGAATGTGTCATAATGAACAGAGAGACTATCAATGCACTGCGAGATCGCACTGCATTGACGGCTGCTGACACCTGACCTGCATGCTTTGGCCAATCACAGCGCACTCTGCTGTGAGAGCCATGATTGGCCAAAGGCAGGGTGCCTTTGTCCACGCCCACACTATGTAAGGCTGCTTACACAGCAGCTGTACATAGTTTTATGAATGAGAGCAGCAAAATGACATTTGTAAAGGAAAACGTCATTTAAAACTGCTCGAGGCTGTAATGTATTGCCGGATCCCGGCAATATAGATAAAAATCATTGAAAAAAACAACATGGGTTCCCCCCCAGTCCATTTCCAGGCCTTTTGGGTAAAAGGTAAAAAAATGTAAAATGGGTAAAATGTAAAAAAAAATTTTAAAAAATGTAAAAAAAAAAATTGCGTGGGGGTCCCCCCAAAATCCCTACCAGGCCCTTCAGGTCTGTTATGGATATTAAGGGAAACCCTGTGCCAAAATGAAAAAAAATGGCATAGGGGTCCCCCCAAAATCTATACCAGGCCCTTCAGGTCCGGTATGGATTTTAAGGGGAACCCCTAGCCAAAATAAAAAAATTGGCATAGGGGTCCCCCCAATCCATACCAGACCCTTATCCTGAGCACGCAACCTGGCAGGCAGCAGGAAAAGGGGGGGTGAGAGAGCGCCCCCCCATCCTGAACCTTACAAGGCCACATGCCCTCAACATGGAGAGGATGCTTTTGGGTCCCCCCCAAAACACCTTGTCCCCATGTTGATGGGGACAAGGGCCTCATCCCCACCACCCTTGCTCGGTGGTTGTGGGGGTCTGCGGGCGGGGGACCCCCAGATCCCACTCCCCCCTATGTGAATGGGTATCGGGTACATTGTACCCCTACACATTCACCAAAAAAGTGTCAAAATGGTAAAAATGACAGGAGACCGTTTGGGACAAGTCCTTTATTAAAAAAAGAGTCCCGCGATGTAACTCCATCTTTGATCACAGGGACCCCCATAGCATCCTTCCCATGTTGAGGGCATGTGGCCTGGTATGATCAGGAGGGGGGATGCTCTCTCATCTCCCCCTTTTCCTGCAGCCTGCCAGGTTGCGTGCTCGGATAAGGGTCTGGTATGGATTTTGGGGGGACCCCTACGCTATTTTTTTTAAAAATTTTGGCACAGGGTTCCCCTTAATATCCATACCAGACCTGAAGGGCCTGGTATGGATTTTGGCGGGACTCCCATGCATTTTTTTTTAAATTTTGGCGCAGAGTTTCCCTTAATATCCATACCAGACCCAAACACCCTGGTAATGCACTGGGGGGGAACCCATGCCGTTTTTTCCAATGATTTTTATCTATATTGCCGGGATCCGACAATACATTACAGTCGCGAGCAGTTTTAAATGACTTTTTTTCCTTTAGAAATGTCATTTTGCTGTGGTACTGTTATAGGTAGATGCACTACCTTACAGGCATACTAAGGACACCCCCCAGGCACGAAATTTAAAGCAATATTTTCATTTTTATTGTTTCACTTTAATCATTCTTAAAATCACTGCTCCTGAAAAAAGGCTGTTTTTAAAACTTTTTTTTTGCATTGATACATGTCCCCTGGGGCAAGACCCGGGTTCCCAAACACTTTTTATGACAATAACTTGCACATAAGCCTTTAAAATTAGCACCTTTGATTTTTCATGTTTGTGTCTCATAGACTTTAATGATGTTCGCATGTGCGCACAAATTGTTTGCCTGTTCGCAAGTTCTGGTGCAAACCGAACCGGGGGGTGTTCATCTCATCCCTAATTTTCACCTAATGCTGTGGTGGCAGGATGAGATCTAAGCTGCAATTTTTAAATGTTTAGTTGTGCTATATTAATTGGAACATTTAACAAATATAAAGTAGGTGTTATCCCAATTGATGGAAAAAGTGGAAATACAGTTTAAAAGCCAAGCTACTAAACTACTTGTTAGCAACCAATTCGCAGCAGATTTTGGTTTGGCTTTTAGTATTTTATAAACAAGGTGACTGGCAACAATAAGTTAAATTACTTAGTAGCAAAGGATTAAATCTCCTGTAAATCATACTTTTAACACTATATACCAATACCATCAATATATTACATAACCGAAAAACAGTGATTCTCAAAGTGTGTAGTGTGCCGTGTGAGATTTGCAGGTGTGCCGTGGGAGTTTTGAAAAATATTTAAAATTGCTAGCGTTTTGAAACCTTGAACATATCAAAAAATTAAATGGTAAATAAATGTCGCAAAAGTTAAAAGTAACATATATAAAAACGCAATCTCTGTCAGTCTGGTTCCTTATCGTAACGCCAGACTTGTGCGAGATCCCGGGAGAACTCGATCACTCTAATTATATTACAATAATAGAGACCGTTGCATTCCAACTTTGATGCTTATAAATAAAGTCTGTTCATTGTTTAGCGATGGTGAAATACTTAATCAAGTCTGGAACTCTGAAAGAGAAACTGTTAAATAAAATTAAGAAAGCAAGTGAAACTGCAAAGATTACACTCGCTTCAATCTGATTTGCTCTCAAAAGCAAGCACATCCTTCACTTTAAATGTAAAATGAAATATATATGTAAAAATAAATAAGTTATGTACCACAAAAATTGTAAAATCTTTTCAGGTGTACCATGAAAATCTTTAGATCTTTTTGGTGCGCTGCAAGACAAAAAAGTTTGAGAAACACTGCTGAAAAATGCCATAATGGGCTATACACACTCGTGCAAGAAATCTTGAAGTGAAAAACTAATGACATATTACCACAAGATGGCAGTATAGGAATTTTATAGAATCGTGAATCAACTTAAACTGGAACTTTAAAGTGATTGTAAAGGACATTTAAAAAAACAAAAACAAAACAAACATCTCTGTACTTACCTGCTCTGTGCAATGGAATTTTACAGCATGACCCCCACCAAAACTCCTGGCCTCTCCTCTCTCTCCAGTGCCCCCATGGGAGGCCACTTCCCTTGGACACACTCATGCATGCTTGCTCCCGAGCCCTGCTGCTGCATCCATTGACAGACGGCCACTCCCTCGTCACTGGCTTTGATTGACAGCAGCGGGAGCCAATGTCTTCCGGTGCCTCAGCAAAGACAATGAGACCCAGAAGTGAGAGGAGAGAAGAGCTGCAGATGTGCAAAGCGCTGGATCGAATGAGGGCTCAAGTAAGTATAGGGGGGTGAGGGCCCTATTCGATACCTAAGTATTTTTTACCTTAATGCACAGAATGCTTTAGAAACACTTTAGTTTAAAAAAAAAAAATCTGAACAGGTTGACTTTTTATTACAGAAGTTACATACTATGTCTTTTCTGCAATAAAGTATTCTTACCTGCCTGTGGTAAAAATTAGAAGTGAAGGAATCTCTCCAAGGGTCTAATCTTTCCCCACTTTGTCCAAAGCTAACACTATTACTATTCAGCTTCTAACTTAAGTCTAGAGACTTAAGATGGGACTCCAAAAATTTTGAGGGTTAGAGCTTCAGTTTTTAAGGCTGTCTGTATCTCCTTAGGAAAGAGTTTTACTCACTTCATGTCCAGGTGACCCCATAGGAATTTAGACCCTTCCCTTCCAGGGAGTACTAAGAACCTGACAGAGGATTCTTACTCTATCTAAAACAAACACACAAAAAGGCTTAGGCCCTGTTTATATCTATATGTTATAAAACAAAGTTGTTTATTAACCACTTCAGCCCCGGAAGATTTGGCTGCTGAATGACCGGGCCATTTTTTGTGATTCGGCACTGCTACGCTTTAACTGAAAATTGAGCGGTCGTGCGATGCTGCGCCAAAACAAAATTGACGTCCTTTTTTTCCCACAAATAGAGCTTTCTTTTGGTGGTATTTGAGCGCTTCTGTGGTTTTTATTTTTTGTACTATTAACAAAAAAAAGCGACAATTTTGAAAAAAAATAATATTTTGTACTTTTTGCTATAATAAATATCCCCATTTTTTTTTTTTTAAAAAGTGAATTTTTCCTCAGTTTAGGCCGATATGTATTCTTTTACATATGTTTAGTAAAAAAAAATCGCACTAAGCGTATATTGATTGGTTTGCACAAAAGTTATAGCGTCTACAAAATAGGGGATAGATTTATAGCACTTTTATTATTATTTTTTTACTAGTAATGGTGGCTATCTGCAATTTTTATCGGGACTGCAACATTATGTCGTACACATCTGACACTTTTGATAGATTTTTGGGACCATTGGCATTTATACAGCGATCAGTGCTATAAAAACACACTGATTACTGTAAAAAATGTCACTGGCAGGGAAGGGGTTAACACTAGGGGGCGATCAAGTGGTTAACTGTGTTCCCTGCTACGTGCTTCTAACTGAAGGAGGAGGGGACTGACTAAAGGAAGTGACGGATCTTGGTTCCTAGCTATTAGGAACACACGATCTGTCACTCCTCACAGAGCAGAACAGGGATTTGTGTGTTTACACACACACACACTTCTGTGTTCTGCCTCTCGTGCCCGCGATCGCTTGTGGTCATCGCCACGAGCATTGGCACCCCCGCAGTGCAGTGGGCGTGTGCGTGCCTGCTATTCCGATCCCACAAGCCGACGTATATCTATGACGGCTTGCGGGATTGTGCCGACCTGCTGCTGTAAAATGGCGGCAGCTGGTCGGCAAGCGGTTAAAGTGTTACTAAATCCAAAACAGTAAAATCAGCATGCGTATTATACTCACTGTGGAACCTAAGGGGTTAATCATCTGCATTGTGTAAAAAAGGCTGTTTGATCCTGTCTTCTCTGATCCTCCCCTTCTTCCACAGTCCCCAATATATCTGCTGATAGAACAGAGGCTGGGGAACAAGCTGCACATGCTCAGTTTGGTGTGTATTGCTAGAGAGTTTTTTGGGGGAGTGTGCATGTGATCAGCACAGGGCCAATCAGCACTGTCCAGACAGAGGGTCAGGGGTCCTGCAGCCTGATAGAACAGTCAGAGGAGAATGAAAACTCCTCCTACAAGCGATTTGAAGTAAGTCCCGCGGATCTGGGCTGGAGTCCTGGAGCCCACTCAGCAGTGGTATCCTCAATGGGTGCAATATGTGCTCTCACACACAGCACTAAGTGAGGATTCCTTGGAGATCTGGCCATCAATCTCTGCTCCCCCTCCTCAATGCAGTCATCGGTTGTAGGACCGCCGGCGTCCTAGCAACTAATGACCTAATTTGCAGGCCAGCAGCCCCAATGCCGCCTCTCAACAGCCCCGATCCTGCCTCTCGGCGGCTAGTGAAAGGTAAGAAGAACTCCTTGTCACACAGAAACACTCCACCTGCTTCTGTGTGTTTGCACCAGGCACCCAGGGGGACATGGCCCACATTTGTTGGTGGGTGCCCTGGGTCCCGGTGCCACAATTGCCTATATTACTGTTTAATTGAGGATGCGGGGGTGTCTTCTTTCCCCGCCTGTCAGAACTGTAGCATGGAGCCGAGAATTTCTGTGAAACTCCTCCTCGGCTCCATGCTACAGTCCTGACACTCAGAACTGTCAGTAGCACTGTGCTTAGAAAAGCACAGGGATTAATATCAATTGCCATTTGTGAGAGAGCTGGGGGGGCATTACTAAGACAGGAGGGGGGAATTGGTTAAAGAGCTGGGGGGGCACTATTAAGAGAGGAGGGGAGGATTGGTGAGAGAGCTGGGGGGGCATTAGTAGAGAGGAGGAGGGAGGTGAGAGAGGAGGGGGGAATTGGTGAAAGAGCTAGGGGGCATTAGTAAGAGTGGAGGAGGGAGGTGAGAGAGGAGGGGGGAATTGGTGAAAGAGCTAGGGGGCATTAGTAAGAGTGGAGGGGAAAATTGGTGGGAGAGCTGGGGGATGGGCACTAGTAAGAGAGGAGGGGGAATTGGTGAGAGAGCTAAGGGTGGCGGGGCATTAGTAAGAGGAGGGGGGGAAGTGGTGAGAGAGCTGGGGGGGCACTAGTAAGAGAGGAGGGTAGAATTGGTGAGAGAGCTGGGGGGGCATTAGTAAGAGAGGGGGCATTAATAAGAGAGGAGGGGGCATTGGTGAGAGAGCTAGGGGGGCATTGGTAAGAGCTGGGGCATTGCTGAGAGAGCTAGGGGGGCATTGGTAAGAGCTGGGGGCATTGCTGAGAAAGCTGGAGGGGCATTGGTGAGAGCTGATGTAGGGCATTAGTAAGAGAGGAGGGGGGCATTGGTGAGAGAGCTGGGGGAACATTGCTGAGAAAGCTAGGGTGGGGGCATTGGTGAGAGTGCTGGGGGGTGTGGCATTGGTGACAGAGCTGAGGAAGAATTTGTGAGAGGTGAGAGAGCTGGGGGCATTAGTGAGGGCTGTAGGCATTGGTGAGAGAGCTGGATTTTGTTTAACCACACCCCTTAAGCCCCTTCCACCATTAAGACTTTGGCCACACCCACATTTTGCCGTTACGCACGCCGCAGCTTACTTACTCCCTTAGTTGTCCCTCATTCTGAAGTTCAAAAGTTGGGAGGTATGGGTATGGCCCTTAAGATCTGGACCCTAAAGCAGAACTAAATCCTCTCAATCATCATTAACTATTTTTAATACTTTGTACTGTTAACATTAGTAAATGGAAAGGAAGGTATATTATATTTACCTTACATTTCCTAAATTGTTTCCTGGTTTCTTTCTAGTCCAAAATGTCATACATCCCAGGAGTCTTCATAGGTATTTATTTTTTTCTTTCATCTGGAGTAGGAGAGAAGGGGCTTTTTCAGCTAAACACGCCCTCCTGCCTGCATATCTGAGCTAAGGGCAGATGGATTCCAGGCAGTTTGGATACATCGCTTTGCCTACAGCGGCTGCTATCCCACAGTACATTGCAGGCAGATGGTTGCCAAGAGATTAAAATAGAAGTAAATATTCTCTATCAACATTAATTACTGTATATTAGGTATAAGGAAGGTATTATATTTACTTGCCTTAATCTTTTTTTTATTTCTTCAGTTGGTTCCTGGTTTCTGGCCTAGGCCAAAATGATGTCATAAATCCCATGAGCCAATTTTTTTTCATCTGTCGGACAGGAGGAATTAAGAAGAAGGTGCAGCGCTAGAAATTATGTGATAATGTCCCAATATAGAAATATATAAAACCAAAGTCCTCTCCATCAGGGGGAAATAGCAACCCTCTATTGAACATTGAACGAGATCCATTGTCGAAGCAAACTCAAAAAGGAGATATAGGCATCATCACCATCACCCAAACAAACTGACCCTTACCATCAGTGTATGGATTATACACATGTGTTGAAAACAGATAGCAAAGGCAATCTTCTTGGGGTATACAGACGATCCTCTAGTGGAATGGCACAAACTTATTCAATCACCTCTGGACTAGATAGAAAGCTTAAGGTCTCCTCTTTGCAGCAGGACCAAGTATGTTCCAGTGGGCATGTGCACCTCAAGAATCGTAGTATATGGGAAATCAAAAGAGAACGCTCATTGCGCAAACTCCATCACCAAGGAAATTTTATTGTATAAAAAGTAAAACAAACTCGCATTAAGTAAGATGGAATACAGCAGTGTGAAGCGTCCAGTGCTTCTAACCACAAAGATGGCCGCCATGTCACCGTCCAACCGCGTCTTGCGTCGCCAGTCTCTGACATCGCCCAACGTTTCATCATCAACATGCATCTTCAGGGGCTTGATGACGAAACGTTGGGCGATGTCAGAGACTGGCGACGCAGGACGCGGTTGGACGGTGACATGGCGGCCATCTTTGTGGTTAGAAGCGCTGGACGCTTCACACTGCTGTATTCCATCTTACTTAATGCGAGTTTGTTTTACTTTTTATACAATAAAATTTCTTTGGCGATGGAGTTTGCGCAATGAGTGTTCTTTTTTGATTTCCCATATACTACGATTCTTGAGGTGCACACGCCCACTGGAACATACTTGGTCCTGCTGCAAAGAGGAGACCTTAAGCTTTCTATCTAGTCCAGAGGTCATTGAATAAGTTTGTGCCATTCCACTAGAGGATCGTCTGTATACCCCAAGAAGATTGCCTTTGCTATCTGTTTTCAACACATGTGTATAACCCATACACTGATGGTAAGAGTCAGTTTGTTTGGGTGATGGTGATCGTGTTTATATCTCCTTTTTGAGTTTGCTTCCACAGTAGATCCCGTTCAATAGAGGGTTGCTATTTCCCCCTGATGGAGAGGACTTTGTTTGGTTTTATATATTCCTATATTGGGACATTATCACATAATTTCTAGCGCTGCACATTCTTCTTAATATCTCTTTAATTGTATCCAACAATTTTCTGTGCCAGCAGCTTTTATTCTATGTCATATTAAGCGCAACAGATTCTGTTTTTATGACGGAAAGGAGGAGCTTTTCCAGTGATTGAGGAAGTCACGTGATACCATGATGACACGTGGGGCGGAGCCGGATGACGTAGGATCAGGAAGCAAGTGGAATGCTGTGTACCGATATCCTGTAAGGCTTTTACCTGCAGTGCAGCAGATTAGTGCACAAGTTAATGTGAGTTGTGGTGGTAGCAGGCATCATGTTGGGGGGATGCTTTTCTTCAGCAAGGACAGGGAAGCTGGACAGAGTTGATGGGAAGAAGGATGGAGCCAAATACAGGGCAATCTTAGAGTCTGCAAAAGACTTGAGACTGGGGTGGAGATTCATTTTCCAGGCAGGGCAGTGACCCTAAACATACAGCCAGAGTTACAATGGAATTTTTTAAATCAAAGCATATTCATATTTTAGAATGGCCCAGTCAAAGTCCAGACCTAAATCCAATTGAGAATCTGTGGCAAGACTTAAAAATTGCTGTTTACAGACACTCTCCATCCAGTTTGACAGAGCTTGAGCTATTTTGCAAAGAAGAATGGGCAAAAAGTCACTATCTAGATGTGCAAAGCTGGTAGAGACATCTCCAAAAAGACTTGCAGCTGTAATTGCAGTGAAAGGTGGTTCTACAAAGTATTGATTCCGGGGGGCTGAATACAAATGTACCCCACACTTTTCACATATTTATTTGTAAAAAAAATTGAAAAAAACATTATCATTTTCCTCCCACTTCACAATTATGTGCCACTTTGTGTTGGTCTATCACATAAAATCCCAATAAAATACATTTACATTTTTGGTAGTAACATGACAAAATGCGGAAAATGTCAAGGGGTATGAATACTTTTTCAAGCCACTGTATGTGCATAATAAGGGTGGATTGAAAGGAGACAAAGTTGTCCGAACTGAATTTATATGTAATTATAGTACTAATTAAATTTGAAAGGTGTGCAGTTATGGCATGGATCTAGAGGTGACTATCCTCCAGTGCTGCAATAATGCTGCAGACACTTGACATCTAGGTGTACCACCACTCTCTAGTGACAGTCTCAGCAGATGGAGTATCTAGAGAAGCAAACAAGGCTGTTTGTCACATGATCTCTTGTTTACCACACATGAGACATATGATCACTACTCAACGGTCACTTAAGTTGTTTTGTCATGTGACCTCTCATTACCTGTTGGCCTTTTAGACTGTAAATGAAAAATAAGTTCATCCATTGTTCTGTCTTTTTGTAGTATAGTGCAGTTGCATGAGCTTGCAGTATTGTGTTCTCAAACAGAGCTGCATACTTTGGGGGAATTCGGCACAAGTCAACATGTTTATTTTGATTGCTGAGAAACCCGTAATTTGTCAGTGAAGGTTGCTTACAGTATTTAGTTGCTATTTATGGTTTGGGATTCTTGGTCTATTTTTGTGCTACCCCACTAATTACTATACACATACACTCGCACAGGAAGCCCTTGAGCCGCAGGTCTAATGTTATCCATTTGAATGAATGAGATGATCCCGCTATTGGTTTTGTATACAAATCACTGACTATATTTAGAGACACACAAATTTCAGAAATACAACACTGCCAACTTCAAGCTGGGGAGTGTAGTATCATAAATCCTGCCTACTTGACACACATGGCCTGTCTGGATGGTTCTCCTACAATACAACACTGGGGGCTAAGGCTAGCACTGAAGGATAATATAATAATAATTACTACATCATTTGTAATTGTATTAAAAATTACCCTTATTTTTTATTCTACAAATACTTCAATTCCCTACAAAAAATGAAAATGCAACTTTTATTATTATTATAATACAGGATTTATATAGTGCCAACAGTTTACGCAGTGCTTTATAACATGAGGGCAGACAGCAGTTACTATACAATTCAATATAGGAGGAATCAGTGGGTCCAGCTCGTTAGAGCTTACAATCTAAAGGTGGCACATAAAAGCCACCTCTAGCAATATGGTAAACGAGGGGTGTTCTGTACATTTTTGGTACAAAACTGTATAGTTTTTAAAGCGTTTGTTACCCTAACACTTCATTTTCTTGACATGTGCCTACTGTACCATGTACTTGTATGAAAAAAATAACCTGTTCTCTTTGTATTGCTTCTTTTGTGTGAAATCACTGGTGATCCTGCTAGTCCCTCTAATTTCCTATTAAAAACTGACCACACTAAGCAGCTATGCTGGGAATTCAGTGTGCTCTCCTCCAATGATCAGACTTGTCCTGACATGCTCCCACTGCACAGCCATTCACGGGAAGATCAGTGTGCTGTTGCTTCTCCTACACCCATAAAAAGGTATTTATAATGTTTATATATATATATATATATATATATATGTATATATATATATATATATATATATATATATATATATATATATATATATATATATATATATATATATATATATATATATATATTTATCCACTAAGCAAAATTATAATTGCAACACTTTTGTGTTCGCCCCTATTTATCATGAGCTGAACGCAAAGATCTACGACTTTTTCTATGTACACAAAAGGTCTATTTCTCTCAAATATTGTTCACAAATCTGTCTAAATCTGTGTTAGTAAGCACTTCTCCTTTGCTGAGATAATCCATCCACCTCACAGGTGTGGTAGAGTGGGGACGGAAAGTATTCAGACCCCCTTAAATTTTTCACTCTTTGTTATATTGCAGCCATTTGCTAAGATCATTTAAGTTCTTTTTTTTTCCTCATTAATGTACACACAGCACCCCATATTAACAGAAAAACACAGAATTGTTGACATTTTTGCAGATTTATTAAAAAAGAAAAACTGAAATATCACATGGTCCTAAGTATTCAGACCCTTTGCTGTCACACTCATATATTTAACTCAGGTGCTGTCCATTTCTTCTGATCATCCTTGAGATGGTTCTACACCTTCATTTGAGTTCAGTTGTGTTTGATTATACTGATTGGACTTGATTAGGAAAGCCACACACCTGTCTATATAAGACCTTACAGCTCACAGTGCATGTCAGAGCAAATGAGAATCATGAGGTCAAAGGAACTGCCTGAAGAGCTCAGAGACAGAATTGTGGCAAGGCACAGATCTGGCCAAGGTTACAAAAAAATTTCTGCTGCACTTAAGGTTCCTACGAGTACAGTGGCCTCCATAATCCTTAAATGGAAGACGCTTGGGATGACCAGAACCCTTCCTAGAGCTGGCCGTCTGGCCAAACTGAGCTATCGGGGGAGAAGAGCCTTGGTGAGAGAGGTAAAGAAGAACCCAAAGATCACTGTGGCTGAGCTCCAGAGATGCAGTCGGGAGATGGGAGAAAGTTGTAGAAAGTCAATCATCACTGCAGCCCTCCACCAGTCGGGGCTTTATGGCAGAGTGGCCCGGCGGAAGCCTCTCCTCAGTGCAAGACACATGAAAGCCCACATGAAGTTTGCTAAAAAAAACACCTGAAGGACTTCAAGATGGTGAGAAATAAGATTCTCTGGTCTGATGAGACCAAGATAGAACTTTTTGGCCTTAATTCTAAGCGGTATGTGTGGAGAAAACCAGGCACTGCTCATCACCTGTCCAATGCAGTCCCAACAGTGAAGCATGGTGGTGGCAGCATCATGCTGTGGGGGTGTTTTTCAGCTGCAGGGAAAGGACGACTGGTTGCAATCAAGGGAAAGATGAATGTGGACAAGTGCAGGGATATCCTGGACGAAAACCTTCTCCAGAATGCTCAGGACCGGGTCGAAGGTTTACCTTCCAACAAGACAATGACCCTAAGCACACAGCTAAAATAACGAAGGAGTGGCTTCACAACAACTCCATGACTGTTCTTGAATGGCCCAGTCAGAGCTCTGACTTAAACGCAATTGAGCATCTCTGGAGAGACCTAAAAATGGCTGTCCACCAACGTTTACCATCCAACCTGACAGAACTGGAGAGGATCTGCAAGGAGGAATGGCAGAGGATCCCCAAATCCAGGTGTGAAAAACTTGTTGCATCTTTCCCAAAAAGATTCATGGTGTATTAGATCAAAAGGATGCTTCTACAAAATACTGAGCAAAGGGTCTGAATACTTAGGACCATGTGATATTTCAGTTTTTCTTTTTTAATAAATCTGCAAAAATGTCAACAATTCTGTGTTTTTCTGTCAATATGGGGTGCTGTGTGTACATTAATGAGGAAAAAAATGAACTTAAATGATTTTAGCAAATGGCTGCAATATAACAAAGAGTGAAAAATTTAAGGGGGTCTGAATACTTTCCGTCCCCACTGTATATACATACACTGAGAAAAATTATAAATGCAACACTTTTGTGTTTGCCCCTATTTATCATGAGCTAAACGCAATGGTCTACGACTTTTTCTATGTACACAAAGGGCCTAATTCTTTCAAATATTGTTCACAAATCTGTCTAAATCTGTGTTAGTGAGCACTTCTCCTTTGCCGAGGTGTGGTATATCAAGATGCTGATTAGACAGCATGATTATTGCATAGGTGTGCCTTAGGCTGGCCACAATAAAAGGCCACTCTAAAATGTGCAGTTTTACTGTATTTGAGGGTCGGGAGGTCCACCATTTGCCTCACGCAGTGCAGCACATCTCCATCGCATAGAGTTGATCAGGTTGATGATTGTGACCTATGGAATGTTGGTCCATTCCTCTTCAACGGCTGTGCGAAGTTGCTGGCTATTGGCAGGAACTGGAACACGCTGTCGTATACACCGATCCAGAGCATCCCAAACATGCTCAATGGGTGACATGTCCGGTGAGTATGCTTGCCATGCAAGAACTTTAAGAATGTTTCCACCCACAGCTCTACAACTGCTCAAACACACTACTAGGAACAGAGTGGCTATTGATTAAAGGGAATTCCAGGTAGGAGCAAGTACAACTTGGACCAATGTAACTATGCATATACCATACCCGTGGGATCCCTTTAGAACAGTGGTTCTCAACCTGGGGGTCGGGACCCCCTCGGGGGTCGGCTGACAATTTGCCAGGGGTCACCAAATCCTGGGCTGTTCCTAAAGCCCACACCACTCTCCCAGCCTTTTCGCGGCCACCCAGCAGGGCTGTCCCTGGAGCCTGTGGAAGCACAGCTGAGCTGTTCCTGGAGCCCCCGGCCTCCCACTCAGCCTCAGTCTCAGATCAGCAGATGACCTTGATCAAGAGCACTAAGTTGACTGATCAGAACTCCCCCCAGCACTGCCACTCATCCCATTCCCCCCACCTAAGGCGTAAGAGAAGGAATAAAAATAGAGAATACATGGAAGGTAGAGGAAAAGAGGGGGAGGAATAAAGAAAAGGGGAGAGAAAGAATAAGAAAAAGACGGCTTGAGAGAGGGATGGGGAAAACAAACACGAAATTAGGATAGAGAGAGATAAAAGGGAAAGAAAGGAGAACAAAGAGAGAGTGGTACATCCTAAAATGTACCATAAGGGGTTTTAATACTGTACAAGTGGAAGGGGCAAAGGGAGCGCTAAGTGTCCATGAGTTAGGGGCGCAAATGACTTGTCTTGCCTTGGGTGCTGACAACCCATGCTACGAAAATAATTTTACTGTTAGGGGTCCCTACAACTTGGGAAATTTTATCACGGGGTCACGGCACTAGAGGGTTGAGAACCACTGCTTTAGAAGCTGGAAATCACTGAAGTAACATTCTCTGATTGGATGAAGTGGAGAGACGGGGCAGTGATGTTATGCTCTTCACTTTGTCCAATCAGAGAATGCTTTGATTTTATTGAGAAAATGCAAAGCATTCTCTAATTGGCAACCTGGCAACCTCCTATGTTCAGTAAACAGCAGGGCAGTCACTCAGCATGGGACATGGAAGCTAATGGAAATCATTGGAGTAAGGGTGTCTACTTTAGTGATTTCTAGAGGCATCGCACAGGTTTGTTGAATGCATAGCTGCCAACAGTCCCAATTTTCCCAGGACATTCACAGTATTTAGACCCTTGTCCCATTATATCGCCAGAGCTGCCGCTAAAGGTCCGGGGCTGGCACTGGTGACTTTTTCTCCACTGCCATTTTACAGAAGACCAGCTCTTGCGTGGAAGAAACAAGAGGCAGAGCCCAGGGGGCAATAAAAGCTGCTGCCAACCCCCCACCCTGCGGCCTGCTGCCGGTCCATGACCTGTTGTAGGCGGCAGCTCCATTTCTTCCCTTCGGCCTCCACGAGAGCTGGTCTTCTCTAAATGGCGTGGTGACCAAATCACCGATACAGCAGCATGGAAGTGACATCTCAAAATGAATCTGGTGACAAGCTACATCTGTGGAGACAAGTGACAAGCTGTATCTCTGGTGACAATTGAGCACTGCATCTGTGGTGACAAGTGACAAGCTGCATCTGTGGAGACAAGTGACAAGCTGCATCTCTGGTGACAATTGAGCGCTGCATATGTGGTGACAAGTGACAAGCTGCATCTGTGGTGACAAGTGACAAGCTGCATCTCTGGTGACAAGTGTGCACTGCATCTGTGGTGACAAGTGACAAGCTGCATCTGGTGACCAGTGATGTGGCAGGTGACACATTGCATCTGGTGTCAGGAGACATGGCAAGTAACAAGGTGCATCTGGAGGCAAGCGACGGTGGCAAGTTACACGTTTAGGGCTCCCACCGATTTTGCATTATGGTTAGTTGAACTATTTCATTTTATATTACAATGTAATAATAGAAATAATGCGCTTCAATCAACCTGACACCATAACAACCATGGTGCCATGATGATTGAAGCGCTAACACCAGGTGTTTGGAGTATCTTTAGCTGCTAATTGTTAAACTTTCTGGAATACACATTTCTATTGTGGTGTAGGTTACGGGGCCTGCTGTCCCTCCACCCCTCTTTCTTTCCATCTTTCTTTCCTTCCTTCTCTCTCCTTTCTCTTTCTTTCTTTTTCCCTCTCTCTTTCTTTCTCCCTCCATCCTTCTCTTCCTTTTCCCTCCATCCCTCTTTCATCTCAGACTCTAACAACACCCCCTTTAAGCCACGCCCAATATTTAATTTAGACCATGCCCCTTTTTCTCATTTATAATCACTTTTTAATAACCAAACCAATCCCCCTCCCCCTGTATTGGACACCTACCGATCAGATTGTCGTTTAAAGTACATCTTTTTTTTGTAGTTTTGGATAGAGTGTGGAAAGATTAATACCTCTGTAAAGTTTTCTTTGCTGCCTGTTTTCCCACCAATCAGAGATTCATTCTCTGTTTGTACTGGTCACTGGGAATGAAATGTTAAATGCAAAGTTTTGAGTGCCACCGCAAAACATTGAGAGGGGTTTAAACCATCCACTACTGTTTACCAAAAATAAGAAAAA
This sequence comes from Aquarana catesbeiana, assembly GCF_042186555.1. Lineage (NCBI taxonomy): Eukaryota > Metazoa > Chordata > Amphibia > Anura > Ranidae > Aquarana > Aquarana catesbeiana. The sequence continues at coordinate 192,121,883 of NC_133325.1, forward strand.
TTGTCATTAGATTCTTTAAGGTTCAAACCCATACCATATGCCAACACCACCTAGTACAAAGTAAGTAAACAATAATGCTCCATCTAGCTTAGAAAAAATAACCATGTAGGTAAATACTATCTTGGGCAATCAGTTTTTTTTCTTAATGTGATTTTTTTGTAATTGTTTGTGCAAAGTGCAATAACTTAACAATAATCAGTCAAATTCTATCACTTTAGAGAAAGTACACTGATCGATATTCAGTTGGTTCAGCAGGGACCAACCACATTTTGAACAGTGTGTGTCCATCCCTGCTTGACAGAAGTCGATCGTTTGATTGACTTCTGTCCAAGCAACATGCTGGAAAACTTTTCTTAATCAGCGTTTTCTGACAACGGGTCTGCTGTCATAATACAATGTCCCAGTCATGGGGATTTCTCCAGTCACCTCGTTTGTGTGGATGGAGGAATCTGTTAAATTGTTTCCGTTCAGCACACTGGACTAAAAAAAAACAAAAACAATGGCCAGATTTAGAATTGCTTTTTAGCCTAGGTTCACACTGACAGCGGGAATAAAATCCTGCGAGTTCACAATTTCATTCCCGCATGTCAGTCCCGACTTTGGGCACGATTTCAGAGACATCTGTGTGGGTTTCTGCACAGATGTCTATTGAAATCACACCCCGAAGTTGCCAAAAGTAGTACAGAATCTGATTCGGACGGTGCCATTGCCGGCAATAGCCGCTGATTTGGCATGCAATTTGACATGTCAAATCGCATGCCAAATCGCTGCAATGTGTACCAGGGCTCAAAGGAGAAACATTTTCATTCTAGAAAGCTGAGACTCCCAAAGTTATCCACATGGGGGCAGAGTATTCCTGTTTGACTTATACTTCAGCTGTAACACAGTCAAGTTTTGTCTTTATGAAATCTTTCAAACGTGGCACATAGAAATGAGTTTGTGACAGCAATAAAGTCCAAAAACCTTCCACTTTAAATTGATCATGGGTATATTTCATAATAATACTAAGCTGAAATGAATGTAAACATTAGTTCAAACTGTTGATGTGAATAAACAACTTTCCATAGAACTAGAGTTTCCAACGAATAAACTCTAATCTGAGTTGCACAGTTTCCTAACATCGGTGATGTTTCTGCTTTTAAAGAGTATTGCATTAGGTGCTGATAAATGGTTTGTGTTTGTGGCCATAACACGGTAGCAGATTTCACCATCACTAAAATAGGAAATGCTTATGGGTGGGAACGTAGCTGAAGGCATTTCACAACATCCCAGAGGAAGGGAGACAGGAAGGGCTGGAAGAGACACATCTTTAACAGGGGTAAACGAAAACTCTGCGTCTTTTTACATGCTGCACTAGAAAGACATGCTCTGTGCTGTATGTAAAGTGGCTACATTGGGAGAGAATTTATTCTCTATTAACTAAATATGGTGGCCGTGTACCGTAAACAGGGTTGCCAACCTGAAGTATACAGTATATTTGAGGATAACTGTCTAAAAAATGAACGTACAGCACATTTATTTGAAAAGGCAGGTAAACAATAACATCACCAAATAAATGTTCTAATTTTTGTCCTTTAATAGCATGCTCGTAAATTAGCAGGCCTGAGAATGGGGGTAGGGCAGGAGATAATAGAAGTGCGCACAGCCTGCCAAACCAAATCATATGTTGCAGCATGCACTGAAACAATGTCAATGGTTGTGGTGCAGTGCAGTGAATTGAAGAGTTTAATAGTAGTATACTTTCTGTCCCATATCAAATAATGGGGCTAACAATGTTAAATGTTAAAGGAAGAAATGCCAGTGTAAAGAAATGAATGCCCTGTGTCAGTGGTATCACTGGAAGGAAAAAATGCCCTTGCATTGCTGGTGTCAATGGAACAAAAATATGTCCCAATGTCAGTCCAGGGATGACTGCTTTGGCATCTGTATCAGTACAATGAAGTGGAGAAGAACTGGGAGCCCGGGGGAGGGAGACTCTCTTGGGTTTATTGAGCTAAGGGGCTCTGGGTAGCATAGGGGAGGGGGGGTAGCTTAAGGGCTCTGAGGTAGGTAGTGTGGCTATGTTGCTCTTTGGGACTTTGAGGGAAAGAGAGAAGCTCTGGAATGAGTTGCTTCCCACCCACTGTGTGCTCACAGTTCAGACCTACTTCTCAGCGCATCAACTGCAAGGGAATGAAGGCTGATTCTCCTTCTTCCTGTTTTGGTCATGTGAGGTGTGACTTAACAAGGGGAGACATGAAGAAGGGCAGTCCATCCTCATTCGTCAGTTTGGATACCCATACTAAGAAGGTGATCTATGCTTCGCAAGCGCCCCCTTTCCTTGCTCTCTTTTGCCCCCAGTGGGCTGTGATCGGAAGGAGGAGAGAGCAGATACCTCTGTCCAAATACTACCATGGCCCTACTCTGCCTGATAGGAGTGATTCTGCTGCCACTCCTGTAAGTCAGCAGGCAGCTGGAAAACTGAGCTTAGCAAAAGCTGGCAAGTTCCCTGGTATGTATATAAGTGGCATTTTATTATTAATATGCCACTGGTCGCATCCTTACTTGGCCCCCCAATGGGACAGCGATGGTGACCCCTTTCCCCACCTGCAAAAGTAATCCAATAGCTCTATAGCCGCTCTGATTACTTTTATCCCATGCAGAATCATTGGCTCTAAAAAATGATACCTTGATCATTCCTGCAGCGATGATCAAGATATTACCCTTCCCATCCAAGGACGTACTGGTATGTCCTATGGATGGGAAGTGGTTAAATAGGAACTTGACTCAGGTGTGTAAAACTTACATATCAGCAACTACAAATACTGTGAAAATTGATAACTACTAGCCAGTGAAGTCTGGTACTGATTTTTTGGCAGCCGATTCTTCTCAGGTCTTCAGATCCATCTTGACTTCGGGAGCTGTGACTTCCTTTTTGGGTGGATTGAGGTGACATCTAAACTTAGGAAATTAAAGCATTTACCACCAAAAAAAAGGTACTGGCTCCCTGAACTTAACTGATATTTAGTTACATTTTGGCGGGGGGGATATAGGGATAACTTTAATTTTTGGGTAAAGGTCCTCTTTTGCACACCAAAGTATCCTGAGATTTCATTATTCAGGATTTGAGTATAAAACATTTACCTGACATGAACATTTGGAGGTGCCATCAATATGCTGTCATTGATAGTTCCAGTAACATTTGTTGCTTCAAATTTTCTGTACTGTACCATGAATGTTTTTGTAAGTACTGCCATTTCTAAGCAAAGTTTTACTTGCTTTTTGCAGTGGTTGTGGAAGTCTTTGGATCAGTGCTGAACCAAGCCTGTAACCTGTCATCCTTATATATGTTCATGGCTCCCAACTGTAGACGATTGCTGCATTTGTAAATTTTAAAAATCAGTATAAAGAAATAATAGTGGTAAAAAAAAGCACTTGTGGGTTTAACTAATCATTTTTTTGTATAATTCTCCTTTAAGGGGGCATGGCAGGGGTGTGTCCTATGCCTACATGCTTTTGCTAATAGGTGTCCCTCGTTCCCACCCCAAAAAGTTGGGAGGTATGTATGTCTCCTCTGTTATCTAAGCTGTTGTGGCATATCAGTTTATTACATTGTATTTACATTTGTATCTCTACATCTGTTAGCATTTTATTGTTTTATAACCTTATCATAGCTTATTCTAAATATTTTGAAACCATATGTGTAATATGAAAAGAATGTGTGTTATATGAGAGTGAAACTTGTTCTACTTCCTGCAAACATTCTACAATTTTTTTAAAAGGACATCCAGCATCCAGGAATTATATTTCAGTTAACCTCAGTATTCTAGGTAAAAAGACACTACTGCTAGCCAAAAATGTTAGCAAATGAAACTATGCAGTGATTGAAAGCCCTCTGTCAAATCATTTATTGTATATACAGGCTGGTTGATGGTCTATACAGGTCATAGGTAAATTCTAGCTGATACTGAAAAGATTAAGGCTGGGTTCACACTATTGTGAATTGGATGTGGGTTTTCACCGCATCCAAACCCACATCCAATTCACCTGTCAGGAGATTGTGATCGGCTCTCTATGGAGTGGCTCCAGTGCGAATTGCACAGAAGTCCAGTGCATCTCCTAGTTGATTTCAGGTCCAAATTCAGGCAAAAATTTGGGCTGAAATCAGACCTGAACCAGTGAATAGAGCACGCTCCGTGCTCTAGTGTGAACCCAGCCTTATGCCGCGTACACACAAGCGGACCTTTCGACCGGACTCGTCCGACGGTCTATCCGACGGACTTTCGGCGGACTTCCGATGGACTTTCCAAACAAACGGACTTGCCTACACGCGATCACACCAAAGTCCGACAGATTCGTACGTGATGACGTACGACCGGACTAAAATATGGAAATTGACAGCCAGTAGCCAATAGCTGCCCTAGTATCGGTTTTAGTCCGTCGGGCTAGCATACAGACAAGCGGATTTTTCGACCGGACTCGAGTCCATCGGAAAGATTTGAAATATGTTTTATTTCTAGGTCCGTCGGACTTTTGGGGAAAAAAGGAGTCCAGTCCTCCGGATCAAGTCTGCCAGAAAGTCCGCTCGTGTGTACGTGGCATTAGTTGTCTCTTCAAATAATGTCATGCATGGATCAAAAAATGACTAGCTAGAAGAACAAAAATCTGTGGCATTGCGTAGTAGATATACCAGCACTGATGGTATATTAAATGAAAACTGTAGAAAGGATGCACAAAAGCTGTTATTGCTGACCTCTGCTGAGAAT